>NC_030683.2:128789008-129089008 GCF_000004195.4 Xenopus tropicalis | reverse complement strand
ATTGGGCAGCAGTGAAATATAAGGCCTCCTTATCTGTTAGCTAAAGACACACAAAGCAGAGAATAGAAAATTTCTGGCAAACACTACTTCTAATAGCAATTATTATATACAAATAAGTCAAAAGCCATTTCAGGTTTGTAATGTATATTGAAAAGTTTCTTAGAATTATGATTTCTTTTATTAGACAAAAATTTATATTTTGGGTTGACTTGTCCTTTTAAAAGAGAGGACTGAACACATATGTTTCCCCAAAAGGAAACCTAGGCTGAGCATTAAAAATATTGTTATTTTTCTGTAAGTGTAGCCAAGCTACATCATGTAATTGTCTGTATCATTACTATTTCTTGCAGTGAAAGGTCCCACCAAGATCCAAAAGGGACTCTGCCATCCTTTCACAGCCTGATCCAGGTGAGTGTATGTGATGGATTGTGCCACAGCTTTGACTGGAGGGTCTTCCTGCAATCTCCACCACCCAACAGGTAGTCAGTAATAAGCCCCGTCCAGGGCCAAATTTATATTCTGTACCAGCAGAACCCAAAGAGTTTGGCATGCAATAATCTCAGCAGACTTCTCAGAATTCCTAATTTCAGCAATATTTTTTTTTTTTTTTTTTTTTTTTAACATGAGAAGTGCTCAGACAAGGAATCTACCTTTTCTTTATTTTGAATGTATAACTACAAGTTGATCCTGGGATTGTGTTCCATCCTGCTCTTTATGGTCTCTCCTCAGGAAGGCTGGGCTAATTCCGTGAAGGTATCGTCCGAGCTGCGCCGTGTTCAGAGCCAGGCCCAGGCCCTATCGGAGCATTTGGCTGAAAGGATCCAAGAGATTCACAAGAAACTGTCAGATGGTAGCGAAGTGTCGGCGCTCACCAGGTGATGTGTGGAAACTGGCAAGAGGCAGTGATTGTCATTGGCATCACACAGATTAACTGCACTGATCATCCAAATCAAAATGGGTTTGGATTAATCTCACTAAAATCCTGCCCCTAGGCTTAGTAAATGCAGTTCTAGTTTTTATCCAGGCCTTGATTCTCTTAGACAAGATCCCCCTAGGGTAAATGAATCCAGTGTTTTCCACCAGTTCTTACCCAGGTACTGAGCTCTGAGGCTACTCCCATCACGTGTTCACATAGATCCAGCATTGCCCTGGCTGAATTGAATCAACTGGAATATTGAATTGAACACGGTTATCAGAGCTGCCAACAGATTTGGGAACAAGGGCGTTAGACAGAGTGAATTGTGTTGTAACTGGACATGTACCGTTCTGATATCGTTGCAGGGTGGCGTTTGATGCAGAGCTACGTTGCGTGATTCTGCGAGGGTGCAGGGACGCTTTGCTGCACGAGTGCCGGATACTTCAGGAAGAGGCAGCAGGCAAGAAGCAGGAAGTGAAGCTTTTACAGCAACAGCAGCAAAACATACAAGAGGCTTGTCTTCTTCTGGTATGTATGTTTGTATGTATAACTTTATTTATAAAGCGCCACAAGGGTACGCAGCGCTGTACAGTCTTACAAAATTACACAAGTGTTACAAAATTAGTATTAGTGTTGTAATAAATAAATACAATAAATATATATATAAATGCACAGGGAATAAGTGCCATGTGGTATGAGACACAGTAGGAAGGAGGTCCCTGCCCCATAGAGCTTACAATCTAAGTGGTTGGGTAACATACAGGCACAAATTGGAAGGTAAACAAAGCACTATGAGGGTGGGGGGCATGCCTGTTATTTCAATTTTATACAGCCATTACCTTTGTCCTTCATTGGCCGTTATTTTTGCAGGACAAGAAGCAAAAACAGATTCAGATCTTAATAAAGGGAAATTCTTCCTCTAAATCCCAGATCCGGCGCAGCAGTGCAGAGGTGAGCAGTGGTTAATAGGTGGGGCACGAGGAATAAAATGGGCTTGATATTTGCTGTCTCTAATCTTTCTGAATGTTCCACCAGGCCCAAAAATACGTTCAGGATAAACTGCTGCCCCGGCCCCAAGAAATCGTACAGGAATCTCAGCGCCTCCAGGACTCCATCCAGAAGGAGGTTAAACACTTCTCTGCAATCTCCCTCCCAGCAATTTTGAAAGTATCCACTGACGGGTAAGGGCACATCACCCTTATTCAAGCCAATCAGGGAAGGGCAGATAGGATGAACCCAGAAGGCCACCGCTCTAATGCCTTTGTGCAAAAAGTATAAGGCCCAGCTGTAATAACACCTAACACATAAGTTAATATTAAATATTAATTTTATTATTACTCATACATTGAATGTTTAAATCCCTTGCAGATTTAATCTGGTTCCGTCCCGTGAGCTTTCCATTAACCGTATGTCAAACACACACGCTCCCTACTATGGCATCTTTAAGGGCATCTACGAAAGTCTCCGCCTACCACTGTATAAGGTAAGAAGAAGTGTGTGCTCTTCATGCACTTTCCGCCATTGTGAAACTGTTGCGTG
Organism: Xenopus tropicalis; assembly: GCF_000004195.4. Taxonomy (NCBI): domain Eukaryota; kingdom Metazoa; phylum Chordata; class Amphibia; order Anura; family Pipidae; genus Xenopus; species Xenopus tropicalis. The sequence continues at coordinate 129,086,553 of NC_030683.2, read as the reverse complement.
TACAAATTACCAGGGGGCATATATCAATGCTCAAACACTTGGCAAAATAAATAAGAAGGACCAATTGAAACATTGTTTAAAAGATAACTAAAGCAGGGCTGAGGTGTTATACATTATGTTCTGGGCTTCTGTACCAGCCCAAGGCAACCACAGCCCTTTAGCAGGGAATATCTGTGCTACCAAAGATGCCCCAGTAGCCCCCCCCCATCTTTCTGCTGATTCACTACACAAGCTCTGTGCTGCTGGCACTTACCTGAGCTTAGGGACCCACTCACTATATACTGTATGTATAGAATATAAATGTCACAGAAGAAGGCAGATTAGTAATTCATTCAGATTCCAGATACCTATATCGTTGCTTCTATAGAGATGCTGAAACTTTAATCTAGTGCAGTCAGTTTATTATATAAAATATGGCATTTCTAGCCATATTCATTTTTAGGGTTTAGTTTCCCTTTATAAAACAAGTTAAAGATGAACCTTTTTTTTATAAAAAATGTTTTTTTAATGTATTAATCAAGTTATATCGCTTTTAAATGTAAGAGTGAGTTGAATGTGGATTCTGTTGAGAGTTCTTGCGGGTCCTGCCTTCACCATGTTTCCTTTTGTGTCTCTGACAGGCGCCGGAGAGTGTGCTTAGCCATGTTGCTGATATGAAAAAGCAGCTGTTTTTCTTGCGTTCCCAATTAAGTAGCCGCAGTGAAGCCATTAGCAAAATACAAAGGGCCCTGCGGAAGAACACTAATCCAGATACAGACGGTAAGCTTGCTGCATGGAACATTGATCGTTTGTGTGTGAAAAGTGTGTGCTGTGCTCAGGAAACTAGAAAGATGAGCACAGCAACCATTTTATGCTTTATGGCTGAGATTCTAGCTATCTGTATAACAGAGCATTCTGTCACAGTGGCACAGATCCTATCTGATCCCCCCCATTGTAAGCAGCAGTCCTGCCCTGCTTTATGGCTGAGATTCTAGCTATCTGTATAACAGAGCATTCTGTCACAGTGGCACAGATCCTATCCCCCCCCCCCATTGTAAGCAGCAGTCCTGCCCTGCTTTATGGCTGAGATTCTAGCTATCTGTATAACAGAGCATTCTGTCACAGTGGCACAGATCCTATCTGATCCCCCCATTGTAAGCAGCAGTCCTGCCCTGCTTTATGGCTGAGATTCTAGCTATCTGTATAACAGAGCATTCTGTCACAGTGGCACAGATCCTATCTGATCCCCCCCATTGTAAGCAGCAGTCCTGCCCTGCTTTATGGCTGAGATTCTAGCTATCTGTATAACAGAGCATTCTGTCACAGTGGCACAGACCCTATCTGATCCCCCCATTGTAAGCAGCAGTCCTGCCCTGCTTTATGGCTGAGATTCTAGCTATCTGTATAACAGAGCATTCTGTCACAGTGGCACAGATCCTATCTGATCCCCCCCATTGTAAGCAGCAGTCCTGCCCTGCTTTATGGCTGAGATTCTAGCTATCTGTATAACAGAGCATTCTGTCACAGTGGCACAGATCCTATCTGATCCCCCATTGTAAGCAGCAGTCCTGCCCTGCTTTATGGCTGAGATTCTAGCTATCTGTATAACAGAGCATTCTGTCACAGTGGCACAGATCCTATCTGATCCCCCCCCATTGTAAGCAGCAGTCCTGCCCTGCTTTATGGCTGAGATTCTAGCTATCTGTATAACAGAGCATTCTGTCACAGTGGCACAGACCCTATCTGATCCCCCCATTGTAAGCAGCAGTCCTGCCCTGCTTTATGGCTGAGATTCTAGCTATCTGTATAACAGAGCATTCTGTCACAGTGGCACAGACCCTATCTGATCCCCCCCCCCATTGTAAGCAGCAGTCCTGCCCTGCTTTATGGCTGAGATTCTAGCTATCTGTATAACAGAGCATTCTGTCACAGTGGCACAGATCCTATCTGATCCCACCATTGTAAGCAGCAGTCCTGTCCTGCTTTATGGCTGAGATTCTAGCTATCTGTATAACAGAGCATTCTGTCACAGTGGCACAGATCCTATCTGATCCCCCCCCCCCCCCCATTGTAAGCAGCAGTCCTGCCCTGCTTTATGGCTGACATTTCAGTTATGTTTACAATAGATAGTTTATAAGAGCCTAGTAAATATTGTGTCTTTCCTCATTTAATCCATTGTGTTTTCACAAAGGGAAAGCGAGTTCTGTTTGTGACAATAAAGGGGTGTTTGAGAGTCTCTCAGACTAGGCTGCATTCCGAGTTTACTGCTTTAAGAACATTTTTTTTTTCTCCCCAGCTTTATTGAAGTCTCTTTCCGCCCATTACTCTCAGCAAATTGACGAGATGGTCCCCAAGTTGCAGCACCTTATACAGCAATGTGAGAAACGCCAGGAGTATGGAAGAGAGGTGCAAGCCACCGTGATGGACTGGTGAGTGATGAAGCACAGTGTAGACAATAGTAAAATAACTGGAGAGCACTTTAGGGTGAAGACACACTGAGCTACCAGTAGCAGCTACTTGTTGTGGCTACAGAAACAGACAATGCTGATAATTTACTGATAATGTGTGTTTTAGCAGAGGCAATTGTTAATATTCAGAGTAAAATTTTGAGACAATTTGCAATTGGTCTTCATTGTTTATTATTTGTAGTTTTTTAATTATCTCGATTTTTGTTCAGCAACTCTCCAGTCTGGAGTTTCAACAACTATCTGGTTACTAGGTTCCAAATTACCTTAGCAACCAGGGAGTGGTTTGAATGAGAGACTGATATATGAGCAGACCTGAATAGAAAAATAAGTTATAAAAAGTAACCATAAAACTGGAACCTCACAGAGTTTTGGCTGCCGGGGTCAGTGACCCCCATTTGAAAGCTGCAAAGAGTTTCCAGAAAAAAGATAATTCAGAAACTATAAGAAATAAATAATGAAGACCAATTGAAAACTTCTTTAGAATTGGCCATTCTATAACATACTAAAAGTTGAACTCAAATCAGCAGCTGAAATCTGCCCGTATATGGCCACCTTTAGCCTTATCAGCTGCTACCCAGCACATTTGCCTTCAACCATTGTTTCTTTCCTATATCTATACAGGTGGGAACAGCCCGTACAACTGTGCCTGCCTTCGGAGCAGAGAGGAGGGCTAACTCTGCGCCAGTGGAGAGAAAGATGGACAGTTGCAGTGACAGCCCTGCAGAGAGCTACAGGAAGCAGAAGCTGAGAACCAACGGTGGGAAAATGTGTGGTACGGACACTAGATGGCGCAGTTGAGTTTGTCAGAAGCTTTGCTCTCCCTGTTGGTACAGAATATGACTTATTAAAGCATTTTGTGTGAGTGGTGGTCACATACAGGCTGGATGTGATGGATACGATTTTCATTTTCGTGTACACACACTGGCCTTGCAAGCAGACCTGGGGTATTCTAGGTGTCTGTGCGGGTAGGAGAGCAGCCTAAGATAGCCAAGCTGTTTGTCTTGATAGGTGAGAAGACTTAGCTTATAGCTTCCTTATTCTAGGTGCCAAAACCGCTGATTGCTGCATATTTTAGATGGTAATTGCCTGACCTGGGCTATTGCCTCTGTGTATTTTGACTACGGCGCCCCCCGGAGCTATAGATTGCTTGGGTGCCAAAATAAAAGCTCTGAACATTGTTCCGTACATTGGATATTATTCCAACCTCCAGGGTAAAATCAAGTGACGTTACTTAGCGTATACTCTATTGAGAATTTGTGCAGGTTCTGCTCATCCTTAGCAACCTATGGATAAGGACATTATCATTCTGCTGCTTGAAAGCAAACGTCTGATTGGCTGCTGTGGGCTACTACATTGTGCCTATAGTTGTATTGCACTTTATATTGGCTGCACTCGCACACTTTTCTTACTTTTCTCTCTCTACAGTGTAACATTCTAGTCACTAGCATTTTACCTATAAATAAACGTCTTTCCATCGCATCGTGGCTCCTTTGTACCTTGATCACCTTTTCACCACCCCCACAATGTGTGGTTTCCCTGTGGCCCTGGGTCACATTGTTATATACAGGCTTGGGGGGGCTAGCCATATTCTTCATTTCCCAGGGTGCCACAGCCATGTGACCTGTGCTCTAATAAACTTCACTCACACTTTACTGCTGCGCTGCAAGTTGGAGTGATATCTCCCCCTCACCCCCAGCAGCCGATCAGCAGAACAATGGGAAGGGAGCAAGATAGCAGCTCCCAGTAGGTATCAGAATAGCACTCAATAGTAAGAAATCCAAGTCCGGCTTGGGACTCCTCCAGTTACATGGGAGTAGGAGAAACAATAGGTTAGCTGAAAGCAGTTCTAATGTGTAGCGCTGGCTGAAAGCTCAGACTCAGGCACACTTTACTGCTGCGCTGCAAGTTGGAGTGATATCCCCCCCTCCCCCCCAGCAGCCAATCAGCAGAACAATGGGAAGGGAGCAAGATAGCAGCTCCCAGTAGGTATCAGAATAGCACTTAATAGTAAGAAATCCAAGTCCGGCTTGGGACTCCTCCAGTTACATGGGAGTAGGAGAAACAATAGGTTAGCTGAAAGCAGTTCTAATGTGTAGCGCTGGCTCCTTCTGAAAGCTCAGACTCAGGCACGCTTTACTGCTGCGCTGCAAGTTGGAGTGATATCCCCCCCCCCTCCCCCCCAGCAGCCGATCGGCAGAACAATGGGAAGGGAGCAAGATAGCAGCTCCCAGTAGGTATCAGAATAGCACTTAATAGTAAAAAATCCAAGTCCGGCTTGGGACTCCTCCAGTTACATGGGAGTAGGAGAAACAATAGGTTAGCTGAAAGCAGTTCTAATGTGTAGCGCTGGCTCCTTCTGAAAGCTCAGACTCAGGCACGCTTTACTGCTGCGCTGCAAGTTGGAGTGATATCCCCTCACCCCCAGCAGCCGATCAGCAGAACAATGGGAAGGGAGCAAGATAGCAGCTCCCAGTAGGTATCAGAATAGCACTCAATAGTAAGAAATCCAAGTCCGGCTTGGGACTCCTCCAGTTACATGGGAGTAGGAGAAACAATAGGTCAGAACTAATTCCCCGTAGGCTTCAGCAGAACAGAACCCTAGTGTGTCACTGTGCTGGCTAATAAGGGAAGCAACATGGCAGCTGTATAACAGAGCAATTGTTCATACAATAAGTTTCCCATGAATTATAAATAAGTGCAGTAGGACACAGAGATCTGACACTTGATATCTGCAAGAATACTGCCTACATAGCGCAGACAGGCCCGCGATGTTCCGAGTAAGCTTTCTGCGAATAGCACAGGATGTCAGATATTCTGAATGTCTCTTGTGGTCTGAACGTATGTTTCAAGCCTACAGATACAATCAGCTTTAACTAGTGCAGCGCACACACAATTCAGCTTCACAGTCATATAATGCCTGTGCATCAAGCACCCCAGCTACACACGTATTAACCCTTTTGTGGGGCGGCCCAATGCCACACTTCATGGCCTGTTTCCTCTGTGTGGAAGAAGAGCCATAAATTATCTGTAACCTATATCCTTATAATATACAGTTGTGTCATTTCCCCGTGGGACCTACCTGTAAATGATATCCTTATAAATGGTGCTAAGTGATGTCAATTCTGTCACTTGGCTCACTATAGTAAAGTACCCCCTGTTGTAAAATGTGAGGGTATTGTAAGTCAGAGAGGAGTTACATGCCTTTGGCCTTGTACCTTTTATATGGTCATGGAACTCCTCTGTGACTTATAATATCCCTATATGTTACAATAGGGGGTACTTTATTCACTATATATTATAAGCAACTCCTCTGGGGCTTATAATATCCCTATATGTTACAATAGGGGGCACTTTATTCACTATATATTATAAGGAACTCCTCGGGGACTTATAATATCCCTATATGTTACAATAGGGGGCACTTTATTCACTATATATTATAAGGAACTCCTCGGGGGCTTATAATATCCCTATATGTTACAATAGGGGGCACTTTATTCACTATATATTATAAGGAACTCCTCGGGGACTTATAATATCCCTATATGTTACAATAGGGGGTACTTTATTCACTATATATTATAAGGAACTCCTCGGGGGCTTATAATATCCCTATATGTTACAATAGGGGGCACTTTATTCACTATATATTATAAGGAACTCCTCGGGGGCTTATAATATCCCTATATGTTACAATAGGGGGCACTTTATTCACTATATATTATAAGGAACTCCTTGGGGGCTTATAATATCCCTATATGTTACAATAGGGGGCACTTTATTCACTATGTACAGAAACACCTTTTTATTTCCCATCATCCTTCACATCTTACCATTTTTACCCCCTGTTTTAAAACATAAGGATATTAGAAATCACCTCGGAATTCCGTGAACTGTATAAAATACGGAGGTTCTGAGCTTTTTTTCCCCCTTTATCATAATAAAGACTTGGACATTTCTCAGTAAATAAAAATATTTATTAATAGGAAAATACAAATATAAGAATACATCTGTCTATTTACAAAACACAAAATCACCGGGTAGATTTGTACCTGAGAAAGAGCATCTTATAAAGACAAGGCGGGGGCTGTAACGGGCTCTTCGGCCAGTGTGCCCCACCCACTTCCTTAGGGCTGGACCAATGGGCGGGCACAGAACCTAGAAAAGGAAGCCAATCACTATGTTTCTACTCAGTGCTTTATCAGGCAGCCTCCAGTTGTTGCTGAATTCTAACCCCCTGTTCTCATTGATGCTGGAGAATATACAAGGGGCTCAATAGTGTCCAACTGCTGTAGAGTGGGCGGGGCCTATTGCGGTCAGTCTGCTTGTACCCCTGTCCCCAGTAGTCTAAGGCTATAGTTCAGCAGCAGATATTCCCATATAGTGCATAACTGATTTAAGACTCCATTTACCCCCCATATATTGTGCAGAGCCCTGGGCTCCATTTACAGAAGTCCATAATGGGGCATTAGCCCGGCTGCAGGTCCGTTGCACGGTTATTGGATCCTCGCTCTGTGGGTTTTGCTGGGCGGCTGTGATGCCTGTGTGGGTCGGGAAAGCAGGTCCTGCAAGTCGCACACGAATCTGTACACGTATCGCTGCCCTCCAGTCTTATGTATGATGTTCTTGTGGTAATAGTAGCGCAGCCCCCGGCTCAGCTTCTCGTAGTTCATCCGCGGCTTGTTCTTCCGTCTGCCCCATCGCCTGGCCACCTGCCCAAACCAAAGGGACACAAACTTAGGGGGCTGTTCCTGCTGAATTGCACTTAGTACAGGGGAATCCCTATGCTGCCATAGTTTTATGGTATCTCTCTGTACAGGCTATGAGCAAACTTAGGGGGCTGTTCCTGCTGAATTGTGCTTAGTACAGGGGAATCCCTATGTGCCATAGTTTTATGGTATCTCTCTGTACAGGCTATGAGCAAACTTAGGGGGCTGTTCCTGCTGAATTGTGCTTAGTACAGGGGAATCCCTATGTGCCATAGTTTTATGGTATCTCTCTGTACAGGCTATGGGCAAACTTAGGGGGCTGTTCCTGCTGAATTGTGCTTAGTACAGGGGAATCCCTATGTGCCATAGTTTTATGGTATCTCTCTGTACAGGCTATGAGCAAACTTAGGGGGCTGTTCCTGCTGAATTGTGCTTAGTACAGGGGAATCCCTATGTGCCATAGTTTTATGGTATCTCTCTGTACAGGCTATGGGCAAACTTAGGGGGCTGTTCCTGCTGAATTGTGCTTAGTACAGGGGAATCCCTATGTGCCATAGTTTTATGGTATCTCTCTGTACAGGCTATGGGCAAACTTAGGGGGCTGTTCCTGCTGAATTGTGCTTAGTACAGGGGAATCCCTTTGTGCCATAGTTTTATGGTATCTCTCTGTTTGTTTGCCCCTCGGTGGGGTTCAGAGAAATAAGGATTTTCCTTACCTCGTTGGGGTCAGATAGTTTAAACTCCCAGCCGTTCCCCGTCCAACTGATAAGCTTCTGACAGGAGGAATCTTGCAGTAATTCCAGGAGGAACTGCCAGAGTTGAATCGGGCCAGAACTTGCTGTTGGGCAGAAATGAAACAAACAACAGGATTAGTGAGGGTGAGATAATGGGACGAGACCTCATTGGGCGCCCCCTTATGTTTCATTAGAATTCCTTGCATTTATAGAGGTGGCAGGGAGCTGCCATACTGGTGGTCATTTATCAACAGTGGACAAAGTTGCCCATGGGCAGTAACCTATGGCAGCCAATCAAATTGTTGCATTCATTGTTCTACCTGCAGCTGGCTGAAAAAAGCAAATCACCAATTGGTTGCTATGGGTTACTGCCCGGGGCAAATTTGCCCCGTGTTGATAAATGGTGCAGAGAAACCCCTCCCTGACTCACCTGTTGGGGGTGGCTTCTTGTCCTTATTCCGGGCAGGGCTCTGACTGTAGGGGTGATGGTATCTTTCATTTTCTGTACCGGATCGGTGACGGCCCAGGCTGAGGGCTTCGTAGTGAGTAGAGTCATTTAGGGGAAAAGCTGCAAGAAAAAGGCAAAGTCAGACATAGGCTTCCACAGGCAGCAGTGCTGTAACCATAAAGCACCCTATGAGAGAGAGTAGAACTAGAATTACTGCCGTAAAGCAAAGCAAGGCTGCTGGAATTTGCCAGAAAAGGAAGGAAGGAGGGGATTACTGACCTGCAGGGGGAGCTCTGTTTGCGGCGGAACATTGGCTTCCTGGATTCACATTGGAGGAGGGGGGAACCGGGGTCTCAAAGGAGTTGCAGCCCATCCAGGCAGCTTCGTCCCAGCTGTGCCATTCCTGCGATGCCCACGAGAAACTCTGGTCGCCGACCGTGCCGGCACCCGCGCCCTGCGAGTAGCTTTCTTCCATTGCCTCAAAGGGAGAGGGGTGCTGGGTGTGGTACAGCAAGTCCCCAGTAGGGGGCGTCATGTCCTGCTGCCCTGGCTGGCTCTGCATTTGCTCTGTGAGCGCCGGGAGCAACGTCTGGAAAGAGGGCAGGTATTCACAGGGCAGGGAGTTCCCGGGAGTCGGCAGGCCGCTTGCACCTTGAGAGGGAAAAAATGGCAATTATTAAAAATCTTTCTGCTTTATTTCAGGTACCTCCCAACTGTTGTTGCTACGGAAAGTCTGTCAGGTTATATTCACTGCTGGCTCTGACTCCTGAGGCAATGTAGTAATAACAGAAGAGGAGAGCTGACTTCTGCTACATTGTGTCATGAGTCGGAACCAGAGGAACACAAAAGGGACACACAGACGCTGCTTTTAGTCGAACTGTTTTGATGCAATTGCTACAAAAAGTCTGTCAGGTTATATCCATTGCACTGCTGGCTCTGACTCCTGAAGCAATGTAGTAGAAGCTGATTAACAGACCAGAAGGAGAGCCAAATTCTGCTACATTGTGTCAGGAGTCGGAACCAGAGGAACAGAAAAGGGACCAGCAGACACTGCTTTTAGTCCAACTGTTTTGATGCAATGGCTATGGAAAGTCAGGTTATATTCGCTGCACTGCTGGCTCTGACTCCTGAAGCAATGTAGTAGAAGCTGATCAACAGACCAGGAGGAGAGCCAACTTCTGCTACATTGTGTCAGAAGTCGGAACCAGAGGAACAGAAAAGGGACACACATATATGCTGCTTTTAGTCCAACTGTTTAGATGCATTTGCTATGGAAAGTTAGTCAGGTTATATTCATTGCACGGCTGGCTCTGACTCCTGAAGCAATATAGTAGAAGCCAGCTGATTAACAGACCTGGAGAAGAGCTGACTTCCGCTACATTGTGTCAGGAGTCGGAACCAGAGGAACAGTAAAGGGACAGGCAGAGAGGCCCCTACCTGTGGCGTAGTGCTCCCAGTAATACAGAGATGGTTCTGGGAAGGGCTCGGAGGAGGGGGTGCTGCTGTTCGGACCCCCGGCGGGTCTCAGGCTCTCTGGGTTGGGGTACAGTCCCTTCCCTGCACTCAGCTGAAAGCCACTCAGGTCAGAGTCAGGGAGAAAGCCAGTGTCGTCATACAATAAATCTGCAAAAAAACAGCCTGGTTATCCTTAATGCACCCCCTCCTCCTGCCCGGGGTACCCCCTAATGCCCCTCATCTCCCTGGGATACTCTGTATCACTCTATAGCGCAAAGGAATGTAGGGTAACTTCCAACAGAATTGTAAGTTTACTTCCCCTTTAATATATCCTCTTATAACACTACAGGTTGCAGTCAGGTGACCCCCCCCCCCCCATATGGGGTACGGCAAGCAGGAGAGAGACAATTACCTTCTGATCTCCCCTCCAGGCTTGGGACCTCCTGCGGGGCAAGCTCTGGGCAGTAGTAGATGCTGGGATCCATCTGCAGGGGGGGGGGAGACAGGAAGATAAACATTGTCATCTGGCACTTTGCACATTCAGCACTCACTTCACTTATCATTCAGCCCCTCTACTGGCTTATCTGCCCCTCCGTCTGGGGCGGGGGGGGGGGGGGGGGTCAGGCACACAGCACTTTGCTTTGACATATACAAACTGCCCCCCCATAATAGTCTGTTGCCTACATGTGTTCTGCCACCTCCAGGGCAGATCAATCCCCCCCACCTGTGCAAATGAGAATCTCTATGGCAACACTGTAAAATGATTTTCCCCACTTAGATTGTAAGCTCTGCAGGCACTAACAGGGCTGGGAGTGAATAGATTGCTATAGGAATGGGTATATAGGTGCTGGGCAGTTAGAGAGGGGGGTAGTTATTTACTTGGGGGGCGGGGTCTGAATAGAGTATAAAGATATAGGGGATACTCCCTTGAATCTAAGTGGGGTATAAGGATCCTGGGCTTAGTTAATCAGGCCTGGCTGGGGTTTTAGGTTATCTGGGAAGGGTATAAGTATGGGGTGGTTAGTTAATGGGGTCTGGTTAGGCTTTTAGGGTATCTGGGAAGGGTATAAGTATGGGGTGGTTAGTTAATGGGGTCTGGTTAGGCTTTTAGAGTATCTGGGAAGGGTATAAGTATGGGGTGGGTAGTTAATGGGGTCTGGTTAGGCTTTTAGAGTATCTGGGAAGGGTATAAGTATGGGGTGGGTAGTTAATGGGGTCTGGTTAGGCTTTTAGGGTATCTGGGAAGGGTATAAGTATGGGGTGGGTAGTTAATGGGGTCTGGTTGGGGTTTTAGGGTATCTGGGAAGGGTATAAGTATGGGGTGGGTAGTTAATGGGGTCTGGTTAGGCTTTTAGGGTATCTGGGAAGGGTATAAGTATGGGGTGGGTAGTTAATGGGGTCTGGTTAGGCTTTTAGAGTATCTGGGAAGGGTATAAGTATGGGGTGGGTAGTTAATGGGGTCTGGTTAGGCTTTTAGGGTATCTGGGAAGGGTATAAGTATGGGGTGGGTAGTTAATGGGGTCTGGTTGGGGTTTTAGGGTATCTGGGAAGGGTATAAGTATGGGGTGGGTAGGTAATGGGGTCTGGTTAGGCTTTTAGGGTATCTGGGAAGGGTATAAGTATGGGGTGGGTAGTTAATGGGGTCTGGTTGGGGTTTTAGGGTATCTGGGAAGGGTATAAGTATGGGGTGGTTAGTTAATGGGGTCTGGTTAGGCTTTTAGGGTATCTGGGATGGGTATAAGTATGGGGTGGGTAGTTAATGGGATCTGGTTGGGGTTTTAGGGTATTTGGGAAGGGTGTAAGTATGGGGTGGGTAGTTAATGGGATCTGGTTGGGGTTTTAGGGTATCTGGGAAGGGTATAAGTATGGGGTGGGTAGTTAATGGGGTCTGGTTGGGGTTTATAGGTGCTAATTGTAGTTTTAGTGGGGTGTAAGGACAATGGGTGTAGCCAAGAGGAATGGGGAGTAGTGGGGTTTAGTCAGATTTAGTACTGGGCTTATAGGGGTAGGTAGGTATTGGGGGGTTAGCTGGGGGCAGTTATATTGAGGTTACTGGGTAGTAAAGGGGTTGAAATTAACTTTTAGCATGATGTAGACATTGAAAATCTGAGACAATTTGCAATTGGTCTTTCAGTTCTATGGTCTGTGGGTTTGCAGTTATTTAGCATTTTGTTCAGCAGCTCTCTAGTTGCTAGGGTCTTGTTTACACTAGCAACAAGGCAGTGATTTGAATGAGAGACAGCAATATGAATAGAAGAGGGACAAAATAAAAAAGATATAGGATAAAAAGTAACAATAAAAATAAAATTGTAGCATCAAAGGGAATATTATTTTTCGCTGCTGGGGTCAGTGACCCCCATTTGAAAAGCTGAAAAAGAAGGCAAATAAATCAAAAACTATAAATAATGAAGACAAATTGCAAAGTTGCTAGGAGTAGCCTTGGGGAATGGGTGACTTACCTCACTGAATGCTGGGGCACCAAATCTCAGATCTCTTCTCCCTTTAGGTGCCTGTGAATCCCTACACAGAACAATCTGATTGCTGCTCCATCCCAATCCCCTGCCCCTTATATACACACAGCTCCCGCCTGATTGGCTGCCGGCCTGTGACATCCTTAGGGACTCAGGGGAGTGAGTTTCCGTGACATCACACAGGGGGGGGTCAAATCAGAGCAGCCCACTGCAGCAGCCACCTGGGGGGGGCAAACGGCTTGAAATCCATCACTCAGGAGGGAGGAAGAAGGGATCAGGGACAAAAATAGCCCCCGACCCTCATTACCGGCTAAAAATATCACTTGTGAGATTCCATTTCTAAATATTTATGGTAAAACTGATAGTGGGGTTATTAGCCAGGTACCTGCCCCCCCCCCCCCCCCCCCCACCATAAATCCCTGTTCTGTTTGTATCACTGTGCCCCCCCAAGCCTAAACTCACATACAGTAGTGTGTATAGCTTTATATATATATATATAATATATATACAGTATATATACTCAGGGCTCTCAGTATCACTAATAGTGCAGATAGGGGGAACTGACAGTGCAGCCAGGAAACTATTCAATGTTTCGGAACCAGCATCAGCGATTGGGTTCCAAGGAGCATTGTCACTGTGTCCCCAGGTATCAGGCTGTCTGTCCCTTTCCCTTCCCTGCACTGCTGGTTCTGACTCCTGATACAACTCCCCAATATCCATTCATTCCTCATTCTCACTGGGTTTATAGTTATGTGTAACTGTCACTGTGTCTGTCCCTTTCCCTTCCCTGCACTGCTGGTTCTGACTCCTGATACAACTCCCCAATATCCATTCATCCCTCATTCTCACTGGGTTTATAGTTATGTGTAACTGTCACTGTCTGTCCCTTTCCCTTCCCTGCACTGCTGGTTCTGACTCCTGATACAACTCCCCAATATCCATTCATCCCTCATTCTCACTGGGTTTATAGTTATGTGTAACTGTCACTGTGTCTGTCCCTTTCCCTTCCCTGCACTGCTGGTTCTGACTCCTGATACAACTCCCCAATACCCATTCATTCCTCATTCTCACTGGGTTTATAGTTATGTGTAACTGTCACTGTGTCTGTCCCTTTCCCTTCCCTGCACTGCTGGTTCTGACTCCTGATACACCTCCCCAATACCCATTCATTCCTCATTCTCACTGGGTTTATAGTTATGTGTAACTGTCACTGTGTCTGTCCCTTTCCCTTCTCTGCACTGCTGGTTCTGACTCCTGATACAACTCCCCAATATCCATTCATCCCTCATTCTCACTGGGTTTATAGTTATGTGTAACTGTCACTGTGTCTGTCCCTTTTCCTTCCCTGCACTGCTGGTTCTGACTCCTGATACAACTCCCCAATATCCATTCATTCCTCATTCTCACTGGGTTTATAGTTATGTGTAACTGTCACTGTGTCTGTCCCTTTCCCTTCTCTGCACTGCTGGTTCTGACTCCTGATACAACTCCCCAATATCCATTCATTCCTCATTCTCACTGGGTTTATAGTTATGTGTAACTGTCACTGTGTCTGTCCCTTTCCCTTCTCTGCACTGCTGGTTCTGACTCCTGATACAACTCCCCAATATCCATTCATTCCTCATTCTCACTGGGTTTATAGTTATGTGTAACTGTCACTGTGTCTGTCCCTTTCCCTTCCCTGCACTGCTGGTTCTGACAGTAATTTTGGGTGGAGTTCCCCTTAGAGTGCAGAAGCTTGGAGGACAGATTGCAAGCAGTGCAGCCAAAGCCCAGTGGCCAATAAGCAGGCAGGTGGGGAGAACTTGGCCGGGGAATCTCTTCCCTGAGTAGCGGAATGAGATTAAAGGCAGTTAAATCTGTCCCTTATCAGCGAGTCTCCTGGGCTCAGACATGATGAAGATCCAATTAGCAGAGATAAGAAAGTGCTGATCCCATCCCTGGCCGGGCAGATAAGCTACTGGAGTCTATGGGGATCTCTCCGGGGTAGGAGGGAGGCAATTTAACTGCCCCAGATTGAATAAATCTCAATTCCTCCAGTCTGAGGCCCATACACCCCATTATGTATTTACACTGCAACTGCAGCAGGGCTACAAATTGAATTTATTGTGTTCTATGGTACCAGCCAAACAGAGCGCAGGGATGGGAGCCACTGTCCTATTATATGGTATATACTGTATATATATATATATATATATATATATATATATATATATATATATAGCCCAGTATATGCGTTGGACCTGCCAGTGTCACGCACCACTGAACCCCACAATCTGCTCCCCCCAATTAGCTGTGTAACGGAGCTGCCTGTTACCCCACCCTGGAAAGTTTGGGGATTTTGTCAGTGATTATATTAGAGGTAATTCGTGTACATAGTGATTATTTCTTGGCATCAAATAGCAATGCCAATATGGCTTCAGCCCCCGACACAGGGGCCCTGGGGGCCACACATCCCCAGGCAGCAAAGTCTCAATGCCCTGCTGTGATTGGCCCAATACCCGCCCAGCCTGAGCTAATACAAGGGCAATTGATTTGCTGTGTGGCCCCTAAGCAGTCTTAAAGGGGCGGTTCACCTTTCAGCTAACTTATAGTATGGGCAATTCTAAGCAACATTTCAATTGGTCTTCATTATTTATTTTGTATGTTTTTTAAATGATTTGCCTTCATCTTCTGACTCTTTGCAGCTTTCAAATGGGGGTCACTGACCCCGGCAGCCAAAACCTATTGCTCTGTGAGGCTCCAGTTTTATTGTTATTGTCACTTTTTATTACTTATCTTTCTGTTCTCCTATATATATATATATATATATATATACAGTATATATACAGTATATATATATATATATATATATATATCAGCCTCTCATTCAAACCAATGCCTGGTCCCTAAGGTCATTTGGACCCTAGCAACCAGATAATGGCTGAAATTCCAAACTGGAGAGTTGCTGAACAAAAAGTGAAATAACTACAAAACTACAAAAAGACCAATTGCAAATTGTCTCAGAATATTACTCTCTACATCATACTAATAGTTAACTCCAAGTAACCAAGTTAACCCCTTCAAACCTGGTGCACAGTCTCAGGGGGATGCAGCACCCTGTATTTATTGTGTCCCAAGGTTAATCCTTATTGGTTGCATCGTTACACAGCAGTGCTCCGCCTTTGGGTGCCTGCACCCTGATGACACCCACATATTGAGAGAAGTGCTGCTCGGCGGCACCCACGCCCTAACAATCTGCAAACCACATCTATATGAAAAGCAGAAAACACTCCCTGGGGGCCCCTGAGGCGCTCGCTAGTTCTACCTGTCCTGGGTCCCTGCCTTTCTCACTATCAGTGGGGCCGAAATGTGTCATTTTTTCAACCTTAGCTACTACCCTATTCTCTATTGCTACATATAAATGTATATACTGTATTAACACTGTTTTGTTTTGTTTTTTTAGGTGAAGTTCCCCTTTACCCCCTGCCAGTACCTTGTGTGTGCGGATGTGCAGCCCACCGTAAGGCCACCTGGGACCCATTGTGGTGTCACTAAATCTCTCAGCAGCCCCCCTGGCACACGTTCGGGCCCCCTCCCTCTCCCCGCCCCATCTGACCCCGCAACCCCAGGAACTGCTGCTAAAAGGACCTGTGTTTAGATAAGGTTTTTCCACCATTTAGTGCAGTAAAAGAGCAGTTTTGATGGATATTTCCAGCCGACGCGAGACTGATGTTTTATTTTGGAACATTTCTCCCTGACTAATGATGTGGAAGTGGTTTCAAGTGATGCTACTAAGTTACATGGGGGGGGGTGCCACTGGTTAATCAGTGAAAGTTACCCCCCCCCACTCCCCCAGGGATTAAATTTCAACACATTTTATTTGATTTAAATTAACGTTACACAGGCCATCCATTAGCATATTTAATTATTTGCCATAGTTTTATGGTATCTCTCTGTACAGGCTATGGGCAACCTTAGGGGGCTGTTCCTGCTGAATTGTGCTTAGTACAGGGGAATCCCTATGTGCCATAGTTTTATAGTATCTCTCTGTACAGGCTATGGGCAAACTTAGGGGGCTGTTCCTGCTGAATTGTTCTTAGTACAGGGGAATCCCTATGTGCCATAGTTTTATTGTACAGGCTATGAGCAAACTTAGGGGGCTGTTCCTGCTGAATTGTGCTTAGTACAGGGGAATCCCTATGTGCCATAGTTTTATGGTATCTCTCTGTACAGGCTATGGGCAAACTTAGGGGGCTGTTCCTGCTGAATTGTGCTTAGTACAGGGGAATCCCTATGTGCCATAGTTTTATTGTACAGGCTATGAGCAAACTTAGGGGGCTGTTCCTGCTGAATTGTGCTTAGTACAGGGGAATCCCTATGTGCCATAGTTTTATGGTATCTCTCTGTACAGGCTATGAGCAAACTTAGGGGGCTGTTCCTGCTGAATTGTGCGTAGTACAGGGGAATCCCTATGTGCCATAGTTTTATGGTATCTCTCTGTACAGGCTATGAGCAAACTTAGGGGGCTGTTCCTGCTGAATTGTGCTTAGTACAGGGGAATCCTTATGCTGCCATATTTTATGCTGTTTCTCGAAGGCCTCACCCTGCCTTTTGGGTGAGGAACACCCAAAGCAAGATGGTAATTATATACCCACTTCATAATATTATTATTTACCATCAGACAAATAATCATGGAGCTCATAATGGCTCTTGAAACCACACAGAGCTGTTTATATCATAGGGCCGGCAGTAGTGACTGTCAAAGCAAATGGGATATATAAATCATAATTGAGTCTGTCGGACTTGCTAGGGCTCCCATGGGAGTCAGGCCCGGACTGGCAATCTGGGTTCTGGCCAATGCCAGGGGGGCTGCTGTAAGATGCCATAGACAGTCACTATTTATTGGTTTGCTGGGGGGCTGTTTATGCCTCTGGGTACTCTCCCCTATACAAGCGAGCCATATGGCAGCTCCTCTCATCATGTAAAAGGCTGCCTGATGCATTGCACTGCTACTGTACAGCTTCCTATATGAGCCGCTTCCCTGTAATCTGGCAGTTAGTACAGAGATTCTGCAGAAGCCGCCAGTGGGTAAGAACTGCTCTCTCTTATACGCTACTGATATTTTAGCACAAAGGGGGTGCATTAATAAATATCAGGGCACCAATCATATAAGAACCTAAATGGGGAAGTGATATCACAATCAGTGTTCTAAGAATTCTTCTGTACGGTAATTTTTAATTAAAAACGCGTCACTTATTATGAAGAAAATTACAGAATTAATCAATTTTGTCATTATATGTATAAATACAAATATAAAGAGAAGGAATGTTCTGGGCACACAATAAGCTGTACCCCCATACTGTACTGTCTAAGGGAAACACTATGGCACCCCCTACCCATATATATAAATACAAATATACAGAGAAGGAATGTTCTGGGCACACAATAATCTGTACCCCCATACTGTACTGTCTAAGGGAAACACTATGGCACCTCCTACCCATATGTATAAATACAAATATACAGAGAAGGAATGTTCTGGGCACACAATAAGCTGTACCCCCATACTGTACTGTCTAAGGGAAACACTATGGCACCCCCTACCCATATGTATAAATACAAATATACAGAGAGGGAATGTTCTGGGCACACAATAAGCTGTACCCCCATACTGTACTGTCTATGGGAAACACTATGGCACCCCCTACCCATATGTATAAATACAAATATAAAGAGAAGGAATGTTCTGGGCACACAATAAGCTGTACCCCCATACTGTACTGTCTAAGGGAAACACTATGGCACCCCCTACCCATATGTATAAATACAAATATACAGAGAAGGAATGTTCTGGGCACACAATAAGCTGTACCCCCATACTGTACTGTCTAAGGGAAACACTATGGCACCCCCTACCCATATGTATAAATACAAATATACAGAGAGGGAATGTTCTGGGCACACAATAAGCTGTACCCCCATACTGTACTGTCTAAGGGAAACACTATGGCACCCCCTACCCATATGTATAAATACAAATATACAGAGAGGGAATGTTCTGGGCACACAATAAGCTGTACCCCCATACTGTACTGTCTAAGGGAAACACTATGGCACCCCCTACCCATATGTATTAATACAAATATACAGAGAGGGAATGTTCTGGGCACACAATAAGCTGTACCCCCATACTGTACTGTCTAAGGGAAACACTATGGCACCCCCTACCCATATGTATAAATACAAATATACAGAGAAGGAATGTTCTGGGCACACAATAAGCTGTACCCTCATACTGTACTGTCTAAGGGAAACACTATGGCACCCCCTACCCATATGTATAAATACAAATATACAGAGAAGGAATGTTCTGGGCACACAATAAGCTGTACCCCCATACTGTACTGTCTAAGGGAAACACTATGGCACCCCCTACCCATATGTATAAATACAAATATACAGAGAAGGAATGTTCTGGGCACACAATAAGCTGTACCCTCATACTGTACTGTCTAAGGGAAACACTATGGCACCCCCTACCCATATGTATAAATACAAATATACAGAGAGGGAATGTTCTGTGGCCCATAATATACTTAGCGTTTCACCCTTGATGTTGTTTCCATGCAGGGCACCCTAGAGACACCCAGACTGCCCTTTCACTGCTGCAGCCCCAGTTCTCTCAGTAGGACGTCATTAACTAGATCAGCCGCAGACACAACAGCCAAATAGGCTTTTATCTTGGGAGACTGCCGCCCTGTGAGGCTGTATCAGGGGGGAGACTGCCATGGACCTATTCATTAGCACATTCCCTATTAGTGAAATCCACAGTGCAACGCTGGTAGCCAAAAAGGCCACAGACCTGGTCAAGCTCGTAGCCCCCTGGTGAGTTTGGGAGACAAAACAACTTAGGAAAGCCTATACCCCAGGATCCTGACACAGTGTAATAGTGACCGGGCACCATTATTTATATATACCTGAACCATTCCCATCTCTGCCTGGGGTTCTGCACCTTATCCCAATGGACACCTGGCCCCATTGCCCCCCTATTGAACAGGACACAGGCAGTGTCGCTACACTCCAATGGCTGAATTAAGCAACAGGAAACATAACGATAACATAATAACAGCTAAACTCAAAGGCTGCCTTTCCTTCTCCCTCACACACTCCTCCATTTTGTTTCATCCCTAATCTTTTCCTCACAGCATTATGCTCCGCCCCCTACAGGGAAGCCATGTGAATTTAATGCAGGAATCACCACAGAGTAAAGGCCCAGATCTGTGGTTAAATTAGGGGTGTTTTGTTGTCTAAATTGGGGCTAATGTTGTGGAAGTTCAGCCCCCCGGCCTTCAATAGAATCTGCCAATTTCATATCTGCCTCAGTGGCTTCATTTGGGAGGGAAACAGCTCTCACAGTGCTTCCTGGTTCTGTGGCCCTATGTTTCTCCCAGGTTAGTGCCTAAAGGGACTAGTTGGTGGCAATTTACTCCTGGTTGAAAAAAATACAATTTAAGGTAAAAAAAAATATCACAGCAATCTGAGGAGTGTATTTATTAACATTGGAAATTGATATCACCGGTGATATTGCCCATAGCAACCAGATCTGATTGGTTGTTTTGGGCAACATCGCCGGTGTTGTATGTCTCCAATGTTAATAAATACACCCTTTAGTCTTTGTGTGCCTCTGGCCTGGGACCTGAGCCATAAATCTGCACTGACGGGCACCACAACAGAAGGGAAGGTTGGGGTTTAGCCCCTCAAAACAAAGATATCCCACCTCCGCCCATAGTATGCCATGAATAGTCCCTGCCAGGCAGCAAAATGACCTGTGGGTCATAGTTACTGCCTATTCCAATTATAATATATTTACACACTCAGAATTATATAAAGTCTTCAGCAGGGTAAAATCAAGTTGCCCCCACACAGTACAATGTGGTTGTGCCATCCCCAATTGAAGTGGATTAGAGCCAGGTGTAGAGGAATCAGACTGGGCCAGTAGTGGCCAAACCTGCTTGCCCGGCTCAGTGCAAATTGGCCACTCTCATCCAATCACGGGAATAGCAGCCAGTGTGGGAAAATGGGTTTTCATGTCAACGTTGTGAGAAAAAAACCCTTGCATCTGATTAAACTGTGGTGATTTACCCTTTAAACAAACTGTACATTTTAGAGGATAAGGGACACCACGATGACTTCCATTTTCAAGCAATAATCCCCGGGCAGTGCCATTCTAGCCACAGAAGCCAGGAAATATTACTGTAAAAGTGGAAACCCTCTAATATCCTTCCTTCCCTTCAATTCTGACTGGGGTGGGGGGGTGATGGGAAAAGTTATTTATCACTTTTATAACCACAGAGGCAGATGAAAGGGATTCCTATAGGGGAATCCTCTTCTGTTATTTATCACTGTGTAACCTAATATACATGCATGTTAGATATAATGAGAGATAGATAGATGATAGATAGATGATAGGCAGATAGATAGATAGATTAGATGATAGGCAGATAGATAGATAGATTAGATCAGGGGTAGGGAACCTATGGCTCGGGAGCCAGATGTGGCTCTTTTGATGGCTGCATCTGGCTCGCTGCCAAATCTTTAAAAAAAAAAAATAAGGGGGGGGGGCGTGGTCTGCGCTCCACGGATAGCAGACATG
Organism: Xenopus tropicalis; assembly: GCF_000004195.4. NCBI lineage: Eukaryota > Metazoa > Chordata > Amphibia > Anura > Pipidae > Xenopus > Xenopus tropicalis. The sequence continues at coordinate 129,065,654 of NC_030683.2, read as the reverse complement.
TTCTAAGCCTTAGAACACGTTTTCTATTCGCTGAGCGCAGGCCACGCCTTCCTCCGCATCGCATCTGGCATTCTTGGGACCCACCCTACCTTGCCCCTGCGCTCGGCGGATAGAAGACGTGTTCTAAGCGCAGGCCACGCCCTCCTCTGCATCGCATCTCACGGAATTACATTTTAAAATATGTGGTGTTTATGGCTCTCTCAGCCAAAAAGGTTCCCGACCCCTGGATTAGATGATAGGTAGATAGATGATAGGTAGATAGATAGATGATAGATAGATAGATAGATGATAGATAGATAGATAGACAGACAGATAGATTAGATGGTAGGTAGATAGATAGATAGATAGATAGATGATAGGTAGATAGATAGATAGATGATAGCTAGCTAGATAGATGATGGATAGATGGATAGATGGATAGATAGATGGATAGATAGATAGATAGATAGATAGATGGATTAGATGATTGACAGATAGATAGATCCGACCACTAACAAAAATATAGGCAAAAGCAAAAAGTACAGCACCTGTAGAATAATCCACTGGAAATTTAGGAAATTTCTCTCATTATTCTTTCATACTAAACACAAAATGATCCCAGTCACAAAGACCAATCACAATCATTGGGTTTATCCCCAAGGTGGCTCTGTAGTTGTTATGGATACCCCATTGTCTAACAGCAAATTACTAACAGGAACTACACTTTATTTCAGAGATATTGGAGATTTTATAAAGGGTACAGCCATGGGTTCCAATATTGCCCTTTTTTATGCAAACATCACCTGGGGCACATCTATGGGGCAAATTAAGAGAAAATTAAGTTTGAAAGGAAAAAAAGGTGAATGCCAAAGAAATGCAGTAGCACACTGATTCATTACTGTGATTTATTGGTTCTATTAGTAGGCACCAATTCTGGCAAGGTTTAGGGCCACTCTGGGACCTTTATTAAGCTTGAAGAGGTTTGCCCAGAAACATTGCCCGAAACGTTGCCAGAATGGAGGCTTGATAAAGGGCTCAGAGTGGCCCGAAACGTTGCCAGAATTGAGGCTTGATAAAGGGCTCAGAGTGACCTGAAACGTTGCCAGAATTGAGGCTTGATAAAGGGCCTAGAGTGGCCTGAAACGTTGCCAGAATTGAGGCTTGATAAAGGTCTTAGAGTGTCCCGAAACGTTGCCAGAATTGAGGCTTGATAAAGGTCTTAGAGTGTCCCGAAACGTTGCCAGAATTGAGGCTTGATAAAGGGCTCAGAGTGACCCGAAACGTTGCCAGAATTGAGGCTTGATAAAGGGCTCAGAGTGGGCCGAAACGTTGCCAGAATTGAGGCTTGATAAAGGGCCTAGAGTGGCCCGAAATGTTGCCAGAATGGAGGCTTGATAAAGGGCCTAGAGTGGCCCGAAACGTTGCCAGAATTGAGGCTTGATAAAGGGCTCAGAGTGGGCCGAAACGTTGCCAGAATTGAGGCTTGATAAAGGGCCTAGAGTGGCCCGAAATGTTGCCAGAATGGAGGCTTGATAAAGGGCCTAGAGTGGCCCGAAACGTTGCCAGAATTGAGGCTTGATAAAGGGCCTAGAGTGGCCCGAAACGTTGCCAGAATTGAGGCTTGATAAAGGGCCTAGAGTGGCCCGAAACGTTGCCAGAATTGAGGCTTGATAAAGGGCCTAGAGTGGCCCGAAACGTTGCCAGAATTGAGGCTTGATAAAGGGCCTAGAGTGGCCCGAAACGTTGCCAGAATTGAGGCTTGATAAAGGGCTTAGAGTGGCCCGAAACGTTGCCAGAATGGAGGCTTGATAAAGGGCCTAGAGTGGCCCAAAACGTTGCCAGAATTGAGGCTTGATAAAGGGCTCAGAGTGGCCCAAAATGTTGCCAGAATTTGTGGCTACAAATTGAGCCAATAAATCACTTTATGCAATCACAGTAACGAATCAGTGTGCTACCGCAGGGGTGGGTTTACCTTTATGTTAACTTTTAGTATGGTATAGAATGGCCTATTCAGCCCCTCTCCTTTAAACATTCCAGTGCTTGGTTGCTAGGGTAAATAAAAAGAGACCATAGCAACCAGATAGCTGCAGAAATACCAAACTGCATAACCCCTCACAACCAGCAGTGCCTTTTCTGCCTTAGGGGTACATATAATAAATATTTCATTTATTTCACAAGTTCAATCAGCGACTCTTCTACATTTAATGCTGAAGCATTGGCGCAGGTTACCTAAGCCCCACCATATTAAAGGGGCAGTCACCCTGTTAAAGGTGTAGTTCACCTTTATATTAACTTGAAATATAATGTAGAAAATAATGAGACAATTTGAAATTGTTTTTTTATCTTTATATATTTTTTTTTCAATTTGCTTTTTGTTCAGCAGCAGCTATCTGGTTGCTAGGGTCTTGTTTACCTGGCAACCTGGCAGTGGTTAAAATAAATAGGAGAGGGCCTGAATAGAAAGATAAGGAATAAACAGTTATAATAAAATTGTACGCTCACAGAGCAATAGGTTTATAGCGGACGGGGTCAGTCAAAGCTGGAAACATGTAGGCAAATAATTCAAAAACTATAAAAAGAATAAATAATGAAGACCAATTGCAAAGTTGCTAAGAGTAGGGCATGCTATGACATATGAACCACCCCTTTAACCAGGGCACTTGACTTGACTGGGACAATGTGTTTATGTGTTTCACACTCAAAGTACTTGCTGCCCAACTTTGCTGCATAATATTCCTTCATGCCCCCTCTTAGTACCTATAAACCAGCAGTGTACCCATAAAACTGGGCCCCCTAGGGCTCTGTTTCTTTAAGAGATGGTGTTGTTGCCCATATCCATAAACTGACATGACTGGGCCCATATCAGCAAATCATTGCCCTGGCACAGAGTAAGATTTAATGGAAGAGGCAGTGCCGTTGGCATTGGGCAGAGATGGGCCAAGAGCCATTAAAACAGAACAACAAGAAACAAGTGGATGGGGGTCCCGGGGGTAGAGCACCAGGAAATGCTATTAAGTTGCAGGGAAAGACAACAAAGTCGGGTAAAGATGATCCTTTTATTGGCTGAGGAACGAGCCAGGGCTGCCATGCCGGAAAAGCCCATAAACAGCACCGGGGCCCATAAAGCTTCTCTTATAATATCAGCTTGTAAAGAAATAAGTAGTGGGGCAGCGAGGGGGGCAGCAGGGGGTGATGTTTATGGGCACTGAGCAGTCTGTTTATGGAGAGGAGCTCTTGTTTGTTCTAGGCGATCCCCTTGTTCCTGGGGTCATTCAGCAACAGTTTCCTGACTGGCCGACCCGTGTCAGCACTCTCGGCCGAGACTGCATCGGGGGGGACACTAAGCTTATATATATATATATATATAGCTTTCATTATATCAGCTTCCCAATGTACATTCATTTTCACTGGTTGTACAGTTATGCTGGAATGTCACTGTGTTTGCATTGCTGGTTCTGACTCCTGAAACAACATAGCAAAAGCCGGCTGATTAACAGACCTGGGGGAGAACTGACGTCTGTTCATTTCAAGACTCAGAACCAGGGAACAGAAAGGGACAGATAGACAATTTTTAATTGGTCAATGACCCACCCATATATTTGGCAAACTTTTTCAGGGTCCCACGTACACCGACCTCCATTCAGCCGAAAAGGAATGGGACGGAGTGAGAAATCTGTGCGTGTGTGGCCCAAGCCAGAGATTTGACTGGGATACGGGGATAAACATGAAAGATCTATAAATGATAGGGCCGGTCTGTCGGAGAGAATTGTGAAATAATGAGTTATCAGTGCAGCCCAGTCCCTCAGGCCCTTATCAATATCACACACAGTGCTGAGCTAAGGCTTTCATGGGGCAGATAAACCGGGGCCCTGTCTCTCTGCCTGATTGGAGCTCTTAGCCCAGATCCCACCTATGCATTGGGGTATTTGGAGATTGTCTCTCTGCTGCAGGCAGTCATAGAAAAAGATGAACGGGTTGGGGGTAATTAGGAATAAAAGTACTGGGCTACTGACCTCTAAAAGACAAAAGGTGTCATTTCCCTACAGAAATAGGGGTTGGTAGCACTAGGTAGGTACCTAATATATAGGGGCAGAGACAGGGGAAAGTGTTGGAAGGGTTACTGCCTGCCCTGCTCTCATTTCCCTACAGAAATAGGGGCAAGTCAGGAATTCAAAAATAACTCCCTGGTTTGGGGATATTGAGAGCAACATCCAAGGGGTCGGGGATCACTGATCTAGAGGAGAGGCCCAATCTTTGTTGTTTTCTTATTCCAGATGTGCTGAGCCTGTGCTGAGAAGGAAGGGTTAAACAAGGCCACTGTAGAAGTTAATGCCCCCCTGCGGGGCTGGTAGCTGTAATGTTACATCTTGTTTAACAAGTTAGGGATCCAGTTACTGAGGGGCAGTGGGGACAGGTCTGTAGTCACATCAATCAGCGTTACTTTATAGAATAACAGCAAAGTGAAGGGATTTAACCTGTTTCCTCCGCCCCCCCCCTTGGACCATCCGTCTGTGGCTATTTTAGGCCCGGCTGTTTGAACTTCCAGACCCCAGAGGCCGGGCCCAGAGGCCAGAGTGTGGCTGCCGCTCGCAGATAAGGGACTCTGATTTGGAAACTTTCGGCTGAAATAACAAAAAGCCAAGAGGCTGGAAAATCAGCCATAAAGCCGCCCCCTCCTCCTCCATCACTTGTACAGACACCTTATACCCCATCACTAATAGTGCCCCCCTAACTGTGACCCCCCCAACTGCGACCCCCCTCACCCCTCACCTCCCTCCTATGGCCTCTCATGGTGTCTGTGAGGGACAAGCGTGATGTGAGGAGGCCAAACAAACTGCTGAAGGGGAAAATTATTCCGGGGGGAGAGAGAAGGGTGACAGCGGGGAGAGACTGGGGCTCTGGGGGCTTTAAGGGCTCTGGCACACGGGGAGATTAGTCGCCCGCGACAAAACTCCCTGTTCGCGGGCGACTAATCTCCCCAAGTTGCCTTCACCCGCCATCCCACCGGCGACAATGTAAGTCGCCGGTGAGATGGCACACGCGGCGGCGCGGTTTCGCGCAAATCGCCGAAAAAGCCTTTGCGAGTCTTTTTTGGCGATTTCCCGAAATCGCGCCGCTGCATGTGCCATCTCACCGGCGACTTACATTGTCGCCGGTGGGATGGCAGGTGAAGGCAACTCGGGGAGATTAGTCGCCCGCGAACAGGGAGTTTTGTCGCGGGCGACTAATCTCCCCATGTGCCAGAGCCCTAATGGGTAAATGGAATAAATGTGCAAAAATCACTGCCATATTGTCTCCTCTCTATGGTGTCGCCTATTTCCCTGCCATATTGTCTCCTCTCTATGATGTTGCCTATTTCCCTGCCATATTGTCTCCTCTCTATGGTGTCGCCTATTTCCCTGCCATATTGTCTCCTCTCTATGATGTTGCCTATTTCACTGCCATATTGTCTCCTCTCTATGGTGTCGCCTATTTCCCTGCCATATTGTCTCCTCTCTATGGTGTCGCCTATTTCCCTGCCATTTTGTCTCCTCTCTATGATGTTGCCTATTTCCCTGCCATATTGTCTCCTCTCTATGATGTTGCCTATTTCCCTGCCATTTTGTCTCCTCTCTATGATGTTGCCTATTTCCCTGCCATATTGTCTCCTCTCTATGGTGTCGCCTATTTCCCTGCAATATTGTCTCCTCTCTATGGTGTCGCCTATTTCCCTGCCATATTGTCTCCTCTCTATGGTGTCGCCTATTTCCCTGCCATTTTGTCTCCTCTCTATGATGTTGCCTATTTCCCTGCTATATTGTCTCCTCTCTATGATGTTGCCTATTTCCCTGCCATATTGTCTCCTCTCTATGGTGTTGCCTATTTCCCTGCCATATTGTCTCCTCTCTATGGTGTCGCCTATTTCCCTGCCATTTTGTCTCCTCTCTATAGTGTCGCCTATTTCCCTGCCATATTATCTCCTCTCTATGGTGTCGCCTATTTCCCTGTCATATTGTCTCCTCTCTATGGTGTCGCCTGTTTCCCTGCCATATTATCTCCTCTCTATGGTGTCGCCTATTTCCCTGTCATATTGTCTCCTCTCTATGGTGTCGCCTGTTTCCCTGCTATATTATCTCCTCTCTATGGTGTCACCTATTTCCCTGCCATATTATCTCCTCTCTATGGTGTCGCCTGTTTCCCTGCCATATTGTCTCCTCTCTATGGTGTCGCCTATTTCCCTGTCATATTATCTCCTCTCTATGGTGTCGCCTATTTCCCTGCCATATTGTCTCCTCTCTATAGTGTCGCCTATTTCCCTGCCATATTGTCTCCTCTCTATGGTGTCGCCTATTTCCCTTCCATATTGTCTCCTCTCTATGGTGTCGCCTATTTCCCTGCCATATTATCTCCTCTCTATGGTGTCGCCTATTTCCCTGCCATATTATCTCCTCTCTATGGTGTCGCCTATTTCCCTGTTATATTATCTCCTCTCTATGGTGTCGCCTATTTCCCTGCCATATTGTCTCCTCTCTATGGTGTCGCCTATTTCCCTGCCATATTGTCTCCTCTCTATAGTGCCGCCTATTTCCCTGCCATATTGTCTCCTCTCTATAGTGTCGCCTATTTCCCTGCCATATTGTCTCCTCTCTATGGTGTCGCCTATTTCCCTGCCATATTGTCTCCTCTCTATAGTGTCGCCTATTTCCCTGCCATATTGTCTCCTCTCTATAGTGTCGCCTATTTCCCTGCCATATTGTCTCCTCTCTATAGTGTCGCCTATTTCCCTGCCATATTGTCCCCTCTCTATGGTGTGGCTATTTCCCTGCCATATTGTCTCCTCTCTATGGTGTCGCCTATTTCCCTGTCATATTGTCTCCTCTCTATAGTGTCGCCTATTTCCCTGCCATATTGTCTCCTCTCTATAGTGTCGCCTATTTCCCTGCCATATTGTCTCCTCTCTATAGTGTCGCCTATTTCCCTGCCATATTGTCTCCTCTCTATGGTGTGGCTATTTCCCTGCCATATTGTCTCCTCTCTATGGTGTCGCCTATTTCCCTGTCATATTGTCTCCTCTCTATAGTGTCGCCTATTTCCCTGCCATATTGTCTCCTCTCTATAGTGTCGCCTATTTCCCTGTCATATTGTCTCCTCTCTATGGTGTCGCCTATTTCCCTGCCATATTGTCTCCTCTCTATGGTGTCGCCTATTTCCCTGCCATATTGTCTCCTCTCTATGGTGTCGCCTATTTCCCTGCCATATTGTCTCCTCTCTATAGTGTCGCCTATTTCCCTGCCATATTGTCTCCTCTCTATAGTGTCGCCTATTTCCCTGTCATTTTGTCTCCTCTCTATGGTGTGGCTATTTCCCTGCCATATTGTCTCCTCTCTATAGTGTCGCCTATTTCCCTGTCATATTGTCTCCTCTCTATGGTGTGGCTATTTCCCTGCCATATTGTCTCCTCTCTATGGTGTCGCCTATTTCCCTGTCATATTGTCTCCTCTCTATAGTGTCGCCTATTTCCCTGCCATATTGTCTCCTCTCTATAGTGTCGCCTATTTCCCTGCCATATTGTCTCCTCTCTATAGTGTCGCCTATTTCCCTGTCATATTGTCTCCTCTCTATGGTGTCGCCTATTTCCCTGCCATATTGTCTCCTCTCTATAGTGTCGCCTATTTCCCTGCCATATTGTCTCCTCTCTATAGTGTCGCCTATTTCCCTGCCATATTGTCTCCTCTCTATAGTGTCGCCTATTTCCCTGTCATATTGTCTCCTCTCTATGGTGTGGCTATTTCCCTGCCATATTGTCTCCTCTCTATAGTGTCGCCTATTTCCCTGCCATATTATCTCCTCTCTATGGTGTCGCCTATTTCCCTGCCATATTGTCTCCTCTCTATAGTGTCGCCTATTTCCCTGCCATATTGTCTCCTCTCTATAGTGTTGCCTATTTCCCTGCTATATTGTCTCCTCTCTATAGTGTCGCCTATTTCCCTGCCATATTGTCTCCTCTCTATAGTGTCGCCTATTTCCCTGCCATATTGTCTCCTCTCTATAGTGTTGCCTATTTCCCTGCTATATTGTCTCCTCTCTATGGTGTCGCCTATTTCCCTGCCATATTGTCTCCTCTCTATAGTGTCGCCTATTTCCCTGCCATATTGTCTCCTCTCTATGGTGTCGCCTATTTCCCTGCCATATTGTCCCCTCTCTATAGTGTCGCCTATTTCCCTGCCATATTGTCTCCTCTCTATAGTGTCGCCTATTTCCCTGTCATATTGTCTCCTCTCTATAGTGTCGCCTATTTCCCTGTCATATTGTCTCCTCTCTATGGTGTGGCTATTTCCCTGCCATATTGTCTCCTCTCTATAGTGTCGCCTATTTCCCTGCCATATTATCTCCTCTCTATGGTGTCGCCTATTTCCCTGCCATATTGTCCCCTCTCTATAGTGTCGCCTATTTCCCTGCCATATTGTCTCCTCTCTATGGTGTCGCCTATTTCCCTGCCATATTGTCCCCTCTCTATAGTGTCGCCTATTTCCCTGCCATATTGTCTCCTCTCTATGGTGTCGCCTATTTCCCTGCCATATTGTCTCCTCTCTATGGTGTCGCCTATTTCCCTGCCATATTGTCTCCTTTCTATAGTGTCACCTATTTCACTGCCATATGTCCTATATAAATACATTTTATAATATATATGTTATTTTTTTTCTCTTTTGTTTTTATTGAGGCCTCACCAGTTCTATGCAAGCAGTATTCCAGCAGTGGAGATGGTCATGGAGTCTCGCCAAGCAGTAGCTATACGGGAAGCGGCCATGGACCTCCCTCTGTTCTGTATGGTACTTCCTTTATAAGTAATTTCAGATTAAGCTTTTGGAATCTTTGGAATATTTTAGAAATCATTACTTGCAGTACCACTTTTCACCAGCGCCATTAGCAGTATTTCCCAAAGGGCTGCATTAGAACAGCGCCACCCTCTGATCTGTGCTGCCGATCAAAGACTCAAGTTTGAATCTGAGTAATTTAATGTATAGGGGCTTTAATAATTAAATGCATTTTAAATGTAATAAATGTACAAAAAATTTGGGATTTTTTTGCTTATGAGCTATTTACTTTTTTCTGTTATTCCCCTCTCCATTTTTCAAACTGTAAATGCCAGTTTGTATATATATATATATTTTACTTCCTTTACTACCCTCCAGGGTATCATTTATAAAATAATTCAGATAAGAAAAGACCAATTCTAATGACTTTGATTAATCTGAGTTCCAATAATCTGTATATCATTTATATTATCATTTATATTAGGAAATGCTCTGATTCCTACCACTGGGATGTGGCACCATATTACACAATTGATCGTTTTGTACAATCAAATATAGCAAGTTATAACCATCTCCAAGTAAGAAGACTAATACAGGTATAGGACCCATTATCCGGAACACTCGGGACCTGGGGTATTTAGTATAGGTATTCCGTAATTTTGACCTCCACACCTTACGTCTGCTAAAAAATCATTTAAAGGTTAAATAAACCCAATAGGATTGCTTTGCCCCCAATAAGGGGTAATTATATCTTAGTTGGGATCAAGTACAGGTACTGTTTTATTATTACAGAGAAAAAGGAATCATTTAACCATTAAATAAACCCAATAGGGCTGTTCTGCCCCAATAAGGGGTAATTATATCTTAGTTGGGATCAAGTACAGGTACTGTTTTATTATTACAGAGAAAAGGGAATCATTTAACCATTAAATAAACCCAATAGGGCTGTTCTGCCCCAATAAGGGGTAATTATATCTTAGTTGGGATCAAGTACAGGTACTGTTTTATTATTACAGAGAAAAGGGAATCATTTAACCATTAAATAAACCCAATAGGGCTGTTCTGCCCCCAATAAGGGGTAATTATATCTTAGTTGGGATCAAGTACAGGTACTGTTTTATTATTACAGAGAAAAGGGAATCATTTAACCATTAAATAAACCCAATAGGGCTGTTCTGCCCCAATAAGGGGTAATTATATCTTAGTTGGGATCAAGTACAGGTACTGTTTTATTATTACAGAGAAAAGGGAATCATTTAACCATTAACCCTTTAAGTGCCAAGGGACGTAGATTCTACGTCCCAGGTACCAAGGGACCAAAGTGCCATGGGACGTAGAATCTACGTCCAATGGCACTGTCGGGTTTACAAGCGCTGCGCTCGCTTTTAAAGCAGCGCAGCGCTTGTAAACCCCTCAGATCCCCCTAGGCAACGAGCAGAGTAAGACATACTCACCGATCCGGGTCCCCGAGCCGCACCGATCGCGTCGCCAGCCAATGACAGCAGTGGACACGCGTTGATGACGTGTCCACTGCTGTCCCTTTAAATAGCGCCGCCTACTGTCGGCTCCCTCACTCCTGCTGCGCACTTCGGACGAGATGGAGCTCCCCTGCTGCCTTCCTGCTGGATTGATCGCCCCTGATCGCCCCTGATCGTCTGCCTGCCTTGGGTAAGCTGAACTACAACTCTCTAACCACTGTTTATTTTGCTTATTTCTATCTCAACTGTCTAAAAAATTTTTTTTTTTTTTTTTTGCATTTTTTCTTCTATCTTTGTCATTATTACACTTTTGTACACATACACACTGATTTACAACTTTCCCAAGCACACACAGACACTTACACACACACTTACACTTACACTTTTTTTTTTTTTTTTTTTTTTTTTTTCTTTCTTTCTTTTCTTTTCTTTCTGTCTTTGCTTTCTTTGGCAGTCTTTTTTTTTACTAAAACTTTATTTCTGATCTTGCTCTATAATTATCTGATTTATTTGGTTGCATTTTAGTGTTTTTTTGGCATTTTCATAATTGATTTCTGTTTTTGAATTATTCTATTGCACTGTAACTTTTTGTATTGCTATTGGGTGCTGAATTTGCAGTGACGTTGGTGGATCCAGGGCTCTGACCACCGATTTCATTGCAATTATTGTTCTTCTGTTGGTTTAGGTGGTTTTATTGGATTTTACGGTGTTTTATCTTTGCATTGTTCTTTATTGTGTGTTTAGTGCCCCCAAAAAGGTTGCTTTTGCAGTGACATTGGTGGATCCAGGGCTCTTACCGATTTCATTGCAACTATTGTTCTTTGATTGCTTTTAGTGGTTTTATTCCATTTGATTTCAGTTGTTCTAGAAAGGTCCAGAGGTGCTAAGATTGTTCTGGTAGTTTCTATTGCCAAGGGTTAGGCTGATGCCACACGAGGCGTAGGGCTGATTTTTTCAGCAAGTGGAAAAAAGCTTGCCGAAAATTCAGCCCTACGCCTGCTACTTGTTCCTGCACCCGAATGAATGGGATACGCTCGGGTGCAGGCACGTGTAGCCGATATACGCATGAAAACGCGAGACTTTGCATTCTCACGCGTTTTCATGCGTATATCGGCTACATGTGCCTGCACCCGAGCGTATCCCATTCATTCGGGTGCAGGCAAAAAAAAAGGGGTGCATAGAGTGCAGCCCCAATATTATGCATTTTCAGGTTTGGCGGCCATGTACTTATGTGCAACCAGACATAGGTATCGTTTTATTCAGGGGAACTTGCAGATTGATGGTTAGTAAGTTTTTGGTAGTTGCCATGGAGATTTTGGGGAGAAATCTAGGTTTTTATCTGGTTTTTCCTTGATTTCTGACCAAAATCTAGGTTTGTATCTGGTTTTTCCTTGATTTCTGACCAAAGCACTGACTTCTGCAAGGGACTGCGGCCACAATTTTCCATGTAGAAAGAGAAGAGTGGCGTCTCTGAATAGCTGAAGGTGTGCACTTTTCGTAAATATATAGATTGTGGGGGTTATCTCACAGGTAGGGGGGGTTAACAGTGAAAAACTGCAGGTAGTGCACATAGAGCGCAGCCCCCAAAATTTCAACTGAAATTGCCCTTATGCATTGCCCCTGTTTTGGGGCATTTGGTGGCCACGTCTTTATGTGCACCCATACATATGGGGTATCGTTTTATTCAGGGGAACTTGCAGATTGATGGTTAGTAAGTTTTTGGTAGTTGCCATGGAGATTTTGGGGAGAAATCTAGGTTTGTATCTGGTTTTTCCTTGATTTCTGACCAAAGCGCTAACTTCTGCAAGGGACTGCGGCCACAATTTTCCATGTAGAAAGAGGAGAGTGGCGTCTCTGAATAGCTGAAGGTGTGCACTTTTCAGAAATATATAGTTTGCGGGGGTTATTTCACAGGTATGGGGGTGTTTAGACTAAATAACTGCAGATAGAGCACAGCCCCCCCTTATGCATTGCCCCTGTTTGGGGGCATTTGGTGGCCACGTCTTTATGTGCACCCATACATATGGGGTATCGTTTTATTCAGGGGAACTTGCAAATTGAGGTTTAGTAAGTTTTTGGTAGTTGCCATGGAGATTTTGGGGAGAAATCTAGGTTTTTATCTGGTTTTTCCTTGATTTCTGACCAAAATCTAGGGTTGTATCTGGTTTTTCCTTGATTTCTGACCAAAGCGCTGACTTCTGCAAGGGACTGCGGCCACAATTTTCCATGTAGAAAGAGAAGAGTGGTGTCTCTGAATAGCTGAAGGTGTGCACTTTTCGTAAATATATAGATTGTGGGGGGTATCTCACAGGTAGGGGGGGTTATCACTGAAAAACTGCAGGTAGTGCACATAGAGCGCAGCCCCCAAAATTTCAACTGAAATTGCCCTTATGCATTGCCCCTGTTTTGGGGCATTTGGTGGCCACGTCTTTATGTGCACCCATACATATGGGGTATCGTTTTATTCAGGGGAACTTGCAGATTGATGGTTAGTAAGTTTTTGGTAGTTGCCATGGAGATTTTGGGGAGAAATCTAGGTTTGTATCTGGTTTTTCCTTGATTTCTGACCAAAGCGCTAACTTCTGCAAGGGACTGCGGCCACAATTTTCCATGTAGAAAGAGGAGAGTGGCGTCTCTGAATAGCTGAAGGTGTGCACTTTTCAGAAATATATAGTTTGCGGGGGTTATTTCACAGGTATGGGGGTGTTTAGACTAAATAACTGCAGATAGAGCACAGCCCCCCCTTATGCATTGCCCCTGTTTGGGGGCATTTGGTGGCCACGTCTTTATGTGCACCCATACATATGGGGTATCGTTTTATTCAGGGGAACTTGCAAATTGAGGTTTAGTAAGTTTTTGGTAGTTGCCATGGAGATTTTGGGGAGAAATCTAGGTTTTTATCTGGTTTTTCCTTGATTTCTGACCAAAATCTAGTGTTGTATCTGGTTTTTCCTTGATTTCTGACCAAAGCGCTGACTTCTGCAAGGGACTGCGGCCACAATTTTCCATGTAGAAAGAGAAGAGTGGTGTCTCTGAATAGCTGAAGGTGTGCACTTTTCGTAAATATATAGATTGTGGGGGTATCTCACAGGTAGGGGGGGTTATCACTGAAAAACTGCAGGTAGTGCACATAGAGCACAGCCCCCAAAATTTCAACTGAAATTGCCCTTATGCATTGCCCCTGTTTTGGGGCATTTGGTGGCCACGTCTTTATGTGCACCCATACATATGGGGTATCGTTTTATTCAGGGGAACTTGCAGATTGATGGTTAGTAAGTTTTTGGTAGTTGCCATGGAGATTTTGGGGAGAAATCTAGGTTTGTATCTGGTTTTTCCTTGATTTCTGACCAAAGCGCTGACTTCTGCAAGGGACTGCGGCCACAATTTTCCATGTAGAAAGAGAAGAGTGGTGTCTCTGAATAGCTGAAGGTTTGCACTTTTCGTAAATATATAGATTGTGGGGGTTATCTCACAGGTAGGGGGGGTTAACACTGAAAAACTGCAGGTAGTGCACATAGAGCGCAGCCCCCAAAATTTCAACTGAAATTGCCCTTATGCATTGCCCCTGTTTTGGGGCATTTGGTGGCCACGTCTTTATGTGCACCCATACATATGGGGTATCGTTTTATTCAGGGGAACTTGCAGATTGATGGTTAGTAAGTTTTTGGTAGTTGCCATGGAGATTTTGGGGAGAAATCTAGGTTTTTTATCTGGTTTTTCCTTGATTTCTGACCAAAATCTAGTGTTGTATCTGGTTTTTCCTTGATTTCTGACCAAAGCGCTGACTTCTGCAAGGGACTGCGGCCACAATTTTCCATGTAGAAAGAGAAGAGTGGTGTCTCTGAATAGCTGAAGGTGTGCACTTTTCGTAAATATATAGATTGTGGGGGTATCTCACAGGTAGGGGGGTTAACACTGAAAAACTGCAGGTAGTGCACATAGAGCGCAGCCCCCAAAATTTCAACTGAAATTGCCCTTATGCATTGCCCCTGTTTTGGGGCATTTGGTGGCCACGTCTTTATGTGCACCCATACATATGGGGTATCGTTTATTCAGGGGAACTTGCAGATTGATGGTTAGTAAGTTTTTGGTAGTTGCCATGGAGATTTTGGGGAGAAATCTAGGTTTTTTATCTGGTTTTTCCTTGATTTCTGACCAAAGCGCTGACTTCTGCAAGGGACTGCGGCCTCAATTTTCCATGTAGAAAGAAAAGAGTGGTGTCTCTGAATAGCTGAAGGTGTGCACTTTTCAGAAATATATAGTTTGTGGGGGTTATTTCACAGGTAGGGGGGTTAACACTGAAAAACTGCAGGAAGTGCACATAGAGCGCAGCCCCCACATTTTTAGCTGTAATTGCCCTTGTGCATTGCCCCTGCTTTGGAGTGTTTGGTGCCCATGTCTTTATGTGCACCCATACATATGGGGCATCATTTTATTCAGGAGAAGTTTGTCTTTCAAATATGCCTTTGTTAGAAAATTTTTATGAGATTTTTTTTTGTCAAATCCACATTTGATCATGCGTCCAAGTTTACGTTTTAGAAAAAAAAAAAAAATGTCATAAAAAGTTCCAAATTTCACAATGCACTGACAAAAGGTATTTGGCTTTTGAGTGAAAACTACATTGCACCTAGAAACCTGAAGGTCTGTAGTTTCTAAAGATACCAAACATGAGGGGATATTTTAGATTTACATATAAGTTATGCTGCATTAACTGTTACAAGCGCTTTTCTGCTTTGTTCTGGTGTGATATTGTACTAAGTATTGCCTTAGTTTGGGGGTTACTTCTGGACAGGAACTGTGGGGTACCACCACATATTTGGTATCGTTGGACTTGGGAGTATCAGGGCTTTTACAAACAATAAAAAAAAGTGAGTAAAATTAACTTTTCTATGGAAAAAAACCTCAAAATATACAGAAATTTTTCATAATTTTATTTTTTTTTTACATATTTCACCCAAAATACACATCATATCTCCAGAAAAGTTATAAAATTTGGTATGTATGTCGAAGCCCAATTAGTGACGAAAAAAACGATATATAATTTCCCTAGTTTCGTGGAGGTTTTCCTACCAAAAAACATTGTTAAAGTGAATGAGTACAAAATGCTTAAAAAACGTCTGGCACTGGGGGGAACCGAAATGACGAATTCGGCTGGCACTTAAAGGGTTAAATAAACCCAATAGGGCTGTTCTGCCCCCAATAAGGGGTAATTATATCTTAGTTGGGATCAAGTACAGGTACTGTTTTATTATTACAGAGAAAAGGGAATCATTTAACCATGAAATAAACCCAATAGGGCTGTTCTGCCCCAATAAGGGGTAATTATATCTTAGTTGGGATCAAGTACAGGTACTGTTTTATTATTACAGAGAAAAGGGAATCATTTAACCATGAAATAAACCCAATAGGGCTGTTCTGCCCCCAATAAGGGGTAATTATATCTTAGTTGGGATGAAAATCAATGGGTTTCTGACTCTTTCAGATTATATTTATTTGTAATTAAATCCCAAGGCTACAAATCACCTGTATCTAGGTCTATGATGTATTTATTCTCGGATATGCCTTGATTTTTTGATTTTTTTTGCCTTGATTATGTTATAGTATGGTCTTTTCTTAGCAAGTTTTCAATTGGTCTTCATTATTTATTTGTTAAAGTTTTTAAATTATTTGCCTTCTTCTAAATCTTTGCAGCTTTCAAATGGGGGTCACTGACCCCGGCAGCCAAACCCTATTGCTCTGTGAGGCTCCAGTTTTATTGTTATTGTTACTTTTTATTTCTTATGTTTCTCTTTAGGTCCTCCTCTGTTTATATTCCTGTCTCTCTTTCAAACCACTGCCTAGTTGCTAGGTTAAATGTGGACCCTAGTAACCAAACAGCTGCTGAAATTCCAAAATGGAGAGCTTTTGAGCAAAAACCTAAATGATTGAAGAACCGCAAATAATAAAAATGAAGACCAATTGCAAATTGTCTCAGAATAGCACTGTCTGCATCATACTAAAAGGTGAACAACCCCTTTAAAAGGGGAAGAAATGGTGATGTCTGAAGAAGTGGTTTCATTTGTTTTGCATAATACTTTTCAAGTAATGATCATATCTCTATATACAGGATTTCTTTTAATGTCTGCGGATTGTTTTGCCCATTTTCTATGTAGAAGGAATAAAAGATGGTTCCGAAAATCAATGAATTGATTTAGGATTTTGTTTTTTTTTTTTTAAAAAAGTTGCAGAGAAAAAAAAGCATTTTTTTAGTAAATATTAGACATTCGGAAGTTTAATCAAATGTAAAAATGAAAAAAATGATAAATAAGTTCTTGTAAATCTGCCCCTTAGACGTACTATTCTGATTCCAGATGGCACAATAATAACAGTTATGCTATGTATATTCATATATACTGTATATAAAGCCAAGAACTATCAGTAATAGAAAACTGGAGAGAATTTCTCATATCTAAAATTGCAAATTGGGGGCTCCATTGTTTCAAAATTTATCTACAAGAGCAAGTAGTATAAATTTGTCCTAAATGCTCCCAACATAATATAGATATTTTTCATTCTTTATGGTCGACTCCAAAAATACAAAAGATGTTGGCGAATCGGAAAAATTTAGACAAATATTAAACCCTGAATTTGTAATTTTAGATTGAATTAGAAATTCTCTCCAGTTTTCTATTCCTGATATTTCTCTCTCTCTCTCTCTCTCTCTCTCTCTCTATATATATATATATATATATATATATATGAATACACATAGCTCAACTTTTATTATTCTGCCCTATAATCTGAAATGGAATGGGAATATTATGTCTAAATGTTACACTGTGGGATAAGTTGCTGTTTATTTTGGAAAGGAATAAAAACATTTGTTGACACTTATGTATGTGAGTGGCATGACCGGCGGGCAGTGCATAACAAGGGGGGGTACTTTGTTTGTACAAAGGGCAAGTAGGAGATAAACAGCCCGACTAATAGGGTTATCCCTGGTGGGACGAGGGACGCACATTTTTGGGAGTTAATGAGGCCTGACATTGTCACTTTGTCAAGAGTTCAGTTGCTCGGAACTGAGAGACACACAAGTGCCATGTTATAAGGGCAAGTAAAGGCTGTGCCAGGCTCACCCATTGGTGCAGCATTGTATCCTTAGGGCTATGGATCAAGAGGCGTAATTATAGGGGAGCAAACCATGTGATTGGGGGGGTGGATATTGTTCATAGGTGTTGATGGGACCCTTGGGTGTTGTTGACAGGAGGGGCCCAGAAATCCCAAGTCTTGCCCCGCGCCAGGGCCATCATCAAATGGGTACAGGAAGTACTCCAGTCAGGGGCCCCTGTTTTGTGGGTAAAGGGGTAATGTTTGCAGGGAGTAGGTGGGATTGGGTGGGTCGTGGGCAGGGTTTAGTCATAATTTGGGTGACCAGGGCAGATTGGGGGAGATCATGCTTATTTGTTTTCCATTGGGGACCCATTCTACTTGTTGAAAGGGCCCACTGGCCAGGGGACCTGGGTGGCCCAATTGACCAATGCATTGAGTAACGAGGAGGGCCCTGCTGATTAATTAGTATGGGGTCCCCATGATTACTGACCCTAACACTCAAAATCCATGCCCGTAAATGCAACATGACCAGGGGCAAACAATGCCATTGCCATTTTCATTGCCCCCATAAGGAGAGGGGATCAGAGCGGCTTGTGTGCGAGTCCTTAGGGCAGAATAGATCAATCTCCCAGGGTGCTGAATTAGCAGTAGCTCTGCCCAAAGCACCCAAGCAAATGCCCTGAAATTAGAAGAAAGGAGACTATGGAATTCTCCATTGGCAAATTGTGGGGGGGGGGGGGGGGGGTTGGTCTGCCCATTTGAACATAGCAACCAATCAGCCAACAGCATTTCCTGATCCCCTGTTTGCAAACAAAGACACGATAAGGGTAATGGAATAGTCCCTGGTTCTAGTAACCCATAGCAACCAATCAGCCAACAGCATTTCCTGATCCCCAGTTTACAAACAAAGATCTGATTGGTTACTATGGGTTACTAGACCTGGAGCTAACTTTACAACTTTTATTATATAAAGACTTTAGCACATTGGTCCCCCTCAGCTCTGTTCATTCTGTTGTTTTGGTTGCCAGGGTCTGTGACCCCCCCAAATATCGGACAGCATGTTTAGTTACATGTTTAGTTCCCCTTTAATGTTTTATTTTTTAATTGCAATAAACCCCACTGGGCTTTACAAAACTTTGCCATCAATTCTTCAGAAAGCAGAAGCGCCGAGCGTCTTTTACCTTTTTGATAAAAAAAGCAGAAGAATTTGATTCCGGAGAATAAAAGATAAAAATATAAAGTGTCAAATAAAGGCAACAGAATACTTATTTATAGCGCTGGTTACAATGGGCCTTATGGGAATATTGACATTATATAGTTATTATATATATATACACTGATCAATACACTGGAGCTTGGCAATAAGGCTTCATCGTGGGCGGAGTTTGTATGTGGGGGTGGGGCACCTGCTCACATGAGTGATGTCACAAGTGTAAGTGGTGATGTCACAGTTACAAAGTGACTGAAATTAACCCTTACTACAAAGCTTATTTCCAGCTTCAGGTGGTGGGGTTGGCCTTTCTTCGGACTAACTAGCAGTTGCAGGTTTGACTTGGGCCAAAAGGTTGACCCTGATGGAATTGTGTCTTTCTTCAATCCCACTTACTATGTTACTATCATAAAAAGGTGTGTATATACAGTGGTGTGAAAAACTATTTGCCCCCTTCCTGATTTCTTATTCTTTTGCATGTTTGTCACACAAAATGTTTCTGATCATCAAACACATTTAACTATTAGTCAAAGATAACACAAGTAAACACAAAATGCAGTTTTTAAATGAGGGTTTTTATTATTTAGGGAGAAAAAAAATCCAAACCTACATGGCCCTGTGTGAAAAAGTAATTGCCCCCTGAACCTAATAACTGGTTGGGCCACCCTTAGCAGCAATAACTGCAATCAAGCGTTTGCGATAACTTGCAACGAGTCTTTTACAGCGCTCTGGAGGAATTTTGACCCACTCATCTTTGCAGATTTGTTGTAATTCAGCTTTATTTGAGGGTTTTCTAGCATGAACCGCCTTTTTAAGGTCATGCCACAACATCTCAATAGGATTCAGGTCAGGACTTTGACTAGGCCACTCCAAAGTCTTCATTTTGTTTTTCTTCAGCCATTCAGAGGTGGATTTGCTGGTTTGTTTTGGGTCATTGTCCTGCTGCAGCACCCAAGATCGCTTCAGCTTGAGTTGACGAACAGATGGCCGGACATTCTCCTTCAGGATTTTTTGGTAGACAGTAGAATTCATGGTTCCATCTATCACAGCAAGCCTTCCAGGTCCTGAAGCAGCAAAACAACCCCAGACCATCACACTACCACCACCATATTTTACTGTTGGTATGATGTTCTTTTTTCTGAAATGCTGTGTTACTTTTACGCCAGATGTAACGGGACACGCACCTTCCAAAAAGTTCAACTTTTGTCTCGTCGGTCCACAAGGTATTTTCCCAAAAGTCTTGGCAATCCTTGAGATGTTTTTTAGCAAAATTGAGATGAGCCATAATGTTCTTTTTGCTTAAAAGTGGTTTGCGCCTTGGAAATCTGCCATGCAGGCCGTTTTTGCCCAGTCTCTTTCTTATGGTGGAGTCGTGAACACTGACCTTAATTGAGGCAAGTGAGGCCTGCAGTTCTTTAGATGTTGTCCTGGGGTCTTTTGTGGCCTCTCGGATGAGTTGTCTCTGCGCTCTTGGGGTAATTTTGGTCGGCCGGCCACTCCTGGGAAGGTTCACCACTGTTCCATGTTTTTGCCATTTGTGGATAATGGCTCTCACTGTGGTTCGCTGGAGTCCCAAAGCTTTAGAGATGGCTTTATAACCTTTACCAGACTGATAGATCTCAATTACTTTTGTTCTCATTTGTTCCTGAATTTCTTTGGATCTTGGCATGATGTCTAGCTTTTGAGGTGCTTTTGGGCTACTTCTCTGTGTCAGGTAGCTCCTATTTAAGTGATTTCTTGATTGAAACAGGTGTGGCAGTAATCAGGCCTGGGGGTGACTACAGAAATTGATATTGAAATTGAAAATTGAAATTGATAAACCACAGTTAAGTTATTTTTTAACAAGGGGGGCAATCACTTTTTCACACAGGGCCATGTAGATTTGGAGTTTTTTTTCTCCCTTAATAACGTAAACCTTCATTTAAAAACTGCATTTTGTGTTCAATTATGTTATCTTTGACTAACAGTTAACGGTTTTTGATGAGCAGAAACATTTAAGTGTGACAAACATGCAAAAGAATAAGAAATCAGGAAGGGGGCAAATAGTTTTTCACACCACTGTATTTATACAAAGAGAATTTGGCTAAATCTGTAAATACGTGGAACATAGCAGTCCCTGAATGGCACTAAGGAGCTGGGGGAATGCGGGGATCATGTCACTGTCACCTGGGGAGGAAGTGGAAGGCAGAATCCTGCAGAGATTTAATGGCCTGACAGGATGGGGGACACAATCTCTAATAATTAGATAGGGAGAGTGTTCAAACAAAGCTGGAACATTGAGCTGATCTCTCAGGCCGCTGCCCCATTGTGTGAGGGCAGCCATTTGAAGGCAGGACGTGGGGGCAGGGGGCAAGCAGGAAGTTGGCCTCACAGGGCCGTGTTATGACAGAGAGGAGGAAGTGGTGATGCCACTTTAAAGATTGTGAGATTAGGCAGCTCTGAGCCCAACTCTGTGACCCCCTGTTCCCCTAAGCACGGGGGGTGCTACATAGCAATGTTATGCTCAATGGCTTCATATCATGGAGGAACAGAGATGTTTTCATGGGGTGTAAACAGGGGGAATCTGCAGAGTATCCACTATAGGTAGGAAGATTGGGATTTATTAGGGTAAAATGGAGACAGTGGGGCAAGATGGAGACAGTAGGGCAAGATGGAGACAGTAGGGCAAGATGGAGACAGTAGGACAAGATGGAGACAGTAGGGCAAGATGGAGTCAGTAGGACAAGATGGAGACAGTAGGGCAAGATGGTGACAGTAGGGCAAGATGGAGTCAGTAGGACATGATGAAGACAGTAGGGCAAGATGGAGACAGTAGGGCAAGATGGAGTCAGTAGGACATGATGAAGACAGTAGGGCAAGATGGAGACAGTAGGACAAGATGGAGACAGTAGGGCAAGATGGTGACAGTGGGGCAAGAAGGAGAAAGTAGGGCAAGATGGTGACAGTAGGGCAAGATGGAGACAGTAGGACAAGATGGTGACAGTAGGGCAAGATGGAGTCAGTAGGACATGATGAAGACAGTAGGGCAAGATGGAGACAGTAGGACAAGATGGAGACAGTAGGGCAAGATGGTGACAGTGGGGCAAGAAGGAGAAAGTAGGGCAAGATGGTGACAGTAGGGCAAGATGGTGACAGTGGGGCAAGAAGGAGAAAGTAGGGCAAGATGGTGACAGTAGGGCAAGATGGAGACAGTAGGACAAGATGGTGACAGTAGGGCAAGATGGAGTCAGTAGGACATGATGAAGACAGTAGGGCAAGATGGAGACAGTAGGACAAGATGGAGACAGTAGGGCAAGATGGTGACAGTGGGGCAAGAAGGAGAAAAGTAGGGCAAGATGGTGACAGTAGGGCAAGATGGAGACAGTAGGGCAAGATGGAGACAGTAGGGCAAGATGCAGACAGTAAGGCAAGATGGAGACAGTAGGGCAAGATGGAGGAAGCAGGGCAAGATGGAGACAGTAGGGCAAGATGGAGACAGTAGGGCAAGATGCAGACAGTAGGGCAAGATGGTGACAGTAGGGCAAGATGGAGACAGTAAGACAAGATGGCGACAGTAGGGCAAGATGGAGACAGTAGGGCAAGATGGAGAAAGTAGGGCAAGATGGATACAGTAGGGCAAGATGGATACAGTAGGGCAAGATGGAGTCAGTACGGCAAGATGGAGACAGTAGGACAAGATGGAGACAGTAGGGCAAGATGCAGGAAGCAGGGCAAGATGGAGACAGTAGGGCAAGATGGAGACAGTAGGGCAAGATGGAGACAGTAGGGCAAGATGGAGACAGTAGGGCAAGATGCAGACAGTAGGCCAAGATGGTGACAGTAGGGCAAGATGGAGACAGTAAGACAAGATGGTGACTGTAGGGCAAGATGGAGTCAGTAGGACATGATGAAGACAGTAGGGCAAGATGGAGACAGTAGGGCAAGATGGTGACAGTGGGGCAAGAAGGAGAAAGTAGGGCAAGATGGTGACAGTAGGGCAAGATGGTGACAGTAGGGCAAGATGGAGACAGTAGGGCAAGATGGAGACAGTAGGGCAAGATGGAGACAGTAGGGCAAGATGGATACAGTAGGGCAAGATGCAGACAGTAAGACAAGATGGTGACAGTAGGGCAAGATGGAGACAGTAGGGCAAGATGGAGACAGTAGGGCAAGATGCAGAAAGTAGGGCAAGATGGTGACAGTAGGGCAAGATGGAGACAGTAAGACAAGATGGTGACAGTAGGGCAAGATGGAGACAGTGGGGCAAGATGTAGGAAGCAGGGCAAGATGGAGACAGTAGGGCAAGATGGAGACAGTAGGGCAAGATGGATACAGTAGGGCAAGATGGAGTCAGTAGGGCAAGATGGAGACAGTAGGGCAAGATGGAGACAGTAGGGCAAGATGGAGGAAGCAGGGCAAGATGGAGACAGTAGGGCAAGATGGAGACAGTAGGGCAAGATGGAGACAGTAGGGCAAGATGGAGACAGTAGGGCAAGATGCAGACAGTAGGCCAAGATGGTGACAGTAGGGCAAGATGGAGACAGTAAGACAAGATGGTGACAGTAGGGCAAGATGGAGACAGTAGGGCAAGATGGAGGAAACAGGGCAAGATGGAGAAAGTAGGGCAAGATGGAGACAGTAGGGCAAAATGGAGACAGTAGGGCAAGAAGGAGAAAGTAGGGCAAGATGGTGACAGTAGGGCAAGATGGAGACAGTAGGGCAAGATGGAGGAAGCAAGGCAAGATGGAGACAGTAGGGCAAGATGGAGACAGTAGGGCAAGATGGAGAACAGTAGGGCAAGATGGAGTCAGTAGGGCAAGATGGAGACAGTAGGGCAAGATGGAGACAGTAGGGCAAGATGCAGACAGTAGGGCAAGATGGAGACAGTAAGACAAGATGGAGACAGTAAGACAAGATGGTGACAGTAGGGCAAGATGGAGACAGTAGGGCAAGATGGAGACAGTAAGACAAGATGGAGACAGTAGGGCAAGATGGTGACAGTAGGGCAAGATGGAGACAGTAAGACAAGATGGTGACAGTAGGGCAAGATGGAGACAGTAGGGCAAGATGGAGGAAGCAGGGCAAGATGGAGACAGTAGAGCAAGATGGAGACAGTAGGGCAAGAAGGAGAAAGTAGGGCAAGATGGTGACAGTAGGGCAAGATGGAGACAGTAGGGCAAGATGGAGTCAGTAGGGCAAGATGGAGACAGTAGGGCAAGATGGAGACAGTAGGGCAAGATGGAGTCAGTAGGGCAAGATGGAGACAGTAGGGCAAGATGGAGACAGTAGGACAAGATGGAGACAGTAGGGCAAGATGGAGACAGTGGGGCAAGATGGAGACCGTAGGGCAAGATGGAGACAGTAGGGCAAGATGGAGACAGTAGGGCAAGATGGAGACCGTAGGGCAAGATGGAGACAGTAGGACAAGATGGAGACAGTAGGGCAAGATGGAGACCGTAGGGCAAGATGGAGACAGTAGGGCAAGATGGAGACAGTAGAACAAGAGGGAGACAGTAGGGCAAGATGGTAAGACAGTAGGACAAGATGGAGACAGTAGGGCAAGATGGAGACAGTAGAACAAGATGGAGACAGTAGGGCAAGATGGAGACAGTAGGGCAAGATGGAGACAGTAGGGCAAGATGGAGACAGTAGGGCAAGATGGAGACAGTAGGGCAAGATGGAGACAGTAGGGCAAGATGGAGACAGTAGGGCAAGATGGAGACCGTAGGGCAAGATGGGGACAGTAAGGCAAGATGGAGACAGTAGGACAAGATGGAGACAGTAGGGCAAGATGGAGACCGTAGGGCAAGATGGAGACAGTAGGGCAAGATGGAGACAGTAGAACAAGAGGGAGACAGTAGGGCAAGATGGTAAGACAGTAGGGCAAGATGGAGACAGTAGGGCAAGATGGAGACAGTAGGGCAAGATGGAGACAGTAGGGCAAGATGGAGGCCGTAGGGCAAGATGGAGACAGTAGGGCAAGATGGAGACCGTAGGGCAAGATGGAGACCGTAGGGCAAGATGGAGACAGTAGAACAAGAGGGAGACAGTAGGGCAAGATGGTAAGACAGTAGGGCAAGATGGAGACAGTAGGGCAAGATGGAGACAGTAGGGCAAGATGGAGACAGTAGAACAAGAGGGAGACAGTAGGGCAAGATGGTAAGACAGTAGGACAAGATGGTAAGACAGTAGGACAAGATGGAGACAGTAGGGCAAGATGGAGACAGTAGAACAAGATGGAAACAGTAGGGCAAGATGGAGACAGTAGGGCAAGATGGAGACAGTAGGGCAAGATGGAGACAGTAGGGCAAGATGGAGACAGTAGGGCAAGATGGAGACAGTAGGACAAGATGGAGACAGTAGGACAAGATGGAGACAGTAGGGCAAGATGGAGACCGTAGGGCAAGATGGAGACAGTAGGGCAAGATGGAGACAGTAGAACAAGAGGGAGACAGTAGGGCAAGATGGTAAGACAGTAGGGCAAGATGGAGACAGTAGGGCAAGATGGAGACAGTAGGGCAAGATGGAGACAGTAGGGCAAGATGGAGACCATAGGGCAAGATGGAGACAGTAGGGCAAGATGGAGACAGTAGGGCAAGATGGAGACAGTAGAACAAGAGGGAGACAGTAGGGCAAGATGGTAAGACAGTAGGGCAAGATGGAGACAGTAGGGCAAGATGGAGACAGTAGGGCAAGATGGAGACAGTAGGGCAAGATGGTAAGACAGTAGGGTAAGATGGAGACAGTAGGGCAAGATGGAGACAGTAGGGCAAGATGGAGACAGTAGAACAAGAGGGAGACAGTAGGGCAAGATGGAGACAGTAGGGCAAGATGGAGACAGTAGAACAAGAGGAAGACAGTACGGCAAGATGGTAAGACAGTAGGGCAAGATGGAGACAGTAGGACAAGATGGAGACAGTAGGGCAAGATGGAGACAGTAGGGCAAGATGGAGACAGTAGAACAAGAGGGAGACAGTAGGGCAAGATGGAGACAGTAGAACAAGAGGGAGACAGTAGGGCAAGATGGTAAGACAGTAGGGCAAGATGGAGACAGTAGAACAAGAGGGAGACAGTAGGACAAGATGGAGACAGTAGGACAAGATGGTAAGACAGTACTGCCATTTAGTTCCCAGAATGTGATATATGTTTATTATCTAGAATTATTATTAATTTACACTGGAATCTTAATTTCCCTTCTGAATCTGAGGACTCCAAGAAAATGCCTTTTCTGCCATTTCTGTGAGATCTGAATGAATAAAAAACAATGTTTTTGTGTACTGGGAATGCCAGGGCCTATTTTGTGCTTCATTCCAGACCCAGGGGCCCTTACTATAACCCCCAGCACCCCAATTATTAATAGCGACACAATAGGGTGCACTTTGTACGCCTACTTTCCCCTATGAAACCCCCTGAAGCTGAGGGCCCAGGGTCCTGCTTTATTTCTTAGCAAATGAGTGAACAGGCAGCCATTTTGTTGGTCTGTCTGCACCTGAGAGTATTCCTATTGTTGCCTAGCAACAGCCAGAAAGCTGCAGGTTGGAACACAAGGTGCCATGTTTTAACCCACAATGCTTTGCAAAATGTTGCTGCCCAGTAGTAGCTGCAGGGCTGGCATGACTAGGGCCGGGGGCCCTAAAATGATCGCCCCCCCCCCCTCGGCTGGGACACAGATGTGCGCGGTTTCCTCTGCGGCTACACGGGGTCACTTATTAATCAAAACAACAACATTCAGCGCCAGGGCCAACAGCTGCACTGCCAAGGGTTAACCACAAACAAGGGCCACACCCGCCCCCCCCACCGCGCCTGATAACATCCCTGCCTTCTGGTAAAGTCAAGTGACTGACTGCCTAATCACTCTGCCCTGACAGGAGCCGTTTCTTGTTTCTAGGGTCGGTCTTCCTAGCAACCAGATTCCAAATTGGTGGAAGAGGTAAAATAAACACAGACCAACTGCAGATTGTCCCAGAATAACACGATCTACATGTTACTAAAAGCGCATTTTCCTGCACCAACCGCATGCATTTATGGGGGCCCCCCAGCTGCAGGGTCTGTTCCCCCCGTACCACTAACTCATCAGAAATTCTGTTAGTTCTAAGGCTGACAGTAGACAGGCCCATGGTTCTGGGGTCACAACTAACCCTTGGATTCACCCACCAAAAATCATTGGGTGCAGTCCATTAAAATTAGCCACAGGGCCAGTCATTTTAATACACTAAATGGCCAGGTATCCAGACATGTCAACCCATTTTGGGCACTTTTGCCCATACCCCAATCCTTCTCACACCCCAATGGGCACAGATCCCCTAGGGCTTTAATGTTATGGTATTCTCTTGTACTAAGCACAATTCAGCAGGAACAGCCCCCTAAGTTTGCTCATAGCCTGTACAGAGAGATACCATAACACTATGGCACATAGGGATTCCCCTGTACTAAGCACAATTCAGCAGGAACAGCCCCCTAAGTTTGCTCATAGCCTGTACAGAGAGATACCATAAAACTATGACAGCATAGAGATACCCCTGTACTAAGCACAATTCAGCAGGAACAGCCCCCTAAGTTTGCTCATAGCCTGTACAGAGAGATACCATAACACTATGGCACATAGGGATTCCCCTGTACTAAGCACAATTCAGCAGGAACAGCCCCCTAAGTTTGCTCATAGCCTGTACAGAGAGATACCATAAAACTATGGCACATAGGGATTCCCCTGTACTAAGCACAATTCAGCAGGAACAGCCCCCTAAGTTTGCTCATAGCCTGTACAGAGAGATACCATAAAACTATGGCACATAGGGATTCCCCTGTACTAAGCACAATTCAGCAGGAACAGCCCCCTAAGTTTGCTCATAGCCTGTACAGAGAGATCCCATAATACTATGGCACATAGGGATTCCCCTGTACTAAGCACAATTCAGCAGGAACAGCCCCCTAAGTTTGCTCATAGCCTGTACAGAGAGATACCATAAAACTATGGCACATAGGGATTCCCTTGTACTAAGCCCAATTCAGCAGGAACAGCCCCCTAAGTTTGCTCATAGCCTGTACAGAGAGATCCCATAAAACTATGGCACATAGGGATTCCCCTGTACTAAGCACAATTCAGCAGGAACAGCCCCCTAAGTTTGCTCATAGCCTGTACAGAGAGATACCATAAAACTATGGCACATAGGGATTCCCCTGTACTAAGCACAATTCAGCAGGAACAGCCCCCTAAGTTTGCTCATAGCCTGTACAGAGAGATACCAGAGAGATACACTGGGAGAGGAGCAGGGGAGGGTGCAAGCTTGTGGGTGGCAGAGCTGGGTGCAGATGCAGATAAGGGAGGTAGGGAAAGCAGTGCCGGTATCTCTGTAACTCGGCAACCAATAGTCACTTGATGGACCAAATCCAGTAACGGTACCTAAACCAACACTGCGGGGGCAATTTCTGTGGGGGTCTTTACTAATTGTGCCCTTTCCTATGTGTGGCACTTATCTACTTATTTTTATGGTTTATTTTAAACCAACGAGTGGCAACGAGAAGAAACAATGCAACGAGCATAAAACAACATGAGATCAGAGGGCCCTGCCCCAGGAGCTTACAATCTAGAGGGTTTTTGAAGGTTATTAGGCCATACAGAAAGGTTATACTAGGGAAGAAGCAGACCGTGCGAGTGCTGGGGGGGCCCGGGGAGTGCAGCCCAGTGGGGCATTACTTATTATAATTTACTATAGCTTATTAAAGTGACCCCCAAGCCTGGTGAAAGGCATCCGTTCACTCCCATTACCCAATAGGCTCTTAGGTACGTTTTATTCCTAAAGGGGTTAGTTCCCCTTTAAAAAAAACTTTGCTATAACTAGACATTGATATTCTGGGACAATTTGCTATTGGTTATCATTTGTTTTCATTATTTAAAAACAAAAATATCATGCGGTTACTAGGGTCTTATTTACCGTAGCAACCAGGCAGTGGATGAATGAAAGACAGGAAAGATGAATGGGAGAGGGGCTAAATAGAAAGATAAATGATAAAAAGTAACAATAACAATGAAACGGAAGCCTCACGGAGCAATAGGGTTTGAGTGGGTCAGTGACCCCCATTTTTAAAGATGGAAAGAGAGAAAAAAATAATGAAGACCAACAGCAACATTGCTAGGAATAGGACTTCCTATATCACACTAAAGGGTAACTTAAGGTGAAGGATTTTTTAATCACTGCTATTTTCTATGGCACCTCCGTCCCTCATCGTATTTACTCAGAATGCCGGGGCAGTACCTATTTGTATAGGGGAGAAGGGGCTATACCCCCCCCCCGGACCCCTGCCAGCCCCCACTCTGACCCCTATGCTATTATTATTATTATTATTAATCCAACTGCTCAACAACAGCTTGTGTACTGCAGCCCCTTCCACAAGAAGCCCAGGGGATCTGCCCCTTTGTGGCCCCTCCCAGCCCCAGAGGTAGGACTGCCCCTTTCACAATTACAGAGTTGGGAAACAGTGCATCCAAGAAACACCTGCTTTTCTTATCTAACTTGGATTAGACTGATTAAAGCTATCTGCTGGTTGGTCAGTGGGTTACTGCCCTGGTGCCGGGTAGTTGTTAAATAAATAAATACCCCCCATGTCCCATTTTACTACTTTTCCCACCCAGTGAAGCCCCTGCTACCCAGTCAGTCCCAATGCCCTCCAGACTAGGGACCCATGAAAAACCCTATGCCCCATATGTACCAAAAGGTGCTAAGTTTGCCCCATAGTAACCCATATCCAGTAATTTGGTGACCAGTAAATTCTACCTGCTGATTGGTTGCTATGGGTTACTGCTGCTGAGCAAACAGTGCCCTTTTATTACATAACCCCCTAAGTCTTCAATCAAGACTTACTGTGGCTTCTTTAAATAAAGGGGAACTAACCCCACATATATAAATGTTCATAGTAAAGGAATTCTATGCACAATGTTACATTTGAGGTTAGTATCCCTTTGATACAATCCTCTGCATACCCCACACCCCCTCTTCAGCTGCACTCCCTCTTTACCTGCACCCCCTCTTCACCTGCACCCCCTCTTTACCTGCACCCCCTCTTGCAGCAGAGCAGGCAGAGCCAAAAGGAGAAGAGCTGAGCTGAAGTTTCATTTGCCCTTTGATCCAACCCCCCTAATTCCCTGCCCACCCCACACCCCCTCTTTACCTGCACCCCCTCTTTACCTGCACCCCCTCTTGCAGCAGAGCAGGCAGAGCCAAAGGGAGAAGAGCTGAGCTGAAGTTTCATTTGCCCTTTGATCCAACCCCCCTAATTCCCTGCCCACCCCACACCCCCTCTTTACCTGCACCCCCTCTTTACCTGCACCCCCTCTTGCAGCAGAGCAGGCAGAGCCAAAGGGAGAAGAGCTGAGCTGAAGTTTCATTTGCCCTTTGATCCAATCCCCCCTAATTCCCTGCCCACCCCACACCCCCTCTTTACCTGCACCCCCTCTTTACCTGCACCCCCTCTTGCAGCAGAGCAGGCAGAGCCAAAGAGAGAAGAGCTGAGCTGAAGTTTCATTTGCAACATCTGTCACCAAAGGAAACCAAGCTGTGACCTCACTTCCCAAAACTAGAGGGGCCACACACTGACACACACTCACACACAGTGATACACACTCACACACACACACTAACACACACACTCGCTGCCTCTCATCCGGCCCCATTCTCTGCACTCTGAGCTGCACCTTTATCATGGCATAGGGAAGCCCCTACACAGGAGCCAGGTACCATGGATTGTACAATCAAGGTAAGGCCTGTGGCCCCTGCACCCCTGTGCCCCTGGGATGCTGTTGGATCAGGATCCCCCCCCCCTCCCCTCTCACACTCAGGCTTGGGGCGGTAATCCGGGCCCCCACTCTTTCCTTCTGGTACCAAATTTCCTCTTCCTTCCCCTTGGTGGTTCATGTCTGAGCTTAAATAACACTCGAAACCGCCAGAAAAAGAGCTCAGACTGGGGGAGTCCTGACTAAGCCTGGGAGACGGGACCCTGAGCCCACAATGGGGGACTGCAGGCCGGTTAGGGGGTCCTCCCCTCTGGGGGGTCCTCAGGGACCACCTGCTGACAGAGGAGGAGGAGGAGATGATGGAGGAGGAGGAAGGTACCAGCCCCTGGCTCAGGCAGGCAGGGGACCTACAGGTGGGTGCTGGGGAGGAATTGGCCAGTGAGAAAGGGGGGAGTTGGGGGGGTGATGGGGGGGGGTCAGTCCTTTCCCTAAAATCAACTCTCTGTAGGACTTATGTGTTGTGTGAGCACAGGCACCCCCAAATATCAGCCTGTATGGGGGGGGAGAATTGTCGCAAACTCTGACCTCCCTTTCCCGCCCCCCCACCCTTACAATGAAGATCATGGGGGGAATATATACCCATATATATCATATATTATATATATATATATATATATATAAATATATACACTCAAATATATATACTCAAATATATATATATATATATATAAACATATTTTTATATAGATACACACACACACACATATATATATATATATATAAATCCCATTATTCTAAACTCACAGACAAATGATTTCGTTACCTGTATTCGTTTGGAGAGAAGAATCTTTAAATTTATTACTATATATAAATTTATAGTTGTTTCTTTATGTTTAAATGGGGGCACTATAATTTAACTCTGGGATAGGGGTGGTTGCAACAGTTGCACCCCTCAGCAATAGCCCCCCAAATCCAAGGAGTTCACAATTGACCCCAAAATCGTAGTCCCAGCTACCGCCTCTCAACATCTTTCTCTCTCTGTCTCTTTCTCTCTCTCTGTCTCTGTCTCTTCCCCCCTCCCTCTCTCAGATTGTGGGTTCTTTGTTTTTTTGTGTTGCAACCTAGAACTGGAACATCTAAACCACAAAATAACCGATAATTTGTAACAAAATAACAACTTGGGATCCCAGGCTGGCTCCTACTCCTCTAGGGGTACAGAAGCCCCTCTGGGAGGAACAGGGACCCCTATTCTCTCACTTTGTATCTGAAACGTTACTATAGAACCAATGGAGCCGGTCACACTGTATTCGATCGGCCCAGTCCCAAGTACAAAGCCGGTTATTTAAACCTCTTCCATCCACCCCTTTATTTCTTTCCCCAGTCCCATCGTTACAACCGTATATTTTCCGACAAACCGGCCTACACATTTTTTAATTAAAATCGATATACGATTTAAGATTTATTTTTATAACAAAAATATAAAAACTTTAACCGACTTTGCGCATTGGTAAATATAGAAATGTATCTTTCCCTTTCTAGAGTTTTACCCCCATACAGATATTCTATAACCGTTTGAAAAAGAAACCATAATCGCATCGAAAGTTTTCTCCAAATATAAATGATTGTTGATAAATCAAAACTTGATTTATCGGAGTTTATGATACGGGAGAATTTCAATTCTAAAATGGCGTGAATTTCCGAAATGACTGTAATTGTGTAACTCAAGGATTCATATGAAAAGTTAAATATATAAACATATAAAAAAGCGCATAGAAACAAAAAAAGACATTTTTAGCCGCGTTTTTTAGGTAAATAAGTGCGTATTTACTTTGTGTTGTTGTTTAAATCATATCTCAGTAATTATTCGTGTAATTATAAACGAACAATTGTACATTCATAACACGATTTGTTTTAAACATCACTAGAACCGTTAATAATCATCTGTTCTCTGAAGTCGCAAATTTGGCGCAACCTTTGGTGAACAATAAAGGGAAAGTTTAGCGCAGTTTCCGTTAGAACGGTAGTTTTCGATTACGAACAATTAATAGAAGGTATTTGCCGCGGTTTCCCTACGAATATCTCAAAGTTTAAATAAGTTACAGCAATACATTTTGAACAAAACTAAATCTATATTTATATTTCCGCTTAATAATGGAGGGAAGGGCGGGGGCTTGCGTTATGGAAGCATAAATAAGACGCAAATGATTGACGCACCAAAATTAAATGTGGCGCCAGAGCTTTGCTGAGTGTGAATAGGATCTGCCGGCAGGTAACATTGTTACTAATTAATTGTGTTTGTTCCCACTGTACTTTGTATCTCAAATACAATTTTCAATATATATATACTGTTTTCAATTGGTCTTCATTATGCATTTTTTTATAGTTTATGAACTATTTCCCTTCTTCTTCTGACTCTTTGCAGCTTTCAAATGGGGGGTCACTGACCCCGGCAGCCAAACCCTATTGCTCTGTGAGGCTCCAGTTTTATTGTTATTATTACTTTTTATTCCTTATCCTATTCAGCCCCTCTCCTATTCATTTTTTAGTCTCTCATTTAAATCACTCCCTGGTTACTAAGGTAATTCAGGCCTTAGCAACCAGATAGCTGCTAAAACTCCAAACAGAAAAGCTGCTGAAGGAAAAGTAAAACAACCCAAAAAATTACTTATTTTTTATTACTTTCTATTCAGCCCCTCCCCTATTCATATTTTAGTTTCTCATTCAAACCACTGCCTGGTTGCTAAGGTAATTTACACCCTAGCAACCTTCTAAAACACCAAACTGGAGAGCTGCTGAACAAAAATAAAAATAATGAAAAAACTATAAATAATAAAAAATGAAGACTAATTGCAAATTGTCTCAGTATATCACTCTCTACATTATACTAACTCAAAAGTAAACAACCCCTTAAATACATAAAAACTCACCCACGTTCTGTTCATTCGTATGGGATTTTTAGAAGAATATTTATAAAATGGTGAGTTCTAACTTTCACCAGAGCGTAATATTCTGAGACAATTTGCAATTGGTCTTCATTTTTGTATTATTTTTAGTTATTTTACTTTTTGTTCAGCAGCTTTCCAGTTTGGCGTTTTAGCAGGTTGCTATGGTGTAAATTACCTTAGCAACCAGGGAGTGGGTTGAATGAGAAACTAAAATATGAATAGGGGAGGGCCTAAATAGAAAGATAAGGAATAAAAAGTAACAATAACAATAAAACTGGAGCCTCACAGAGCAATAGTGTTTGGCTGCCGGGGTCAGTGACCCCCATTTGAAAGCTGAAAAGAGACAGAAGTACAAGGAAAATCATTTAAAAACTATACAAAATAACTCTTGTGTGACATGGCTACCCTATCACTGTGCAGCAGCCCATAGCAACCAATCAGAATTTAGCTACTGCAGGTAGAATAATAAAATGAAATCCCTGATTGGTTGCTATGGGGTTGCACCCTGGTGCAGATACAGTGGAGGAAATAATGATTTGACCCCTCACTGATTTTGTAAGTTTGTCCAATGACAAAGAAATGAAAAGTCTCAGAACAGTATCATTTCAATGGTAGGTTTAACAGTGGCAGATAGCACATCAAAAGGAAAATGGAAAAAATAACTTTAAATAAAAGATAGCAACTGATTTGCATTTCATTGAGTGAAATAAGTTTTTGAACCCTCTAACAAAAAAAGACTTAATACTTAGTGGAAAACCCTTGTTTGCAAGCACAGAGGCCAAACGTTTCTTGTAATTGATGAGCAAGTTTGCGCCCATTTTAGGAGGAATGTTGGTCCCACTCCTCTTTGCAGATCATCTCTAAATCCCTAAGGTTTCTGTCTCTGTGCAACTCTGAGCTTGAGCTCCCTCCATAGGTTTTCTATTGGATTAAGGTCCGGAGACTGACTAGGCCACTCCATGACCTTAATGTGCTTCTTCTTGAGCCACTCCTTTGTTGCCTTTGCTGTATGTTTTGGGTCATTGTCGTGCTGGAACACCCATCCACGACCCATTTTCAGTTTCCTGGCAGAGGGAAGGAGGTTGTCATTCAGGATTTCACGATACATGGCTCCGTCCATTTTCCCGTTAATGCGAATAAGTTGTCCTGTGCCCTTAGCAGAAAAACACCCCCAAAGCAAAATGTTTCCACCCCCATGCCTGACGGTGGGGACGGTGTTTTGGGGGTCATAGGCAGCATTTTTCTTCCTCCAAACACAGCGAGTTGAGTTAATGCCAAAGAGCTCTATTTTGGTCTCATCAGACCACAGCACCTTCTCCCAGTCACTCACAGAATCATTCAGGTGTTCATTGGCAAACTTCAGGCCTGCACATGTGCCTTCTTGAGCAGGGGGACCTTGCGAGCCCTGCAGGATTTTAATCCATTGCGGTGTAATGTGTTTCCAATGGTTTTCTTGGTGACTGTGGTCCCTGCTAATTTGAGGTCAGTAACTAACTCCTCCCGTGTAGTTCTAGGATGCTTTTTCACCTTTCTCAGAATCATTGACACCCCACGAGGTGAGATCTTGCGTGGAGCCCCAGAGCGAGGTCGATTGATGGTCATTTTGTGCTCCTTCCATTTTCCAACAATCGCACCAACAGTTGTCACCTTCTCTCCCAGCTTCTTGCTAATGGTTTTGTAGCCCATTCCAGCCTTGTGCAGGTCTACAATTTTGTCTCTGACATCCTTGGACAGCTCTTTGGTCTTTCCCATGTTGGAGAGTTTGGAGTCTGCTTGATTGATTGATTCTGTGGACAGGTGTCTTTTATACAGGTGACTAGTTAAGACAGGGGTCCTTAATGAGGTTGACTAATTGAGTAGAAGTGTCTAACCACTCTGTGGGAGCCAGAACTCTTAATGGTTGGTAGGGGTTCAAAAACTTATTTCACTCAATGAAATGCAAATCAGTTGCTATCTTTTATTTAAAGTTATTTTTTCCATTTTCCTTTTGATGTGCTATCTGCCACTGTTACACCTACCATTGAAATGATACTGTTCTGAGACTTTTCATTTCTTTGTCATTGGACAAACTTACAAAATCAGTGAGGGGTCAAATAATTATTTCCTCCACTGTATGTCTTGTGTTAGCAAATAAGCCCCATAACCCTATATAAATAAGAACAAATATTATATATATATATATGAGCCTGCAGGCATATCTATACATGTGTGTGTGTAAGCGCTTGTGCATTTGCACCATTCTTGTGAAACTCACTTTCACGCCCACTCCCCCCCCCCCAGCTCTGCGGTTGGCGACCCATGAGGCTTTGCAGCTATTTACCAGCGACTGCTTTCATAAGTGCAGTAACCCTTGGCATGCTGGGCTGGGCATGCTGGGTGATATTAACCCTCTCACTCCCAGTCCAACACGCCAGTGAGGAAGGTGCAGCGATTGGGGATAGGGAAGCTGGGCTGGGCATGCTGGGTGATATTAACCCTCTCATTCCCAGTCCAACACACCAGTGAGGAAGGTGCAGCGATTGGGGGTAGGGAAGCTCCCCCGGCAGTGCGTGGGTTAAAGCCGTAGAACTAACTAAGGGCAGAAGAAGTTTCTTATCAACTCTGGGTAGGTGGTGCCACCCTATAGGCCCGGGGCGAGGGCAGTGCCCACTCATACATGGGCACGGGGAAGGGGTTAATAGGGTAAATAAATGGGTTTCTTGGTGTGTTTAACCAGTTCTATCCCCCTGCCTTGCCTTTAGCATTTCAGTCCATGTCCCCCAGCTTTCAAATGGGGGTCACTGACCCCGGCAGCCAAACCCTATTGCTCTGTGAGGCTCCTGTTTTATTGTTATTGTTACTTTTTATTCCTTATCTTTCTATTCAGCCCCTCCCCTATTCATATACCAGCCTCTCATTCAAACCACTCCCTGGTTGCTAAGGTAATTTGGACCCTAGCAACTCTTTGCAGCTTTCAAATGGGGGTCACTGACCCCGGCAGCCAAACCCTATTGCTCTGTGAGGCTCCAGTTTTATTGTTATTGTTACTTTTTATTCCTTATCTTTCTATTCAGTCCCTCTCCTATTCATATACCAGCCTCTCATCCCTGGTTGCTAAGGTAATTTGGACCCTAGCAACTCTTTGTAGCTTTCAAATGGGGGTCACTGACCCCGGCAGCAAAAACCTTTTACTCTGTGAGGCTCCAGTTTTATTGTTATTGTTACTTTTTATTCCTTATCTTTCTATTCAGCCCCCCCCCCCCCATTAATACTTTAGTTACTAGTCGTACTGCTTACACTGCGGGTGATAATGTCGGGTATTTTTAGCCTTAACTGAAAGAGGAACAAAGAAACAGAAATCAACTCAAAAATGAAAGTGCTGCTGCTTTTTGTGCCAGTGAGTATCTGCGTAGTAGTGTTCTGTGCATAGGAACCCAACAGCTTGCACTGGGGAGTGAGGGTCTCACTGATATATAGGGATCTACTAACTGCGCTGGATTTATGCACTGACTGGATTCTGGCAAATGCCATAGGCAGTCACTATTTATTGGGCTACTGGGGGGCTGTTTGGGCATCTGGGTACTGGGAATGTGGGGCCTATTGTGTATCCCAGTCCAACAAGTTACTGTGCAATTTTGCTATGATATAACTATTTTGTCCCATTATCCCCCCACTGCTACTATAGGCACCATCTCTCCCTACTATACCTGCTATCCCACAGCCCCAGTCCCTTCCCAGAGGCTATTATCCCCCCACTGCTACTATAGGCACCATCTCTCCCTACTATACCTGCTATCCCACAGCCCCAGTCCCTTCCCAGAGGCTATTATCCCCCCACTGCTACTATAGGCACCATCTCTCCCTACTATACCTGCTATCCCACAGCCCCAGTCCCTTCCCAGAGGCTATTATCCCCCACTGCTACTATAGGCACCATCTCTCCCTACTATACCTGCTATCCCACAGCCCCAGTCCCTTCCCAGAGGCTATTATCCCCCCACTGCTACTATAGGCACCATCTCTCCCTACTATACCTGCTATCCCACAGCCC
Organism: Xenopus tropicalis; assembly: GCF_000004195.4. Taxonomy (NCBI): domain Eukaryota; kingdom Metazoa; phylum Chordata; class Amphibia; order Anura; family Pipidae; genus Xenopus; species Xenopus tropicalis. The sequence goes on along the minus strand of NC_030683.2, from coordinate 129,028,421 downwards.
TAGTCCCTTCCCAGAGGCTATTATCCCCCCACTGCTACTATAGGCACCATCTCTCCCTACTATACCTGCTATCCCACAGCCCCAGTCCCTTCCCAGAGGCTATTATCCCCCCACTGTTACTATAGGCACCATCTCTCCCTACTATACCTGCTATCCCACAGCCCCAGTCCCTTCCCAGAGGCTATTATCCCCCCACTGCTACTATAGGCACCATCTCTCCCTACTATACCTGCTATCCCACAGCCCCAGTCCCTTCCCAGAGGCTATTATCCCCCCACTGCTACTATAGGCACCATCTCTCCCTACTATACCTGCTATTCCACAGCCCCAGTCCCTTCCCAGAGGCTATTATCCCCCCACTGCTACTATAGGCACCATCTCTCCCTACTATACCTGCTATCCCACAGCCCCAGTCCCTTCCCAGAGGCTATTATCCCCCCCACTGCTACTATAGGCACCATCTCTCCCTACTATACCTGCTATCCCCACAGCCCCAGTCCCTTCCCAGAGGCTATTATCCCCCCACTGCTACTATAGGCACCATCTCTCCCTACTATACCTGCTATCCCACAGCCCCAGTCCCTTCCCAGAGGCTATTATCCCCCCACTGCTACTATAAGCACCATCTCTCCCTACTATACCTGCTATCCCACAGCCCCAGTCCCTTCCCAGAGGCTATTACCCCCCCGCTGCTACTATAGGCACCATCTCTCCCTACTATACCTGCTATCCCACAGCCCCAGTCCCTTCCCAGAGGCTATTATCCCCCCACTGCTACTATAGGCACCATCTCTCCCTACTATACCTGCTATCCCACAGCCCCAGTCCCTTCCCAGAGGCTATTATCCCCCCACTGCTACTATAGGCACCATCTCTCCCTACTATAGCTGCTATCCCATGGTCACAGTGATACTCTGGGTGCTGTTTACATAGTAAAGAGGTGACTTTGTGCTGTTATGGAACATTTCTGCAGATACAGGGAAGCTTGCTGTGCGGTACAGAAAGGGTTAATACTACCCCCTCTCCCCAGTAAGTGTAAGATCGGCTGCAGGAGGTTTCAGGTTGGAAGGTGCAGCCGTTGGGGTGAAACCACTGGCAGGAATCCCTAGGAGGCCGCACAGTGCGGTTTATACATCTCGGGGGTCTCAGCTAAACCGTTACCAGAGCGGCTGGGGGGGCAGTAACACAACCAAACAGCAGCTCAGGCCCCGCAGGGAAAGGCTGGGGATAAACAGCACCAGATTAACCCTAACGTTTCCCCTCAGCGGCTCAGCTTGATGCTCCTGAAAGAGGCTTTAAAGCAACTTGTTTATTTGCTCCCCAAATGGAAAGAAAACATTGGGTTCTGAGTTCAACTCCCTGTTTGTAAATAACCAGCAGCCACTTTATTGGGGTCTGTCAGAAATATTCAGTAAGTGTCGGAACCGGAACTGGGAGTTGGGTCTATGCGGGTCATAGAATAGCAAAGGCGCCCTATGTATCCCCATTTGTATAATATGGGATGAACCTGCTTGGCACTCTGTTTGGCACTCTGTTTGGCACTCTGTTTGGCACTCTGCTTGGCACTCTGGCACTCTGTTTGGCACTCTGCTTGGCACTCTGGCACTCTGCTTGGCACTCTGTTTGGCACTCTGCTTGCACTCTGGCACTCTGTTTGGCACTCTGTTTGGCACTCTGGCACTCTGGCACTCTGCTTGGCTCTCTTCTTGGCACTCTGTTTGGCACTCTGTTTGGCACTCTGTTTGGCACTCTGCTTGGCACTCTGCTTGGCACTCTGTTTGGCACTCTGCTTGGCACTCTGGCACTCTGCTTGGCTCTCTTCTTGGCACTCTGTTTGGCACTCTGTTTGGCACTCTGCTTGGCTCTCTTCTTGGCACTCTGTTTGGCACTCTGTTTGGCACTCTGCTTGGCACTCTGCTTGGCACTCTGTTTGGCACTCTGCTTGGCACTCTGTTTGGCACTCTGCTTGGCACTCTGCTTGGCACTCTGTTTGGCACTCTGCTTGGCTCTCTTCTTGGCACTCTGTTTGGCACTCTGTTTGGCACTCTGCTTGGCACTCTGCTTGGCACTCTGTTTGGCACTCTGTTTGGCACTCTGCTTGGCACTCTGCTTGGCGCTCTGCTTGGCACTCTGTTTGGCACTCTGTTTGGCACTCTGTTTGGCACTCTGCTTGGCGCTCTGCTTGGCGCTCTGCTTGGCACTCTGTTTGGCACTCTGTTTGGCACTCTGCTTGGCACTCTGCTTGGCACTCTGTTTGGCGCTCTGCTTGGCGCTCTGCTTGGCACTCTGTTTGGCACTCTGTTTGGCACTCTGTTTGGCACTCTGCTTGGCGCTCTGCTTGGCACTCTGTTTGGCACTCTGTTTGGCACTCTGTTTGGCACTCTGCTTGGCACTCTGCTTGGCGCTCTGTTTGGCGCTCTGCTTGGCAGGGAATTGGGCCCAATATCAGAGGCAGATTTGCCCCATGTTATTCAGGTTGGTTGGGTGCTGCTTGTGCACCTCGAATTGGGCCACAGTTGGGGTGGTGTCGGGCCTGTGATTGGGCCATAGTAGGATTCACCTTTTGACTTGTGATTGGGCCATTGTGCTGCTGAGAGATCAGTCTCTCCTTGGATTCCGTGTGCCGTAACCTAAAACATTCCCTAGCCCCCGGCCATTCCTACCTCTGTTATTAGAAGGTGCCCAGACCCTGCTGATCATGGCAGGCCCACAGCATGACGCTGCTATCAGGTATGGGCCAACCTTACCTGCAATACTCAGGCTTAAATGGGAGCAGGGCCCGACTGGGCCAGGAGAAGATCCTTGTTAGCCCCACCAACCCATAGGATTCATTCATTCGGCCCCAGGGAGGAATCAAACCGTTATCGGGCACCTCAGGGTGGGCATATCAGGAAAGCTCCGCTAGAGGCCTGGGCAGATGGGCTTAGGGTAGCCACCGGCTCAGACAGGGGAACCGTAACTAATGGCTCCAATTCCCACTTGCAGCAGTAAAAGCCAATGGACACTTCCCTGTGAGTATTTTGGAGCTTAATAAAAAGACCCCTGGGGCTGGGGGGGCAATAAAATCACTTCCAAGTCTCGGTGGGGCGGAGCTACTAAAGGCAAACTGCCGCAAGGGTCAACCAATCAGTTGGTTGGAAAATTCAACTTCATTATGGGGTGGGGGGGGGGGGGGTCTGTGTATATTTATATCCCAGCAACGTCGCGCAGCACTGGAACTGAAATCATCTAATTCATCAAAAGATATCGATTAGCTTTAAATGTGTGTCACTGAGGGGCCTGGGCGCTCCATGGCTGAACCTCACTATATATGTCTGTCTCTGTGGTGCCCTACTGAGTCTGCTGTCTCTCTCACTCCTCCAACTCAGAGCTTTCTATGCAGGTAGCACTGTATATGCTGTCTATTTGCCTCTATTCTCATACGGAGCAGCAGGGGGTGATGCACTTAAGTTTCTGCGCGTCCGGTCCCCATTGCTCTGTATGCGGCAAATTCCAGTGCGGCTGGGGGGCATGTCACCCCTATATTTCTGCCGCCCTAGGCCCGAGCCTTTGTAGCCTCATCACAAATCCAGTCCTATTTCTAAGTACATCTAATCTGCCCTACTGTCTCCATCTTGCCCTACTGTCTCCATCTTGCCCTACTGTCTCCATCTTGCCCTACTGTCTCCATCTTGCCCTACTGTCTCCATCTTGCCCTACTGTCCCCATCTTGCCCTACTGTCTCCATCTTGCCCTACTGTCTCCATCTTGCCCTACTGTCTCCATCTTGCCCTACTGTCTCCATCTTGTCCTACTGTCTCCATCTTGCCCTACTGTCTCCATCTTGCCCTACTGTCTCCATCTTGCCCTACTGTCTCCACCTTGTCCTACTGTCTCCATCTTGTCCTACTGTCTCCATCTTGCCCTACTGTCTCCATCTTGCCCTACTGTCTCCATCTTGTCCTACTGTCTCCATCTTGTCCTACTGTCTCCATCTTGCCCTACTGTCTCTCTCTTGCCCTACTGTCTCCATCTTGCCCTACTGTCTCCATCTTGCCCTACTGTCTCCATCTTGCCCTACTGTCCCCATCTTGCCCTACTGTCCCCATCTTGTCCTACTGTCTCCATCTTGCCCTACTGTCCCCATCTTGCCCTACTGTCTCTATCTTGCCCTACTGTCTCCATCTTGCCCTACTGTCCCCATCTTGCCCTACTGTCTCCATCTTGTCCTACTGTCTCCATCTTGCCTTACTGTCTCCATCTTGCCCTACTGTCTCCATCTTGCCCTACTGTCTCCATCTTGCCCTACTGTCCCCATCTTGCCCTACTGTCTCCATCTTGCCCTACTGTCTCCATCTTGCCTTACTGTCTCCATCTTGCCCTACTGTCTCCATCTTGCCCTACTGTCTCCATCTTGCCCTACTGTCTCTCTCTTGCCCTACTGTCTCCATCTTGCCCTACTGTCTCCATCTTGCCTTACTGTCTCCATCTTGCCTTACTGTCTCCATCTTGCCCTACTGTCTCCATCTTGCCCTACTGTCTCTCTCTTGCCCTACTGTCTCTCTCTTGCCCTACTGTCTCCATCTTGCCCTACTGTCTCCATCTTGCCCTACTGTCTCCATCTTGCCCTACTGTCTCTCTCTTGCCCTACTGTCTCTCTCTTGCCCTACTGTCTCCATCTTGCCCTACTGTCTCCATCTTGCCCTACTGTCTCTCTCTTGCCCTACTGTCTCTCTCTTGCCCTACTGTCTCTCTCTTGCCCTACTGTCTCTCTCTTGCCCTACTATGCCTGCTCTCTCCCTTACTCTCTGACAGTAGCTGTTTCCTAGTGGGGGCCATTGCTACACACAGTACCTATCCCCCCCCAGGGCTGGAGGTTGTTTCTCAGATGCAGATGGAGTTTTGCATAAGGAAACCACAAGAATTTGGTTTATTTTCAAGCTCCTAATGAGCAGATGGGCCCTTACAGTCCGAACAATTGCAGGAAATGTCTTTGTAAAAACAAAATCTCTAGCAATCTGTTGATGTGGCAGTTTGGGCTCAGCGTTACCCTCTCTTTCTGCCCCAGGGAGTCTGTGTTTAGTGATAATTCTGTTTTCTGCAATGGGACTGAATCTTGTGCAGCAGAAATACATGTTATATTATATTTATATATGAATTTTATGGTCACAGAGCCCCTCAGTGACTGCTAATATCCTTATCATTTACAGTAGGGGGTACATTATCCCTTATAATACACAAGTGATACTCAGAGTTCCCTGTATAACTCAGCCTGCAGCCTTGTGCCTTTATATGGGGGGCACAGAACCCCTCAGTGACTGCTAATATCCTTATCATTTACAGTAGGGGGTACATTACCCCTTATAATACATGAGTGATACTCAGAGTTCCCTGTATAACTCAGCCTGCAGCCTTGTGCCTTTATATGGGGGGCACAGAACCCCTCAGTGACTGCTAATATCCTTATCATTTACAGTAGGGGGTACATTATCCCTTATAATACATGAGTGATACTCAGAGTTCCCTGTATAACTCAGCCTGCAGCCTTGTGCCTTTATATGGGGGCACAGAACCCCTCAGTGACTGCTAATATCCTTATCATTTACAGTAGGGGGTACATTATCCCTTAATAATACATGAGTGATACTCAGAGTTCCCTGTATAACTCAGCCTGCAGCCTTGTGCCTTTATATGGGGGGCACAGAACCCCTCAGTGACTGCTAATATCCTTATCATTTACAGTAGGGGGTACATTATCCCTTATAATACATGAGTTATGTATAACTGTATAACTTGTGCCTTTATATGGCCACAGAAGTCTGTCCCACAGAGCTTACTCTTTCCTGCTTTATTTCCTATCTGTAAAAAGGGGAATTTGGTTCCCAAGGTTGTACCCCTCCCTGGTCCCCTGGAATCCTGGGAAAGAAAGTTTATATTAATGATTATCTCCTTATATTCTATACAGGCAGAGCCCCCCTCCCCGCCGCCCCCAGCACAGGAAGCAGTAGGGTCACAGTGATTAGCTGAGCTTATCAGGAGCACCAGAAGACCTGAAACTTCCGGCTCAGCATCCTGAGTCTCTCAGCCAGGCCCCCCCCCTCCCTGCCCCAGGCCCCCCCTCCCTGCCCCAGACACCCCCCTCCCTGCCCCAGACACCCCCCCCCTCCTTTGTGCTCCAAGCCCCCCACTGGCCCTGTACTGTGTATAGGAAATCAGCGCCCTGCTTCTATTTATTATGACATTTCTATAAAGCACCAATATAATCTGCAGGCTGGCAGACTTGGGCCCCCATCTGGTGGGGCGGGGAATCGCTGCTGAGCTAAGGATGCTGGGAACTGAGGGCCCAGAGGTGTAGGGGGCCCAATAAGACCCTAATATATATATATATATAGAGAGAGAGCAATTTCAGTATATGTTGAAAGACATATTCCTTTGTGGTTTTTTGTGCTTTAAAGGGAATATAAACCCAAAAGATGTAACTCTGAGCAACCTGCCTATAGAGTCTCACTGTTTGAATGGGGGTTTCTATCCCCTGCACTGCTGCTTCCGACTCCTGAACCCCTGCAACAGAAGCCAGTCGAGGATGTACACAAGGCCGACTCCAGTGTTTCTAGAGGCAGAACCAGCAGTGCAGAAAGGGCAGAAGGACAGGGTGATGGCACATTGCTGGGGGTTATTGCTGGGGGGGCGGAATTGGGAGCCGACACCGTTGAAGAAATAGTAACAGACAGAGGAAGTTGGTTGGGGCAGAGAAGGGCCCCGGGGCCCCCGCGCAGCACCCAAAGGTGTTTCCACACTCACTGTAGCAGCAGCGCTTATGGGTGTGGGGCAATATATATATATATCACTAGGAGCCACTGTGGGTGCAGCAGGTGTAAGTACAGTAAGGGAGGAGCCACTGTGGGTGCAGCAGGTGTAAGTACAGTAAGGGAGGAGCCACTGTGGGTGCAGCAGGTGTAAGTACAGTAAGGGAGGAGCCACTGTGGGTGCAGCAGGTGTAAGTACAGTAAGGGAGGAGCCACTGTGGGTGCAGCAGGTGTAAGTACAGTTGGGGAGGAGCCACTGTGGGTGCAGCAGGTGTAAGTGCAGTTGGGGAGGAGCCACTGTGGGTGCAGCAGGTGTAAGTGCAGTTGGGGAGGAGCCACTGTGGGTGCAGCAGGTGTAAGTGCAGTTGGGGAGGAGCCACTGTGGGTGCAGCAGGTGTAAGTACAGTAAGGGAGGAGCCACTGTGGGTGCAGCAGGTGTAAGTGCAGTTGGGGAGGAGCCACTGTGGGTGCAGCAGGTGTAAGTACAGTAAGGGAGGAGCCACTGTGGGTGCAGCAGGTGTAAGTACAGTAAGGGAGGAGCCACTGTGGGTGCAGCAGGTGTAAGTACAGTAAGGGAGGAGCCACTGTGGGTGCAGCAGGTGTAAGTACAGTAAGGGAGGAGCCACTGTGGGTGCAGCAGGTGTAAGTACAGTAAGGGAGGAGCCACTGTGGGTGCAGCAGGTGTAAGTACAGTAAGGGAGGAGCCACTGTGGGTGCAGCAGGTGTAAGTACAGTAAGGGAGGAGCCACTGTGGGTGCAGCAGGTGTAAGTACAGTAAGGGAGGAGCCACTGTGGGTGCAGCAGGTGTAAGTGCAGTTGGGGAGGAGCCACTGTGGGTGCAGTAGGTGTAAGTGCAGTTGGGGAGGAGCCACTGTGGGTGCAGCAGGTGTAAGTGCAGCTGGGGAGGAGCCACTGTGGGTGCAGTAGGTGTAAGTGCAGTTGGGGAGGAGCCACTGTGGGTGCAGCAGGTGTAAGTGCAGCTGGGGAGGAGCCACTGTGGGTGCAGCAGGTGTAAGTGCAGTTGGGGAGGAGCCACTGTGGGTGCAGCAGGTGTAAGTGCAGCTGGGGAGGAGCCACTGTGTGCCCCTGCCCTTATCTTATATGTATAGTGATTTAATCCCTGCCCCAGGGGGGCATTAGGCAAAGCACTGGGTGGTGATGGAGCCTCCTGATAGGGGCCCTGTGAGCATATTCAGTGCATCCACTCTTACTAACTGTAATATATATATATGTGTCACCAAATGGCTTGATATAATGGACGATATTCCCTTTGCAAAAATACAGTTTTTTAGGCTGAGTTGCCCTTTAAAGGGGTAGTACCTTTTGCTACAATGTACAGAATGCCATTCTGAGACAATTTGCAATTGGTCTTCATTTTCTATGATTTGCGGTTTTTGAATTATTTAGCTTTTCTTTTTCAGCAGCTCTCCAGTCTGGGTTTTCAGCGGCTGTCTGGTTGCTAGGGTCCAATTTAACCTAGCAAAAAGGGAATGGTTTGAAAGTGAGACGGGAATATGAATAGGGGAGGGGCTGAATAGAAAGATAAGGAATAAAAAGTAACAATAACAATAAAACTGGAGCCTCACAGAGCAATAGGGTTTGGCTGCCGGGGTCAGTGACCCCCATTTGAAAGCTGCAAGCAGCACAAAAATGCTAAAAATAAAAAGTGAAGACGAATTGAAAAGCTGCTAAGAATAGGCCATTCTAGAAGTTACCCTAAAGGCTAACCACCCCTTTAACAAGTGGAAGTAGTGGGGTATTATGGCCTCATCCTCCTCTCTAGTTACCTGCCATATCATTGGATTTCATTCATTTATGCATTGATTCTATTGGCTGATTTTCCTTATGATTTCCCTCTCCCTAGTTAATCAGGCGACAGGCTTCTCCAGGCAGCAGTGCTGCGATGTAGGGGACGTGCTCCATGCTGGGGGGGCTCGAAAGCTTTCGGAGTGGTTGATGTGTAAGGGGGGAGAGGCACAGACAGTAGTGGGCATTCTGATCCCTGATTGGCTGCAATGGGTAACTGCCCTGTGCCATTTAGCACCCAGGTTGGATTTTCCCACAGGGGTAAGTGCCCCCCATGCCCACGTCAGTGCCCGGTATCTCATTGTGATTATTTCCCCTGCACCCACTGTGCTATCAGCAGCAGCCAGAGGCAGACAGATTTGAGGGTGGGGTGCATGGGTGGGACGGTGCTTGTGGTTACCCAGATTTCAGTAGTCGCGACAGGCCGGTGTGAGCCCTGCCCAGTCATTGGCCTCTCATTGGGGCTCTGGGGCAGAACTGGGGGGCCGATACAATAAACAGTAATGTTTGCTTTGGGGGATACAGATATATAGGGTGGTCCGGGCACATTAATTGGTTAAAAAAGGGAAAGAAATGGCAAAGTGGAAAAGTGCAATTACTGTGCCGCTCTCGGCCCATAGGGGAGAGGTTACGGGAAAAGCTGCTCTGTACATTTCCCCAAGCGATAAAGGCAAAGCAAACGCTGCACTTTCTGTCTGACACACTCTGGCCTCGGGCGCTTCTATTGGCCGGTTTGGGTGGGGCCATCAGGAGTCAGAACCAGCAGTGCAGGGAAGGGAAAGGGACAGACACAGTGACAGTTACACATAACTATAAACCCAGTGAGAATGAGGAATGAATGGATATTGGGGAGTTGTATCAGGAGTCAGAACCAGCAGTGCAGGGAAGGGAAAGGGACAGACACAGTGACAGTTACACATAACTATAAACCCAGTGAGAATGAGGAATGAATGGATATTGGGGAGTTGTATCAGGAGTCAGAACCAGCAGTGCAGGGAAGGGAAAGGGACAGACACAGTGACAGTTACACATAACTATAAACCCAGTGAGAATGAGGAATGAATGGGTATTGGGGAGTTGTATCAGGAGTCAGAACCAGCAGTGCAGGGAAGGGAAAGGGACAGACACAGTGACAGTTACACATAACTATAAACCCAGTGAGAATGAGGGATGAATGGGTATTGGGGAGTTGTATCAGGAGTCAGAACCAGCAGTGCAGGGAAGGGAAAGGGACAGACACAGTGACAGTTACACATACAGTGGCTTGCAAAAGTATTCGGCCCCCTTGAACTTTCCCACATTTTGTCACATTACAGCCACAAACATGAATCAATTTTATTGGAATTCCACGTGAAAGACCAATACAAAGTGGGGTACACGTGAGAAGTGGAAGGAAAATCAGACATGATTCCAAACATTTTTTACAAATAAATAAGTGCAAAGTGGGGTGTGCGTAATTATTCAGCCCCCTGAGTCAATACTTTGTAGAACCCCCTTTTGCTGCAATTCCAGCTGCCAGGCTTTAGGGTATGTCTCTACCAGCTTTGCCCATCTACACACTGAAATCCTTGCCCATTCTTCATTGCAAAACAGCTCCAGCTCAGTCACATTAGATGGTCAGCCTTTGGGAACAGCAGTTTTCAGATCTTGCCACAGATTCTCCATTGGATTTAGATCTGGGCTGTGATTGGGCCAGTCTAACACATGGATATGTTTGGGTTTAACCCATTGTTGCCCTGGCTTTATGTTTAGGGTCATTGTCCTGCTGGAAGGGGAACCTCCGCCCCAGTCTCAAGTCTTTTGCAGACTCCAAGAGGTTTTCTTCCAAGATTGCCCTGTATTTGGCTCCATCCATCTTCCCATCAACTCTGAGCAGCTTCCCTGTCCCTGCTGAAGCCCCCCCAGAGCATGATGCTGCCCCCCCATATGTGACAGTGGGGATGGTGGGTTCAGAGTGATGTGCAGTGTTAGTTTTCCGCCAAACATAACGTTTTGCATTTTGGCCAAAAAGTTCCATTTTGGTCTCATCTGACCAGAGCCCCTTCTCCCACATGTTTGCTGCCCCCCCCCCACATGGCTTGTGGCAAACTGCAAACGGGACTTCTTATGGTTTTCTGTTAACAATGGCTTTCTTCTTGCCACTCTTCCATAAAGGCCAACTTTGTGCAGTGCCCGACTAATAGTTGCCTATGGACAGATTCCCCCCCCCTGAGCTGTAGATCTCTGCAGCCCCCCCAGAGTCACCATGGGCCTCTTGGCTGCATTTCTGATCAGTGCTTGTTGGGCCTGTGAGTTTAGGGGGGCGGCCGTGCCTTGGTAGGGTTACAGTTGTGCCATACTCCTTCCATTTCTGAATGATCGGTGGAACAGGGCTCCGTGGGATGTTCAAGGCTTTGGGAATCTGTTTGTAGCCTAAGCCTGCTTTATATTTCTCAATAACTTTATCCCTGACCTGTCTGGTGTGTTCTTTGGGCTTCATGGTGTTGTTGCTCCCAATATTCCCTTAGCAACCTCTGAGGCCGTCACAGAGCAGCTGTATTTGTACTGACATTAGATTACACACATGTGCACTCTATTTAGTCATTAGCACTCATCAGGCAATGTCTATGGGCAACTGACTGCACTCAGACCAAAGAGGGCTGAATAATTACGCACACCCCACTTTGCACTTATTTATTTGTAAAAAATGTTTGGAATCATGTCTGATTTTCCTTCCACTTCTCACGTGTACCCCACTTTGTATTGGGCTTTCCCGTGGAATTCCAATAAAATTGATTCATGTTTGTGGCTGTAATGTGACAAAATGTGGGAAAGTTCAAGGGGGCCGAATACTTTTGCAAGCCACTGTATATATAAATCCAGTGAGAATGAGGGATGAATGGGTATTGGGGAGTTGTATCAGGAGTCAGAACCAGCAGTGCAGGGAAGGGAAAGGGACAGACACAGTGACAGTTACACATAACTATAAACCCAGTGAGAATGAATGGATATTGGGGAGTTGTATCAGGAGTCAGAACCAGCAGTGCAGGGAAGGGAAAGGGACAGACACAGTGACAGTTACACATAACTATAAACCCAGTGAGAATGAGGGATGAATGGATATTGGGGAGTTGTATCAGGAGTCAGAACCAGCAGTGCAGGGAAGGGAAAGGGACAGACACAGTGACAGTTACACATAACTATAAACCCAGTGAGAATGAGGGATGAATGGATATTGGGGAGTTGTATCAGGAGTCAGAACCAGCAGTGCAGAGAAGGGAAAGGGACAGACACAGTGACAGTTACACATAACTATAAACCCAGTGAGAATGAGGGATGAATGGGTATTGGGGAGTTGTATCAGGAGTCAGAACCAGCAGTGCAGGGAAGGGAAAGGGACAGACACAGTGACAGTTACACATAACTATAAACCCAGTGAGAATGAGGAATGAATGGGTATTGGGGAGTTGTATCAGGAGTCAGAACCAGCAGTGCAGGGAAGGGAAAGGGACAGACACAGTGACAGTTACACATAACTATAAACCCAGTGAGAATGAGGAATGAATGGGTATTGGGGAGTTGTATCAGGAGTCAGAACCAGCAGTGTAGGGAAGGGAAAGGGACAGACACAGTGACAGTTACACATAACTATAAACCCAGTGAGAATGAGGAATGAATGGATATTGGGGAGTTGTATCAGGAGTCAGAACCAGCAGTGTAGGGAAGGGAAAGGGACAGACACAGTGACAGTTACACATAACTATAAACCCAGTGAGAATGAGGGATGAATGGGTATTGGGGAGTTGTATCAGGAGTCAGAACCAGCAGTGCAGGGAAGGGAAAGGGACAGACACAGTGACAGTTACACATAACTATAAACCCAGTGAGAATGAGGGATGAATGGGTATTGGGGAGTTGTATCAGGAGTCAGAACCAGCAGTGCAGAGAAGGGAAAGGGACAGACACAGTGACAGTTACACATAACTATAAACCCAGTGAGAATGAGGAATGAATGGATATTGGGGAGTTGTATCAGGAGTCAGAACCAGCAGTGCAGGGAAGGGAAAGGGACAGACAGACCCCAGAGCGGAGGGGGGGGGGGGGGGCAGCCATAACAGTCAGGAAGTGACCCGGGCAGGTTGGCACAACAGAAGAGTTGAGAGAAGCCAAACAATGGGACAGGGGGCAGGAAGTAGCGTTGGACCCAGAGGTATAGGGGGGTCGGTGCAGCTGTCGGCTCTTCCTGTTTATTGGGGTTTCCCTCCAGCCCATATATCAACACAGGGGCTGCACTGACACCGCAGGGCTATTTCTGGCTGATAAAATGCAAGAAATGGTTAAACTTAAAACCCCAGAACTGCCTGCGACTCACTGATACCTTCTTCTCTAGGGGCGGGAATAATAAGGGGAAGTCATTCTCAGCCAATCATCTGTGTCCCCTCCCCTCATTATATATTCCTCTCATTTGCTTAACGAGACTCTAATTCCCCAATATCTGTGTCTGTCCCTTTCCCTTCCCTGCACTGCTGGTTCTGACTCCTGATACAACTCCCCAATATCCATTCATTCCTTATTCTCACTGGGTTTATAGTTATGTGTAACTGTCACTGTGTCTGTCCCTTTCCCTTCCCTGCACTGCTGGTTCTGACTCCTGATACAACTCCCCAATATCCATTCATTCCTCATTCTCACTGGGTTTATAGTTATGTGTAACTGTCACTGTGTCTGTCCCTTTCCCTTCCCTGCACTGCTGGTTCTGACTCCTGATACAACTCCCCAATATCCATTCATTCCTCATTCTCACTGGGTTTATAGTTATGTGTAACTGTCACTGTGTCTGTCCCTTTCCCTTCCCTGCACTGCTGGTTCTGACTCCTGATACAACTCCCCAATATCCATTCATTCCTCATTCTCACTGGGTTTATAGTTATGTGTAACTGTCACTGTGTCTGTCCCTTTCCCTTCCCTGCACTGCTGGTTCTGACTCCTGATACAACTCCCCAATATCCATTCATTCCTCATTCTCACTGGGTTTATAGTTATGTGTAACTGTCACTGTGTCTGTCCCTTTCCCTTCCCTGCACTGCTGGTTCTGACTCCTGATACAACTCCCCAATATCCATTCATTCCTCATTCTCACTGGGTCAGTATATTTGCTCATAGCCTGTACAGAGAGATACCATAAAACTATGGCACATAGGGATTCCCCTGTACTAAGCACAATTCAGCAGGAACAGCCCCCTAAGTTTGCTCATAGCCTGTACAGAGAGATACCATAAAACTATGGCACATAGGGATTCCCCTGTACTAAGCACAATTCAGCAGGAACAGCCCCCTAAGTTTGCCCATAGCCTGTACAGAGAGATACCATAAAACTATGGCACATAGGGATTCCCCTGTACTAAGCGCAATTCAGCAGGAACAGCCCCCTAAGTTTGCTCATAGCCTGTACAGAGAGATACCATAAAACTATGGCACATAGGGATTCCCCTGTACTAAGCACAATTCAGCAGGAACAGCCCCCTAAGTTTGCTCATAGCCTGTACAGGAGGTATTGCCCTGGGGTAGTAAATGAATGTTGCCCCCCAGCAGAACAAGTTCTGACCCCACTGAGGGGTAAGTGGCCGCGGGTTCCTGTAACGCTGACTCTCTCACACAGGAGGCGCTGTCGGTGGTCAGTGAGGATCACACAATGTTTTCTCCGCCGACGCTCAAGACGGAGATGCCAGATGATTACTCGCCTCGCATTAAGGAGCGGGGGGCTGTACCGGAGCACCCCTGGGGGTCACCCACAGAGCGGCATCATGGCATCAAGCAGGAGGCAGAGGAGATACCTGGGAGCAGGTGAGTCAGTGTGAGAGGGTAGGTTCCGTATAGCAATGAGGCTGCTGTACAGCCGCTCCCTGTGCTACACTCAATAGGCCAACCCTTAGTAACATCTTCCAGTCAGAAAAGAGTAGAGCGGTGATTCCCAACCAGCAGCCACAGACCTACATCTTCCAGTGACCACTAAAGGCTATAGGCTGAAGCCAGTGTGATTTTACTGGCATGTCTGGGGTTAAAGCAATGATGTAACTCAGTTTTCTGCAGTGAGTTTAGTAGCATGACTAGGGTTAATGCAACGCTCTGAATCCATTTTCTAAACTGATCTTACTGGCGTATCTGGGGTTAAAGCACTGATTTAACTCAGTTTTCTGCAGTGAGTTTGGTAGCATGACTGGGGTTAACGCAACACTCTGAATCCATTATTTTAAACTGATTTTACTGGCATGTCTGGGGTTAAAGCACTGATCTAACTCAGTTTTCTGCAGTGAGTTTAGTAGCATGACTGGGGTTAATGCAACGTTCTGAATCCATTATTTTAAACTGCTCTTACTGGCATGTCTGGGGTTAAAGCAATGATCTAACTCAGTGTTCTGCAGTGAGTTTAGTAGCATGACTGGGGATAATGCAACGCTCTGAATTCATTATTTTCAACTGATCTTACTGGCATATCTGGGGTTAAACCATTGATCTTACTTAGTTTTTCTGCAGTGAGTTTAGTAGCATGACTGGGGTTAAGGCAACGCTCTGAATCCATTATTTTAAACTGATCTTACTGGCATGTCTGGGGTTAATGCAATGATCTAACTCAGTTTTCTGAAGTGAGTTTAGTAACATGTCTGGGGTTAAAGCAACACTCTGGATCCTTTTTCTAAACTGATCTTACTGGCACGTCTGGGGTTAAAGCACTGAGCTAACTCAGTTTTCTGCAATGAGTTTATTAGCATGACTGGGGTAAATGCAACGCTCTGAACTTATTATTTTAATCTGATCTTACTGGCATGTCTGTGGTTAATGCAATGATCTAACTCAGTTTTCTGCATGTCTGGGGTTAATGCAATGCTCTGAATCCATTATAATAACTGATCTTACTGGCATATCTGGGGTTAATGCAATGATCTAACTCAGTTTTCTGCAGTGAGTTTAGAAGCATGACTGGGGTTAATGCAACACTCTGGATCCATTATTTTAAACTGATCTTACTGGCATATCTGGGGTTAAACCATTGATCTTACTTAGTTTTTCTGCAGTGAGTTTAGTAGCATGACTGGGGTTAAGGCAACGCTCTGAATCCATTATTTTAAACTGATCTTACTGGCATGTCTGGGGTTAATACAATGATCTAACTCAGTTTTCTGAAGTGAGTTTAGTAACATGTCTGGGGTTAAAGCAACACTCTGGATCCTTTTTCTAAACTGATCTTACTGGCACGTCTGTGGTTAAAGCACTGATCTAACTCAGTTTTCTGCAGTGAGTTTATTAGCATGACTGGGGTAAATGCAACGCTCTGAACTTATTATTTTAATCTGATCTTACTGGCATGTCTGTGGTTAATGCAATGATCTAACTCAGTTTTCTGCATGTCTGGGGTTAATGCAATGCTCTGAATCCATTATTTTAAACTGATTTTACTGGCATGTCTGGGGTTAAACCATTGATCTTACTCAGTTTTCTGCAGTGAGTTTGGTAGCATGACTGGGGTTAATGCAACACTCTGAATCCATTTTCTAAACTGCTCTTACTGGCATATCTGGGGTTAAAGCACTGATCTAACTCAGTTTTCTGCAGTGAGTTTAGTAGCATTACTGGGGTTAATGCAACGTTCTGAATCCATTATTTTAAACTGCTCTTACTGGCATATCTGGGGTTAAAGCACTGATCTAACTCAGTTTTCTGCAGTGAGTTTAGTAGCATTACTGGGGTTAATGCAACGTTCTGAATCCATTATTTTAAACTGCTCTTACTGGCATGTCTGGGGTTAAAGCAATGATCTAACTCAGTTTTCTGCAGTGAGTTTAGTAGCATGACTGGGGTTAATGCAACACTCTGAATCCATTATTTTAAACTGATTTTACTGGCATGTCTGGGGTTAAACCATTGATCTTACTCAGTTTTCTGCAGTGAGTTTGGTAGCATGACTGGGGTTAATGCAACACTCTGAATCCATTATTTTAAACTGATTTTACTGGCATGTCTGGGGTTAAACCATTGATCTTACTTAGTTTTTCTGCAGTGAGTTTAGTAGCATGACTGGGGTTAAGGCAACGCTCTGAATCCATTATTTTAAACTGATCTTACTGGCATGTCTGGGGTTAATACAATGATCTAACTCAGTTTTCTGAAGTGAGTTTAGTAACATGTCTGGGGTTAAAGCAACACTCTGGATCCTTTTTCTAAACTGATCTTACTGGCACGTCTGGGGTTAAAGCACTGATCTAACTCAGTTTTCTGCAGTGAGTTTATTAGCATGACTGGGGTAAATGCAACGCTCTGAACTTATTATTTTAATCTGATCTTACTGGCATGTCTGTGGTTAATGCAATGATCTAACTCAGTTTTCTGCATGTCTGGGGTTAATGCAATGCTCTGAATCCATTATTTTAAACTGATTTTACTGGCATGTCTGGGGTTAAACCATTGATCTTACTCAGTTTTCTGCAGTGAGTTTGGTAGCATGACTGGGGTTAATGCAACACTCTGAATCCATTTTCTAAACTGCTCTTACTGGCATATCTGGGGTTAAAGCACTGATCTAACTCAGTTTTCTGCAGTGAGTTTAGTAGCATTACTGGGGTTAATGCAACGTTCTGAATCCATTATTTTAAACTGCTCTTACTGGCATGTCTGGGGTTAAAGCAATGATCTAACTCAGTTTTCTGCAGTGAGTTTAGTAGCATGACTGGGGTTAATGCAACACTCTGAATCCATTATTTTAAACTGATTTTACTGGCATGTCTGGGGTTAAACCATTGATCTTACTCAGTTTTCTGCAGTGAGTTTGGTAGCATGACTGGGGTTAATGCAACACTCTGAATCCATTATTTTAAACTGATTTTACTGGCATGTCTGGGGTTAAACCATTGATCTTACTTAGTTTTTCTGCAGTGAGTTTAGTAGCATGACTGGGGTTAAGGCAACGCTCTGAATCCATTATTTTAAACTGATCTTACTGGCATGTCTGGGGTTAATATAATGATCTAACTCAGTTTTCTGAAGTGAGTTTAGTAACATGTCTGGGGTTAAAGCAACACTCTGGATCCTTTTTCTAAACTGATCTTACTGGCACGTCTGGGGTTAAAGCACTGATCTAACTCAGTTTTCTGCAGTGAGTTTATTAGCATGACTGGGGTAAATGCAACGCTCTGAACTTATTATTTTAATCTGATCTTACTGGCATGTCTGTGGTTAATGCAATGATCTAACTCAGTTTTCTGCATGTCTGGGGTTAATGCAATGCTCTGAATCCATTATTATAACTGATCTTACTGGCATATCTGGGGTTAATGCAATGATCTAACTCAGTTTTCTGCAGTGAGTTTAGAAGCATGACTGGGGTTAATGCAACACTCTGAATCCATTTTCTGAAGTGATCTGCTGGATCCGACCCTTACTAACCTTATGTCTCCCAATCGTGGGCGCCTATATCTCACAGTCCTGCTGTCTCTTTCCCCCCCTCCCCCCAGGGTACCTGTAGTGGGGGTGCTACGAGTGGATAAAACAGAGGGGGTCGGTGACAACACAGTGCACCCCGCCTACCACCATTACTCCGACATCCCGGCCAATGGCCCCGCGGTGCCCCCCCATGCCAACGGGGACGAAGAGAAGAGAGTCATAGTGCCGGCGGGTAAGAGGATTGGGGGACCTATGATTGGTCAGGGGGGCAGTTAAGAGCCAATGGCTACTAATGGTGTATCCTTTTCCAACTCCCAGACCCGCTGGTGTGGAGCCAGGAGCATGTGGCCCAGTGGCTGGACTGGGCAGTGAAAGAGTACGGACTCTGTGATGTAAATACCTCTCTGATGCAGGGCGTGGATGGCAAGGAGCTGTGCCGGATGGCGCGGGAGGATTTCCTACGAATGGCCTCGTCTTACAGCACCGAGATGCTCATGTCTCACCTGGCCTACCTGCGCCAGAGTACGTACAGGGGGGAACCGTGCAGTAACCGTAGCAACCGCTCAGCCTTGGGCATCTAGGCAGCTCAGTCTTGGCATAGGGAGGCTTTGCAGCAATGCCATATTCCAAGGGTTTAGCTTCTCCCCTGCTTCTTCTCAATGGAAGCGCCACCTACTGGCAGAATATGTTATTAAATATATTTGGGTTCATATTCTTATTGTGATCCCTTTGTCATTTACAGACAGCCCAACGTTTACCTACTCGGTAGTACCGGCTGTACCCGCACACCAGGTGGCACCGCGGCATCCGGTGAAAACAGGTAAGTGATCTACTGTGGGATTTGTAAGAGCTTGTTGGAGATCTGTTATACAAGGGTAACCCTTGGCAGCATAGGGATTCCCCTGTACTAAGCACAATTCAGCAGGAACAGCCCCCTAAGTTTGCCCATAGCCTGTACAGAGAGATACCATAAAACTATGGCACATAGGGATTCCCCTGTACTAAGCACAATTCAGCAGGAACAGCCCCCTAAGTTTGCTCATAGCCTGTACAGAGAGATACCATAAAACTATAGCACATAGGGATTCCCCTGTACTAAGCACAATTCAGCAGGAACAGCCCCCTAAGTTTGCCCATAGCCTGTACAGAGAGATACCATAAAACTATGGCACATAGGGATTCCCCTGTACTAAGCACAATTCAGCAGGAACAGCCCCCTAAGTTTTCCCATAGCCTGTACAGAGAGATACCATAAAACTATGGCACATAGGGATTCCCCTGTACTAAGCACAATTCAGCAGGAACAGCCCCCTAAGTTTGCCCATAGCCTGTACAGAGAGATACCATAAAACTATGGCACATAGGGATTCCCCTGTACTAAGCTCAATTCAGCAGGAACAGCCCCCTAAGTTTGCCCATAGCCTGTACAGAGAGATACCAAAAAACTATGGCACATAGGGATTCCCCTGTACTAAGCACAATTCAGCAGGAACAGCCCCCTAAGTTTGCCCATAGCCTGTACAGAGAGATACCATAAAACTATGGCACATAGGGATTCCCCTGTACTAAGCACAATTCAGCAGGAACAGCCCCCTAAGTTTGCCCATAGCCTGTACAGAGAGATACCATAAAACTATAGCACATGGGGATTCCCCTGTACTAAGCACAATTCAGCAGGAACAGCCCCCTAAGTTTGCTCATAGCCTGTACAGAGAGATACCATAAAACTATGGCACATAGGGATTCCCCTGTACTAAGCACAATTCAGCAGGAACAGCCCCCTAAGTTTGCTCATAGCCTGTACAGAGAGATACCATAAAACTATGGCACATAGGGATTCCCCTGTACTAAGCACAATTCAGCAGGAACAGCCCCCTAAGTTTGCCCATAGTCTGTACAGAGAGATACCATAAAACTATGGCACATAGGGATTCCCCTGTACTAAGAACAATTCAGCAGGAACAGCCCCCTAAGTTTGCCCATAGCCTGTACAGAGAGATACCATAAAACTATGGCACATAGGGATTCCCCTGTACTAAGCACAATTCAGCAGGAACAGCCCCCTAAGTTTGCCCATAGCCTGTACAGAGAGATACCATGTTGCCCGTTAATGACTCAGTGTGTTGGTTACAGAGCCCCTGTATGAGGACGTGAGGAGACAGAGTTGGAGCTCGTCGGGTGGAACAATACACAGAGGTGAGATGTCGGACTGTACCTATTTACTAATCAAGCCTTTTCCTTATGGGAATGATCCCTATACAGAGGCTTTATAGTTACATATATATATATATAGGGATATACTGAGAGCCGAATGGCTGCCTCTCTCTGTTCTGACTCTTGAAACAATGTAGGAAATCAGTTCTCCTCCAGGTCTGAATCTGCTGCATTGGGTGGGATTGTGATTAAAGGGGAAGTATACACAACATATACATTTGTATCTCTTTAATTATTATAGATTGAATTTCTGTTAAACCTGCCCGACTGCCCAATGTCTGCCCAAGGTTTTGCACTTAATAAATACAAGACATTGGAGTTTTCTTAGCACAACATAACTCATATACACACAGCAGGAATGTGTCTAACCCCCAGCTAGCGTTATCCTTACTCACCCTGTACAAACAGTATTTACTCATATCCTTAATCCTAAACACAAGGAAACACACAGGCCCTGGTCCTACTTGTCTTTTTAATGGCAAAATTAGGTTCCTGCTGAATTGTGCTTAGTACAGGGGAATCCCTATGTGCCATAGTTTATGGTATCTCTCTGTACAGGCTATGAGCAAACTTAGGGGGCTGTTCCTGCTGAATTGTGCTTAGTACAGGGGAATCCCTATGTGCCATAGTTTTATGGTATCTCTCTGTACAGGCTATGGGCAAACTTAGGGGACTGTTCCTGCTGAATTATGCTTAGTACAGGGGAATCCCTATGTGCCATAGTTTATGGTATCTCTCTGTACAGGCTATGAGCAAACTTAGGGGGCTGTTCCTGCTGAATTGTGCTTAGTACAGGGGAATCCCTATGTGCCATAGTTTTATGGTATCTCTCTGTACAGGCTATGAGCAAACTTAGGGGGCTGTTCCTGCTGAATTGTGCTTAGTACAGGGGAATCCCTATGTGCCATAGTTTTATGGTATCTCTCTGTACAGGCTATGAGCAAACTTAGGGGGCTGTTCCTGCTGAATTGTGCTTAGTACAGGGGAATCCCTATGTGCCATAGTTTTATGGTATCTCTCTGTACAGGCTATGAGCAAACTTAGGGGGCTGTTCCTGCTGAATTGTGCTTAGTACAGGGGAATCCCTATGTGCCATAGTTTTATGGTATCTCTCTGTACAGGCTATGAGCAAACTTAGGGGGCTGTTCCTGCTGAATTGTGCTTAGTACAGGGGAATCCCTATGTGCCATAGTTTTATGGTATCTCTCTGTACAGGCCTATGAGCAAACTTAGGGGGCTGTTCCTGCTGAATTGTGCTTAGTACAGGGGAATCCCTATGTGCCATAGTTTTTATGGTATCTCTCTGTACAGGCTATGAGCAAACTTAGGGGGCTGTTCCTGCTGAATTGTGCTTAGTACAGGGGAATCCCCTATGTGCCATAGTTTTATGGTATCTCTCTGTACAGGCTATGAGCAAACTTAGGGGGCTGTTCCTGCTGAATAGTGCTTAGTACAGGGGAATCCCTATGTGCCATAGTTTTATGGTATCTCTCTGTACAGGCTATGAGCAAACTTAGGGGGCTGTTCCTGCTGAATTGTGCTTAGTACAGGGGAATCCCTATGTGCCATAGTTTTATGGTATCTCTCTGTACAGGCTATGAGCAAACTTAGGGGGCTGTTCCTGCTGAATTGTGCTTAGTACAGGGGAATCCCTATGTGCCATAGTTTTATGGTATCTCTCTGTACAGGCTATGAGCAAACTTAGGGGGCTGTTCCTGCTGAATTGTGCTTAGTACAGGGGAATCCCTATGTGCCATAGTTTTATGGTATCTCTCTGTACAGGCTATGAGCAAACTTAGGGGGCTGTTCCTGCTGAATTGTGCTTAGTACAGGGGAATCCCTATGTGCCATAGTTTTATGGTATCTCTCTGTACAGGCTATGAGCAAACTTAGGGGGCTGTTCCTGCTGAATTGTGCTTAGTACAGGGGAATCCCTATGTGCCATAGTTTTATGGTATCTCTCTGTACAGGCTATGAGCAACTTAGGGGGCTGTTCCTGCTGAATAGTGCTTAGTACAGGGGAATCCCTATGTGCCATAGTTTTATGGTATCTCTCTGTACAGGCTATGAGCAAACTTAGGGGGCTGTTCCTGCTGAATTGTGCTTAGTACAGGGGAATCCCTATGTGCCATAGTTTTATGGTATCTCTCTGTACAGGCTATGAGCAAACTTAGGGGGCTGTTCCTGCTGAATTGTGCTTAGTACAGGGGAATCCCTATGTGCCATAGTTTTATGGTATCTCTCTGTACAGGCTATGAGCAAACTTAGGGGGCTGTTCCTGCTGAATTGTGCTTAGTACAGGGGAATCCCTATGTGCCATAGTTTTATGGTATCTCTCTGTACAGGCTATGAGCAAACTTAGGGGGCTGTTCCTGCTGAATTGTGCTTAGTAGAGGGGAATCCCTATGTGCCATAGTTTTATGGTATCTCTCTGTACAGGCTATGAGCAAACTTAGGGGGGCTGTTCCTGCTGAATTGTGCTTAGTACAGGGGAATCCCTATGTGCCATAGTTTTTATGGTATCTCTCTGTACAGGCTATGAGCAAACTTAGGGGGCTGTTCCTGCTGAATTGTGCTTAGTACAGGGGAATCCCTATGTGCCATAGTTTTATGGTATCTCTCTGTACAGGCTATGAGCAAACTTAGGGGGCTGTTCCTGCTGAATTGTGCTTAGTACAGGGGAATCCCTATGTGCCATAGTTTTATGGTATCTCTCTGTACAGGCTATGAGCAAACTTAGGGGGCTGTTCCTGCTGAATTGTGCTTAGTACAGGGGAATCCCTATGTGCCATAGTTTTATGGTATCTCTCTGTACAGACTATGAGCAAACTTAGGGGACTGTTCCTGCTGAATAGTGCTTAGTACAGGGGAATCCCTATGTGCCATAGTTTTATGGTATTTCTCTGTACAGGCTATGAGCAAACTTAGGGGGCTGTTCCTGCTGAATTGTGCTTAGTACAGGGGAATCCCTATGTGCCATAGTTTTATGGTATCTCTCTGTACAGGCTATGGGCAAACTTAGGGGGCTGTTCCTGCTGAATTGTGCTTAGTAGAGGGGAATCCCTATGTGCCATAGTTTTATGGTATCTCTCTGTACAGGCTATGAGCAAACTTAGGGGGCTGTTCCTGCTGAATTGTGCTTAGTACAGGGGAATCCCTATGCTGTATATATAATATTGATGTTGCTGAGTTCCTTAGGGGAATGTGTTTCTCCCGCAGTTTCCCCCCCACTGACCCCGGGAAGCACAAGCAGCACCGGCGCCGCGCGTAGCACCCAAGGTGAGTATTGGGTTTAATAAGAACCAGCACCTTATTCATTGCTGTCGGTATTGAGCCCAACCCGTTCCTCTCTCTCCCACAGATCCCTACCAGGTTTTGGGGCCCACGAGCAGTCGCCTCTCTAACCCAGGTGGGTAACAATCCAGTTCAGGCTTTCTGCCCCTTTATTGGTCACTTCTGTAACGGGGCAAGTGGGGAGGCAGGAAGCGGCCCCTGGTGGCATTAAGGGTTAATGTCCAGCTTTCGGAGGGCAATTGTGAGATGATGCTCGTGGCATTGGTTCTGCCCCATTAGGGGCAACAATGTGCAACACTGGGGTTGTTTTCCCATGGCCCTAGGTGCTTGGGGGCCCCAGGTGTTAAAGGGGTGGTTTACCTTTACGCTAATTATTAGTTTGATCTATTCCAAGCAACTTTTCAATTGGTCTTCTTTATTTATTTGTTATAGTTTCTGAATTATTTGCCTTCTTCTTGTAACTCTGCAGCTTTCAAATGGGGGTCACTGACCCCGGCAGCCAAACCCTATTGCTCTGTGAGGCTCCAGTTTTATTGTTATTGTTACTTTTTATTCCTTATCTTTCTATTCAGCCCCTCCCCTATTCATATACCAGTCCCTCATCCAAACCACTGCCTGGTTACTAAGGTAATTTGGACCCTAGCAATACTTTCCAGCTTTCAAATGGGGGTCACTGACCCCGGCAGCCAAAACCTATTGCTCTGTGAGGCTCCAGTTTTATTGTTACTTCTTTTTATATAACTTATTTCTCTATTCAGCGCCTCCCCTATTCCCTGGTTGCTAAGGTAACTTGGACCCTAGCAACCAAATAAACCCCTGAAAATGAAATAACTAAAAAATAATAAAAAAACGAAGACCAATTGCAAATTATCTGAGAATATTACTCTCTACATTATACTAAGAGTTAACTCAAAGGTGAACAGCCCCATTAATGGAACCCAGCACTGTTACGGGCTGCATCTCCCCCAGGGTGGGGTATTAAGGGGCCCCCGTGTCCCGGCATTAGCCAATAGCCTCTGTATAAACAAACAGCAGTGTAATCCCCATTAGCCCCATTGCTTAATTATCTCCCTATTTCCTCCCCACTCAGGTTTCTGCCCCCCCCCCAATATGTAGAACAAATGTGTTAGTCTGCCCCCCCCGGGGTGTTATTCGTTGCCCCCACCTGCATGAAGGGCCCAGCAGGCAGCGAGTGGCTAAATGCCGCTCCACGTGGGGCGTCTGGCCCTTTAATTGGCTGGATTTAGGGGACAAATGTTTTAATTAGAGCAGCAAAGCCACTTAGCGACCATGTGACAAGATCTTGTTAAATGAACGACTCGCGGGGAGGCAACAATTTGTAAACTTTAATGGGAGGATTGTAAGGGGGCAATAAACCCCCCCCCCCCCCCCCCCCCCCCCCGCTGATAGATGCACCGAGACAGGCCTTAAAGGGCAACTAACTTATATACAGGGATATAATAGTTTATTTACAATTCGCTCTGTTCCTGCCCCAGACTGGCTCCCTATTGCCCCTAACCCCCTGTCTCTCTGTTCCTGCCCCAGACTGGCTCCCTATTGCCCCTAACCCCCTGTCTCTCTGTTCCTGCCCCAGACTGGCTCCCTATTGCCCCTAACCCCCTGTCTCTCTGTTCCTGCCCCAGACTGGCTCCCTATTGCCCCTAACCCCCTGTCTCTCTGTTCCTGCCCCAGACTGGCTCCCTTTTGCCCCTAACCCCCTGTCTCTCTGTTCCTGCCCCAGACTGGCTCCCTATTGCCCCTAACCCCCTGTCTCTCTGTTCCTGCCCCAGACTGGCTCCCTTTTGCCCCTAACCCCCTGTCTCTCTGTTCCTGCCCCAGACTGGCTCTCTTTTGCCCCTAACCCCCTGTCTCTCTGTTCCTGCCCCAGACTGGCTCCCTTTTGCCCCTAACCCCCTGTCTCTCTGTTCCTGCCCCAGACTGGCTCCCTATTGCCCCTAACCCCCTGTCTCTCTGTTCCTGCCCCAGACTGGGTCTTTTTTGCCCCTAACCCCCTGTCTCTCTGTTCCTGCCCCAGACTGGCTCCCTATTGCCCCTAACCCCCTGTCTCTCTGTTCCTGCCCCAGACTGGCTCCCTATTGCCCCTAACCCCCTGTCTCTCTGTTCCTGCCCCAGACTGGGTCTTTTTTGCCCCTAACCCCCTGTCTCTCTGTTCCTGCCCCAGACTGGCTCCCTATTGCCCCTAACCCCCTGTCTCTCTGTTCCTGCCCCAGACTGGCTCCCTATTGCCCCTAACCCCCTGTCTCTCTGTTCCTGCCCCAGACTGGCTCCCTATTGCCCCTAACCCCCTGTCTCTCTGTTCCTGCCCCAGACTGGGTCTTTTTTGCCCCTAACCCCCTGTCTCTCTGTTCCTGCCCCAGACTGGCTCCCTATTGCCCCTATCCCCCTGTCTCTCTGTTCCTGCCCCAGACTGGCTCCCTATTGCCCCTATCTCTCTGTTCCTGCCCCAGACTGGCTCCCTATTGCCCCTAACCCCCTGTCTCTCTGTTCCTGCCCCAGATTGGCTCCCTTTTGCCCCTAACCCCCTGTCTCTCTGTTCCTGCCCCAGACTGGCTCCCTTTTGCCCCTAACCCCCTGTCTCTCTGTTCCTGCCCCAGACTGGCTCCCTTTTGCCCCTAACCCCCTGTCTCTCTGTTCCTGCCCCAGACTGGCTCCCTTTTGCCCCTAACCCCTGTCTCTCTGTTCCTGCCCCAGACTGGCTCCCTTTTGCCCCTAACCCCCTGTCTCTCTGTTCCTGCCCCAGACTGGGTCTCTTTTGCCCCTAACCCCCTGTCTCTCTGTTCCTGCCCCAGACTGGCTCCCTTTTGCCCCTAACCCCCTGTCTCTCTGTTCCTGCCCCAGACTGGCTCCCTATTGCCCCTAACCCCCTGTCTCTCTGTTCCTGCCCCAGACTGGGTCCCTTTTGCCCCTAACCCCCTGTCTCTCTGTTCCTGCCCCAGACTGGCTCCCTTTTGCCCCTAACCCCCTGTCTCTCTGTTCCTGCCCCAGACTGGCTCCCTATTGCCCCTAACCCCCTGTCTCTCTGTTCCTGCCCCAGACTGGGTCTCTTTTGCCCCTAACCCCCTGTCTCTCTGTTCCTGCCCCAGACTGGCTCCCTATTGCCCCTAACCCCCTGTCTCTCTGTTCCTGCCCCAGACTGGCTCCCTTTTGCCCCTAACCCCCTGTCTCTCTGTTCCTGCCCCAGACTGGGTCTTTTTTGCCCCTAACCCCCTGTCTCTCTGTTCCTGCCCCAGACTGGCTCCCTATTGCCCCTATCCCCCTGTCTCTCTGTTCCTGCCCCAGACTGGCTCCCTATTGCCCCTATCTCTCTGTTCCTGCCCCAGACTGGCTCCCTATTGCCCCTAACCCCCTGTCTCTCTGTTCCTGCCCCAGATTGGCTCCCTTTTGCCCCTAACCCCCTGTCTCTCTGTTCCTGCCCCAGACTGGCTCCCTTTTGCCCCTAACCCCCTGTCTCTCTGTTCCTGCCCCAGACTGGCTCCCTTTTGCCCCTAACCCCCTGTCTCTCTGTTCCTGCCCCAGACTGGCTCCCTATTGCCCCTAACCCCTGTCTCTCTGTTCCTGCCCCAGACTGGCTCCCTTTTGCCCCTAACCCCCTGTCTCTCTGTTCCTGCCCCAGACTGGGTCTTTTTTGCCCCTAACCCCCTGTCTCTCTGTTCCTGCCCCAGACTGGCTCCCTATTGCCACTATCTCTCTGTTCCTGCCCCAGACTGGCTCCCTATTGCCCCTAACCCCCTGTCTCTCTGTTCCTGCCCCAGATTGGCTCCCTTTTGCCCCTAACCCCCTGTCTCTCTGTTCCTGCCCCAGACTGGCTCCCTTTTGCCCCTAACCCCCTGTCTCTCTGTTCCTGCCCCAGACTGGCTCCCTTTTGCCCCTAACCCCCTGTCTCTCTGTTCCTGCCCCAGACTGGCTCCCTATTGCCCCTAACCCCCTGTCTCTCTGTTCCTGCCCCAGACTGGCTCCCTTTTGCCCCTAACCCCCTGTCTCTCTGTTCCTGCCCCAGACTGGGTCTTTTTTGCCCCTAACCCCCTGTCTCTCTGTTCCTGCCCCAGACTGGCTCCCTATTGCCCCTATCCCCTGTCTCTCTGTTCCTGCCCCAGACTGGCTCCCTATTGCCCCTATCTCTCTGTTCCTGCCCCAGACTGGCTCCCTATTGCCCCTAACCCCCTGTCTCTCTGTTCCTGCCCCAGATTGGCTCCCTTTTGCCCCTAACCCCCTGTCTCTCTGTTCCTGCCCCAGACTGGCTCCCTTTTGCCCCTAACCCCCTGTCTCTCTGTTCCTGCCCCAGACTGGCTCCCTTTTGCCCCTAACCCCCTGTCTCTCTGTTCCTGCCCCAGACTGGCTCCCTTTTGCCCCTAACCCCCTGTCTCTCTGTTCCTGCCCCAGACTGGCTCCCTTTTGCCCCTAACCCCCTGTCTCTCTGTTCCTGCCCCAGACTGGGTCTCTTTTGCCCCTAACCCCCTGTCTCTCTGTTCCTGCCCCAGACTGGCTCCCTTTTGCCCCTAACCCCCTGTCTCTCTGTTCCTGCCCCAGACTGGCTCCCTTTTGCCCCTAACCCCCTGTCTCTCTGTTCCTGCCCCAGACTGGCTCCCTATTGCCCCTAACCCCCTGTCTCTCTGTTCCTGCCCCAGACTGGCTCCCTATTGCCCCTAACCCCCTGTCTCTCTGTTCCTGCCCCAGACTGGCTCCCTATTGCCCCTAACCCCCTGTCTCTCTGTTCCTGCCCCAGACTGGCTCCCTTTTGCCCCTAACCCCCTGTCTCTCTGTTCCTGCCCCAGACTGGCTCCCTTTTGCCCCTAACCCCCTGTCTCTCTGTTCCTGCCCCAGACTGGCTCCCTTTTGCCCCTAACCCCCTGTCTCTCTGTTCCTGCCCCAGACTGGCTCCCTTTTGCCCCTAACCCCCTGTCTCTCTGTTCCTGCCCCAGACTGGCTCCCTTTTGCCCCTAACCCCCTGTCTCTCTGTTCCTGCCCCAGACTGGCTCTCTTTTGCCCCTAACCCCCTGTCTCTCTGTTCCTGCCCCAGACTGGCTCCCTTTTGCCCCCTAACCCCCTGTCTCTCTGTTCCTGCCCCAGACTGGCTCCCTATTGCCCCTAACCCCCTGTCTCTCTGTTCCTGCCCCAGACTGGGTCTTTTTTGCCCCTAACCCCCTGTCTCTCTGTTCCTGCCCCAGACTGGCTCCCTATTGCCCCTAACCCCCTGTCTCTCTGTTCCTGCCCCAGACTGGCTCCCTATTGCCCCTAACCCCCTGTCTCTCTGTTCCTGCCCCAGACTGGGTCTTTTTTGCCCCTAACCCCCTGTCTCTCTGTTCCTGCCCCAGACTGGCTCCCTATTGCCCCTATCCCCCTGTCTCTCTGTTCCTGCCCCAGACTGGCTCCCTATTGCCCCTATCTCTCTGTTCCTGCCCCAGACTGGCTCCCTATTGCCCCTAACCCCCTGTCTCTCTGTTCCTGCCCCAGACTGGCTCCCTTTTGCCCCTAACCCCCTGTCTCTCTGTTCCTGCCCCAGACTGGGTCCCTTTTGCCCCTAACCCCCTGTCTCTCTGTTCCTGCCCCAGACTGGCTCCCTTTTGCCCCTAACCCCCTGTCTCTCTGTTCCTGCCCCAGACTGGTCCCTTTTGCCCCTAACCCCCTGTCTCTCTGTTCCTGCCCCAGATTGGCTCCCTTTTGCCCCTAACCCCCTGTCTCTCTGTTCCTGCCCCAGATTGGCTCCCTATTGCCCCTAACCCCCTGTCTCTCTGTTCCTGCCCCAGATTGGCTCCCTTTTGCCCCTAACCCCCTGTCTCTCTGTTCCTGCCCCAGACTGGCTCCCTTTTGCCCCTAACCCCCTGTCTCTCTGTTCCTGCCCCAGACTGGCTCCCTTTTGCCCCTAACCCCCTGTCTCTCTGTTCCTGCCCCAGACTGGCTCCCTTTTGCCCCTAACCCCCTGTCTCTCTGTTCCTGCCCCAGACTGGCTCCCTTTTGCCCCTAACCCCCTGTCTCTCTGTTCCTGCCCCAGACTGGGTCTCTTTTGCCCCTAACCCCCTGTCTCTCTGTTCCTGCCCCAGACTGGCTCCCTTTTGCCCCTAACCCCCTGTCTCTCTGTTCCTGCCCCAGACTGGGTCCCTTTTGCCCCTAACCCCCTGTCTCTCTGTTCCTGCCCCAGACTGGCTCCCTTTTGCCCCTAACCCCCTGTCTCTCTGTTCCTGCCCCAGACTGGCTCCCTATTGCCCCTAACCCCCTGTCTCTCTGTTCCTGCCCCAGACTGGCTCCCTATTGCCCCTAACCCCCTGTCTCTCTGTTCCTGCCCCAGACTGGCTCCCTTTTGCCCCTAACCCCCTGTCTCTCTGTTCCTGCCCCAGACTGGGTCTTTTTTGCCCCTAACCCCCTGTCTCTCTGTTCCTGCCCCAGACTGGCTCCCTATTGCCCCTAACCCCCTGTCTCTCTGTTCCTGCCCCAGACTGGGTCTTTTTTGCCCCTAACCCCCTGTCTCTCTGTTCCTGCCCCAGACTGGCTCCCTATTGCCCCTATCCCCCTGTCTCTCTGTTCCTGCCCCAGACTGGCTCCCTATTGCCCCTATCTCTCTGTTCCTGCCCCAGACTGGCTCCCTATTGCCCCTAACCCCCTGTCTCTCTGTTCCTGCCCCAGATTGGCTCCCTTTTGCCCCTAACCCCCTGTCTCTCTGTTCCTGCCCCAGACTGGCTCCCTTTTGCCCCTAACCCCCTGTCTCTCTGTTCCTGCCCCAGACTGGCTCCCTTTTGCCCCTAACCCCCTGTCTCTCTGTTCCTGCCCCAGACTGGCTCCCTTTTGCCCCTAACCCCCTGTCTCTCTGTTCCTGCCCCAGACTGGCTCCCTTTTGCCCCTAACCCCCTGTCTCTCTGTTCCTGCCCCAGACTGGGTCTCTTTTGCCCCTAACCCCCTGTCTCTCTGTTCCTGCCCCAGACTGGCTCCCTTTTGCCCCTAACCCCCTGTCTCTCTGTTCCTGCCCCAGACTGGGTCCCTTTTGCCCCTAACCCCCTGTCTCTCTGTTCCTGCCCCAGACTGGCTCCCTTTTGCCCCTAACCCCCTGTCTCTCTGTTCCTGCCCCAGACTGGGTCTCTTTTGCCCCTAACCCCCTGTCTCTCTGTTCCTGCCCCAGACTGGCTCCCTTTTGCCCCTAACCCCCTGTCTCTCTGTTCCTGCCCCAGACTGGCTCCCTATTGCCCCTAACCCCCTGTCTCTCTGTTCCTGCCCCAGACTGGCTCCCTTTTGCCCCTAACCCCCTGTCTCTCTGTTCCTGCCCCAGACTGGCTCCCTTTTGCCCCTAACCCCCTGTCTCTCTGTTCCTGCCCCAGACTGGCTCCCTTTTGCCCCTAACCCCCTGTCTCTCTGTTCCTGCCCCAGACTGGCTCCCTTTTGCCCCTAACCCCCTATCTCTCTGTTCCTGCCCCAGACTGGTCCCTTTGCCCCTAACCCCCTGTCTCTCTGTTCCTGCCCCAGACTGGCTCCCTTTTGCCCCTAACCCCCTGTCTCTCTGTTCCTGCCCCAGACTGGGTCTTTTTTGCCCCTAACCCCCTGTCTCTCTGTTCCTGCCCCAGACTGGGTCCCTTTTGCCCCTAACCCCCTGTCTCTCTGTTCCTGCCCCAGACTGGCTCCCTATTGCCCCTAACCCCCTGTCTCTCTGTTCCTGCCCCAGACTGGCTCCCTATTGCCCCTAACCCCCTGTCTCTCTGTTCCTGCCCCAGACTGGGTCTCTTTTGCCCCTAACCCCCTGTCTCTCTGTTCCTGCCCCAGACTGGCTCCCTTTTGCCCCTAACCCCCTGTCTCTCTGTTCCTGCCCCAGACTGGCTCCCTTTTGCCCCTAACCCCCTGTCTCTCTGTTCCTGCCCCAGACTGGCTCCCTATTGCCCCTAACCCCTGTCTCTCTGTTCCTGCCCCAGACTGGCTCCCTTTTGCCCCTAACCCCCTGTCTCTCTGTTCCTGCCCCAGACTGGCTCCCTTTTGCCCCTAACCCCCTATCTCTCTGTTCCTGCCCCAGACTGGTCCCTTTGCCCCTAACCCCCTGTCTCTCTGTTCCTGCCCCAGACTGGCTCCCTTTTGCCCCTAACCCCCTGTCTCTCTGTTCCTGCCCCAGACTGGGTCTTTTTTGCCCCTAACCCCCTGTCTCTCTGTTCCTGCCCCAGACTGGGTCCCTTTTGCCCCTAACCCCCTGTCTCTCTGTTCCTGCCCCAGACTGGCTCCCTATTGCCCCTAACCCCCTGTCTCTCTGTTCCTGCCCCAGACTGGCTCCCTATTGCCCCTAACCCCCTGTCTCTCTGTTCCTGCCCCAGACTGGCTCCCTATTGCCCCTATCCCCCTGTCTCTCTGTTCCTGCCCCAGACTGGCTCCCTATTGCCCCTAACCCCCTGTCTCTCTGTTCCTGCCCCAGACTGGCTCCCTATTGCCCCTAACCCCCTGTCTCTCTGTTCCTGCCCCAGACTGGCTCCCTTTTGCCCCTAACCCCCTGTCTCTCTGTTCCTGCCCCAGACTGGCTCCCTATTGCCCCTATCTCTCTGTTCCTGCCCCAGACTGGCTCCCTTTTGCCCCTAACCCCCTGTCTCTCTGTTCCTGCCCCAGACTGGGTCTCTTTTGCCCCTAACCCCCTGTCTCTCTGTTCCTGCCCCAGACTGGGTCCCTTTTGCCCCTAACCCCCTGTCTCTCTGTTCCTGCCCCAGACTGGCTCCCTTTTGCCCCTAACCCCCTGTCTCTCTGTTCCTGCCCCAGACTGGCTCCCTTTTGCCCCTAACCCCCTGTCTCTCTGTTCCTGCCCCAGACTGGCTCCCTATTGCCCCTAACCCCCTGTCTCTCTGTTCCTGCCCCAGACTGGCTCCCTTTTGCCCCTAACCCCCTGTCTCTCTGTTCCTGCCCCAGACTGGGTCTCTTTTGCCCCTAACCCCCTGTCTCTCTGTTCCTGCCCCAGACTGGGTCTCTTTTGCCCCTAACCCCCTGTCTCTCTGTTCCTGCCCCAGACTGGGTCTCTTTTGCCCCTAACCCCCTGTCTCTCTGTTCCTGCCCCAGACTGGGTCTCTTTTGCCCCTAACCCCCTATCTCTCTGTTCCTGCCCCAGACTGGCTCCCTATTGCCCCTAACCCCCTGTCTCTCTGTTCCTGCCCCAGACTGGCTCCCTATTGCCCCTAACCCCCTGTCTCTCTGTTCCTGCCCCAGACTGGCTCCCTATTGCCCCTAACCCCCTGTCTCTCTGTTCCTGCCCCAGACTGGGTCTCTTTTGCCCCTAACCCCTGTCTCTCTGTTCCTGCCCCAGACTGGCTCCCTATTGCCCCTAACCCCCTGTCTCTCTGTTCCTGCCCCAGACTGGGTCTCTTTTGCCCCTAACCCCCTGTCTCTCTGTTCCTGCCCCAGACTGGCTCCCTATTGCCCCTAACCCCCTGTCTCTCTGTTCCTGCCCCAGACTGGCTCCCTTTTGCCCCTAACCCCCTGTCTCTCTGTTCCTGCCCCAGACTGGGTCTCTTTTGCCCCTAACCCCCTGTCTCTCTGTTCCTGCCCCAGACTGGGTCTCCTTTGCCCCTAACCCCCTGTCTCTCTGTTCCTGCCCCAGACTGGGTCTCTTTTGCCCCTAACCCCCTGTCTCTCTGTTCCTGCCCCAGACTGGCTCCCTATTGCCCCTAACCCCCTGTCTCTCTGTTCCTGCCCCAGACTGGCTCCCTATTGCCCCTAACCCCCTGTCTCTCTGTTCCTGCCCCAGACTGGCTCCCTATTGCCCCTAACCCCCTGTCTCTCTGTTCCTGCCCCAGACTGGGTCTCTTTTGCCCCTAACCCCTGTCTCTCTGTTCCTGCCCCAGACTGGCTCCCTATTGCCCCTAACCCCCTGTCTCTCTGTTCCTGCCCCAGACTGGCTCCCTATTGCCCCTAACCCCCTGTCTCTCTGTTCCTGCCCCAGACTGGCTCCCTATTGCCCCTAACCCCCTGTCTCTCTGTTCCTGCCCCAGACTGGCTCCCTATTGCCCCTAACCCCCTGTCTCTCTGTTCCTGCCCCAGACTGGCTCCCTATTGCCCCTAACCCCCCGTCTCTCTGTTCCTGCCCCAGACTGGGTCCCTTTTGCCCCTAACCCCTGTCTCTCTGTTCCTGCCCCAGACTGGCTCCCTATTGCCCCTAACCCCCTGTCTCTCTGTTCCTGCCCCAGACTGGCTCCCTATTGCCCCTAACCCCCTGTCTCTCTGTTCCTGCCCCAGACTGGCTCCCTATTGCCCCTAACCCCCTGTCTCTCTGTTCCTGCAGGCAGTGGGCAGATCCAGCTGTGGCAGTTCCTGCTGGAACTTCTCTCCGACAGTGGCAATTCGGGCTGCATTGCCTGGGAAGGGCTGAACGGGGAGTTCAAGATGACGGACCCGGATGAGGTTGCCCGGCGCTGGGGGGAGCGGAAGAGCAAACCCAATATGAACTATGACAAGCTGAGCCGGGCGCTGCGCTACTACTACGACAAGAACATCATGAGCAAAGTGCACGGCAAGCGCTACGCCTACAGGTTCGACTTCCAGGGCATCCAGGTGGTGCAACAGGCGCACAGCAGCGACCCCGCCGCCTCCAAATACCCCGAAGGGAACTATTACTCGCCCCAAGCCAAGCCCGCCGTGCCCACCCACCACCCCCAGTCTCCCACCCTTCCCACCATCATACCGGTGCAGTACTTCAGCTCAGCACCCACCGGGGGACTGTACCCCGGCCAGGGCATCACAAGGCAACACGGGGGGCAACTAGGAACCCACCTGGGCACCTACTACTGAGCAGGACTGGCCCAAGACCAGTTTGGGTGGGATTTGGGCTTATTTGCTGCCCTAGACATTCATCTACTGTACCTTCTCCTGCCCCGGGGCAAGAGCTTCCAGTGCCAATGGGGTCAAATTGTGTAATGAGGGGGGAGCGGAGTGTGGGACCCCCAAACGACTGATCTGGACGGAACCAACAGGACTGGGCATTGGCCGCTTTGGCTTCCTCCCAGGAACACAGAACCTGCTGAGATCCAACCCCTAAACCAAAGCTCCGCCCCCCACTTGTGGCACAGGAAACTGCCGATGGACATGGTTCTACTTCCTGTCTGTATCTCTCATTAAAGGGGAAGTAAACCTTAAGTTTTTCCTAATGAGAGAAGATGTAATTCCCAATATCCATTCATTCCTCATTCTCATTGGGCCTGAGACCCTTCCCCCGCCCTTACAGTTCCCTCCGCTTCCCACAATGCCTAGGGGGAACTGAGCTTTGCACGGCATTGTGGGAAAGAGCTGATTTCTGATACATTCTGTCTGTAGTCGGGAAAGCAGAGAAGAGAATGGGGCAGATACAATAACAAATGGGCTGAATGGGCAATGAATGTATTTGGGAAGTGTAATTGTGTTTATTGCCCCCCCCCCCCCCCATTCCCCGCTGCTCATATAGTTACCCCCAAGGGGCCCCTGATTATCATCTTCATCCTGGGGGCCACACAGCATTAATTCTAGCAGATGCCGACCCCTTGGGCACATGGCTGCCCCCCTGAGCCAGGCCACGCCCCCAGCTATGGTGGCCCCCAAAGTGCAACATTACGGGGCCCCATGTACAGATGTGTTTTTCCTGTTTCCAAAGGCAAAATAAACCCAAACAAAATTGGGGGGGGGGTTCTCCTCCTGTGTGTGGGGTTCGGGGTGCCCCCTTTATGTCAATGTTGATCTCATTGCTGTTTTGAACTGTAAAAAAACAACTTTTGCATTAACCTTGAATAAAACCAGTTTATATTTATCCTCGTTCCTCCCCCCCCCCCCCCCATAATAATGAGCCCCCGGGGGGCTGAGGGGTAATTAGAATTTATCTCTCTGATTCAGTCACTGCTTTCCCTATTAAGAATAACTAACTGCTTCCTGGAATATTATCACTTACCCCCCCCCCCCCGCTCTGTCGGCCAATCAGGATCTCTCACTGCTGAGCCTGACAGAAGACAGATTCTCTGGCAATCATTAGCCCTGCCATATAA
Source organism: Xenopus tropicalis (assembly GCF_000004195.4). Lineage (NCBI taxonomy): Eukaryota > Metazoa > Chordata > Amphibia > Anura > Pipidae > Xenopus > Xenopus tropicalis. The sequence goes on along the minus strand of NC_030683.2, from coordinate 128,992,936 downwards.
CAAACCCCCTACCTGACTGAGCCAATGCCATTAACTTGGGGCCACTAACGCTGATAGCCCCGTGCCAACCACTAATAGCCCCACTGCCCAGGAGAATAAGAAGGGGCACTTTCCTACACACTTTAAAGGGAAACTAAAGCTCTGAGTTATAAGAATTAAAGTAACAAATACCTGGGGTGTCCATTTATAAGGTCTGGGCTGGGATACAAAATAGCCCCCGGCCTTCCCAGTACCCACAGGTTGCCAGTCCGGGCCCGAGAGCTTTAGGGATGGACCCAAGGTACTCTCCCTGTCCTCCCAGTTGCCCCCTTGGGGTGGGAGAATGTACAGAACTTAGTTAACTATTAGTATGTTATAGAATGGCCAATTCTAAGCAACTTTCCAGTTGGTCTTCATTATTTGTTTTCCATAGTTTTTGAATTATTTGGCATCTTTTAACTCTTTGCAGCTTTCAAATGGGGGTCACTGACCCCGGCAGCCAAACCCTATTGCTCTGTGAGGCTCCAGTTTTATTGTTATTGTTACTTTTTATTCCTTATCTTTCTATTCAGCCCCTCCCCTATTCATATTCCAGTATCTTATTTGAACCACTCTCATGTTGATAAGGTAATTTGCACCCTAGCAACCAGATAGCTGCTGAAATTCCAAACTGGGGCGCAAAAATGAAGACCAACTGCAAATTGCCTCAGAATATTACTCTGTGAACAACCCCTTTAATAAAGGCTAAGACCAACCGGATAGTGAGCCTACCTGCAGCGCACAGAGTGGCCACAAGGTGTCACTGCTAACATTTAAAATGAGTTGCTGTTACCAGGAACAGGCTGATTGCGTTCTACATAAGGAGGTTTTGTACTGCCCCATTTAACTGCCCCTCCACCCAAACAGCTCCAATCCAATTCCCTCAATAACCAGCTCACTCGGTGCCACATATAATGCACTGTCATTGCCTGATGTTACTGTTCCTTTAAGGAAACCCAATAGACCCCTTGGATAGATGGAGAAGGGACTTGTTTCACAGGTCACATGACAAGCTTGAACCATAATTTTAAGGGTAAATAAAAATTACGAACCCAACTGGCTTTTACATAGTGAATAAAGTACCCCCTATTGTAACATATAGGGATATTATAAGCCCCCGAGGAGTTCCTTATAATATATAGTGAATAAAGTACCCCCTATTGTAACATATAGGGATATTATAAGCCCCCGAGCAGTTCCTTATAATATATAGTGAATAAAGTGCCCCCTATTGTAACATATAGGGATATTATAAGTCCCCGAGGAGTTCCTTATAATATATAGTGAATAAAGTGCCCCCTATTGTAACATATAGGGATATTATAAGTCCCCGAGGAGTTCCTTATAATATATAGTGAATAAAGTACCCCCTATTGTAACATATAGGGATATTATAAGCCCCCGAGGAGTTCCATGACCATATAAAGGGATGAGGCTGAAGGCCGAGGGCTTTTATACAGGTTATGGAACTCCCAGGTGACATCTAATAGTTATAAACTATAAGATATAAATAATGAAGACCAACTGCAAAGTTGCTTAGAAAAGGCAATGCCATAACATGCTTAAAGTTATCTTAAAGGTGAACCACCCCTTTACGCAGCTCAGATAGGAAGAGACCATCCCCTAGGAAGAAGTGTCCCCTGTCCGTGCCTGGGGGCCCCCTCACTTCCTGTGGAACCACGACGTGCCCCGGCATTCATCCTGAATGGAACATCGGCACAGAAATTTGGGGCTAACTTACCCTTTATGTTCAACTCATCATTCACTCCAATGGCTGCTGCGGCCGTGATGTTGGGCTTAGAAGGAGGGGGGCAATGTAGCAGCCTATCAGGTCTTTGCCTTGCCCCCCAAGCCTGAAGTGACAGCTGCAGCCGGCATGTAGTGAGGGTAAGAAACAAGCGCTGGGGGGGTAACGGGGTGTCAAGGATTTTAGTTTTAAAAACAATAAAACTTTATTTTCTTAATCGAATAAAGTGAATTGTCATCAACTTGGGCAGAGAATTTAACAACAACAGCAGACGCCGGCCCTTTAAGGTTTAATTAGCAGATCCAGTGCAGGCGGAGCCAGCGTCGGTTTGTCATTAAATTAAAAGTAACGAGGAGGAAATATAAAATACAACGTAACTGTTTGTCCTGGGTAAGCGCATAGAATACAAACCAAACACTCCCCGGAGTGGAGACCCTTTATTGGCCACTCAGGGCCCAGCAACCTGGATAGGTGTAAATGTCTGTGGCCCTCCAGCCGTTACATGGGGTGCTTGCTTGTGTGTAACAGCTGGAGGGACGGAGCACCCCCACTCACACAGAAACGGGGGACAATATGGAGTCCATGCCTGTGGTTCTGTCTCTATCTCAGGCCGAGCTTCTTCTTCTCCCTCTGCTTCTTGCGCACCACGTCCATATTGCGATCTTTCCATTGGCTCTTGCGCAGCTTTATGGGCCGAGAGCCCACGTATTTGCCTGCGAGAGAGACGCACCAGTCTCACACAACTGCTTCCTATAGGACAAGCTAACCCCTATGGGGTTAAACCCCGCCCCCACCACCCAGGCCCCTCCCCAGAGACTAGGAGGCCCCGCCCACCGCGCAGCCTTACCGTTCATTTCGCGCATGGCCCTCACGTAGTCGTTGGGATCCTTGAAGCTCACGAACCCGTAGCCTTTAGTCTTCCCCGTGCGTTTATCCCGGATGACTTTGGCCCTCAGGAAGGAGGGGTAACGGCTGAAAGCGCGAGCCAGGATGTCGTCGTTCACCTCGTTTCCCAGATCCCCGCAGAATATCCGGAAGTCATCTGAAGGAACAAAGGGAATCTGCTCAGTAAACGATATAAGCAGTTGGTTAGTTACTTCCAGATCAAGTTGGGATATTATTGGCCTGTGTATAGGGCCCTCCTGGCAGATATTTGGCTGAAAACCAAGCAGTCTACGGCCACACTATGGGGCACATTCACCAAAGTACGATCATTTCCAAATAAATATTTTTTCTAGGTTTTCGTACTGTGCGTATTTTTTGTGACTTTTTCGTTAATTTGATCGACTTTTTCGTACTTAATAAAAAATCGTATTTGTCACAACGAGTAGGAAAGTTTGGGATCCATTCAAGCTTGGGTATGGTGACTTTCCTTGGGCCGGGTTGGAGCTGCAGAGTGCCATTGAGCCCTATGGGAGACTTTCCTTGGGCCGGGTTGGAGCTGCAGAGTGCCATTGAGCCCTATGGGAGACTTTCCTTGGGCCGGGTTGGAGCTGCAGAGTGCCATTGAGTCCTATGGGAGACTTTCCTTGGGCCGGGTTGGAGCTGCAGAGTGCCACTGAGCCCTATGGGAGACTTTCCTTGGGCCGGGTTGGAGCTGCAGAGTGCCATTGAGCCCTATGGGAGACTTCCCTTGGGCCGGGTTGGAGCTGCAGAGTGCCATTGAGCCCTATGGGAGGCTTTCCTTGGGCCAGGTTGGAGCTGCAGAGTGCCATTGAGCCCTATGGGAGGCTTTCCTTGGGCCAGGTTGGAGCTGCAGAGTGCCATTTAGCCCTATGGGAGACTTTCCTTGGGCCGGGTTGGAGCTGCAGAGTGCCATTGAGCCCTATGGGAGACTTTCCTTGGGCCGGGTTGGAGCTGCAGAGTGCCATTGAGCCCTATGGGAGACTTTCCTTGGGCCGGGTTGGAGCTGCAGAGTGCCATTGAGCCCTATGGGAGACTTTCCTTGGGCCGGGTTGGAGCTGCAGAGTGCCATTGAGCCCTATGGGAGGCTTTCCTTGGCCGGGTTGGAGCTGCAGAGTGCCATTGAGCCCTATGGGAGACTTTCCTTGGGCCGGGTTGGAGCTGCAGAGTGCCATTGAGCCCTATGGGAGACTTTCCTTGGGCCGGGTTGGAGCTGCAGAGTGCCATTGAGCCCTATGGGAGACTTCCCTTGGGCCGGGTTGGAGCTGCAGAGTGCCATTGAGCCCTATGGGAGACTTTCCTTGGGCCGGGTTGGAGCTGCAGAGTGCCATTGAGCCCTATGGGAAGCTTTCCTTGGGCCGGGTTGGAGCGGCAGAGTGCCATTGAGCCCTATGGGAGACTTTCCTTGGGCCGGGTTGGAGCTGCAGAGTGCCATTGAGCCCTATGGGAAGCTTTCCTTGGGCCGGGTTGGAGCGGCAGAGTGCCATTGAGCCCTATGGGAGACTTTCCTTGGGCCGGGTTGGAGCTGCAGAGTGCCATTGAGCCCTATGGGAGACTTTCCTTGGGCCGGGTTGGAGCTGCAGAGTGCCATTGAGCCCTATGGGAGACTTTCCTTGGGCCGGGTTGGAGCTGCAGAGTGCCATTGAGCCCTATGGGAGACTTTCCTTGGGCCGGGTGTGAGCTGCAGAGTGCCATTGAGCCCTATGGGAGGCTTCCCTTGGGCCGGGTGTGAGCTGCAGAGTGCCATTGAGCCCTATGGGAGACTTTCCTTGGGCCGGGTTGGAGCTGCAGAGTGCCATTGAGCCCTATGGGAGACTTCCCTTGGGCCGGGTGTGAGCTGCAGAGTGCCATTGAGCCCTATGGGAGACTTTCCTTGGGCCGGGTTGGAGCTGCAGAGTGCCATTGAGCCCTATGGGAGACTTTCCTTGGGCCGGGTTGGAGCTGCAGAGTGCCATTGAGCCCTATGGGAGACTTCCCTTGGGCCGGGTTGGAGCTGCAGAGTGCCATTGAGCCCTATGGGAGACTTCCCTTGGGCCGGGTGTGAGCTGCAGAGTGCCATTGAGCCCTATGGGAGACTTTCCTTGGGCCGGGTTGGAGCTGCAGAGTGCCATTGAGCCCTATGGGAGACTTTCCTTGGGCCGGGTTGGAGCTGCAGAGTGCCATTGAGCCCTATGGGAGACTTTCCTTGGGCCGGGTTGGAGCTGCAGAGTGCCATTGAGCCCTATGGGAGGCTTTCCTTGGGCCGGGTTGGAGCTGCAGAGTGCCATTGAGCCCTATGGGAGACTTTCCTTGGGCCAGGTTGGAGCTGCAGAGTGCCATTGAGCCCTATGGGAGGCTTTCCTTGGGCCGGGTTGGAGCTGCAGAGTGCCATTGAGCCCTATGGGAGGCTTCCCTTGGGCCGGGTTGGAGCTGCAGAGTGCCATTGAGCCCTATGGGAGACTTTCCTTGGGCCAGGTTGGAGCTGCAGAGTGCCATTGAGCCCTATGGGAGACTTCCCTTGGGCCGGGTTGGAGCTGCAGAGTGCCATTGAGCCCTATGGGAGACTTCCCTTGGGCCGGGTTGGAGCTGCAGAGTGCCATTGAGCCCTATGGGAGACTTTCCTTGGGCCGGGTTGGAGCTGCAGAGTGCCATTGAGCCCTATGGGAGACTTCCCTTGGGCCGGGTTGGAGCTGCAGAGTGCCATTGAGCCCTATGGGAGACTTTCCTTGGGCCGGGTTGGAGCTGCAGAGTGCCATTGAGCCCTATGGGAAGCTTTCCTTGGGCCGGGTTGGAGCGGCAGAGTGCCATTGAGCCCTATGGGAGACTTTCCTTGGGCCGGGTTGGAGCTGCAGAGTGCCATTGAGCCCTATGGGAGACTTTCCTTGGGCCGGGTTGGAGCTGCAGAGTGCCATTGAGCCCTATGGGAGGCTTTCCTTGGGCCGGGTTGGAGCTGCAGAGTGCCATTGAGCCCTATGGGAGACTTTCCTTGGGCCAGGTTGGAGATGCAGAGTGCCATTGAGCCCTATGGGAAGCTTTCCTTGGGCCGGGTTGGAGCGGCAGAGTGCCATTGAGCCCTATGGGAGACTTCCCTTGGGCCGGGTGTGAGCTGCAGAGTGCCATTGAGCCCTATGGGAGACTTTCCTTGGGCCGGGTTGGAGCTGCAGAGTGCCATTGAGCCCTATGGGAGACTTCCCTTGGGCCGGGTGTGAGCTGCAGAGTGCCATTGAGCCCTATGGGAGACTTTCCTTGGGCCGGGTTGGAGCTGCAGAGTGCCATTGAACCCTATGGGAGACTTTCCTTGGGCCGGGTTGGAGCTGCAGAGTGCCATTGAGCCCTATGGGAGACTTTCCTTGGGCCGGGTTGGAGCTGCAGAGTGCCATTGAGCCCTATGGGAGACTTTCCTTGGGCCGGGTTGGAGCTGCAGAGTGCCATTGAGCCCTATGGGAGACTTTCCTTGGGCCGGGTTGGAGCTGCAGAGTGCCATTGAGCCCTATGGGAGACTTTCCTTGGGCCGGGTTGGAGCGGCAGAGTGCCATTGAGCCCTATGGGAGACTTCCCTTAGGCCGGGTTGGAGCTGCAGAGTGCCATTGAGCCCTATGGGAGACTTCCCTTGGGCCGGGTTGGAGCTGCAGAGCTGGCACTCTGCATACAATATGTTTGGCTGCGGGGCAAGGTAGGGTGGGTGCCAAGGATGCCGGATGTGATGCGGAGGTGGGCGTGGCCTGCGCTCGGCAGATAGAAGATGCGTTTTAAGGCTTAGAACACGTGTTCTATCCGCTGGGCGCAGGGGCAAGGTAGGATGCCGGATGCGGAGAAGGGCGTAGCCTGCGCTCAGCGGATAGAAGACGTGTTCTAAGGCATAGAACACGTCATCTATCCGCCAAGCGCAGGCCACGCCCCCCATTATTTTTTTTTATTAAAGATTTGGCAGAGAGCCAGATGCAGCCATCAAAAGAGCCACATCTGGCTCCCGAGCCATAGGTTCCCTACCCCTGCTTTAGAATAATCCGGCTCCTTATCTGCCCGTGTATGGGCACGACTCACAAACCTCACCATGAAATCGGGCAGATCTCAATCGGGCAGGTTTAATTTTCCCTTGGAGCAGGGGCTGCATTATACCCCCTATACCCGCTGTTTTCAATCGATCATTTTGCCCTAGGGCCAAACGACCGAATTAGCCCAATATCGCCCACCCGTAGGTTGGCAAATCGGGAGAAGATCCGCTCGCTTGGCAACCTTGCCTTACCTTAAGGCAGCCCTATTTTGATTGGATTCCATATGCCCCCGGGATGATCCCATTAGTGGCCTGGGAGCCAAATGATTGGAGCAGCCAGATTTGGGCCGGCACACAGATGACCAAGTCGGGCACAGAGCTGCTAATATGGCAACTGAAGGGACCATGAAAATGAGCCTCACCTGACTCCCATTCCAATAAGCTCTGATCTTCCCAGGATGTTCCGGCCGCAGTGCGAATGCACCGTTTTAATTTCTCCGGCTTTGTTTTCTTTTTATCCTCCTGTACCGGTTCCAGTACCACCTACAGAACAGAACCAGTAAGGGTTTTAGACACCAGAACACAATACAGCGCTCCCTGCTCCCAATCCCAGCGCCAGGGTCCCACCTCGGGCTGCACCGGTTCCATTTCCGGCATACTGGGGCCAATAACGGCTTCTTCAAAGCTGAGAGTTTCCTTCTCATCCGGTAATATTGGCGGCTCCACAATTTCCTCCTGAAAGACAGAAATATCTTATAATCGCAGACCGGGCAGCATCGTCCTTGTATCGCTATTATGGGATGTAACTGGTCTCTTACCTCTGGCTTCCTTACTGGGGGTGCAGTATAGACAGTGGGGGCAGCTTGGATAACGGTAGGGTTCATCTTTGGAGCAGACGGTACCACAGGGCGGGGCGGGGGAGGCAGAGGTCCCACAGGTGCAGGCTGTAAATACAGGAATAAGGATTAAAGGGGATATAAACCCAACCATAACGCTGTCCCACGGCGCCCCCTAGTGTTGCTATAGAAGGTGTCGAAAAACCGTAATTCTAGATGCAAGGAAATTCCCCAATGAGAATTCAACTGAGCAACAATGTGAGTGTAAGTGCAAGAGAAGTGACCAATGAGAATGCTGATTCCCTGTGTCAGGCCCCTTGCTGGTACCTTACATATAGAGATAATGATGGCATTTTCCCCTCATTATATGGCACAGGAATCAGACATGGGGATAAAGGGACAGACTTGTTCAGTGCTGGGAAACTGTGCTTATTGCTCCCAACTCCAATTGCAGGAACAGAGAACAGGGAGCCGGATTTACTCACATCAGCTGGGATTCTCATTGGGGGATTTCTTGCATTTTAATGCAGTTTTATTGGGCAATATTGCTTTAAGAATACAGCCCTGATGTTGCTGGACTACAGCTCCCAGCATGCCTCACCCTTCATTATATGTTACATTATTCTGGGATTTGTAGTCCAGCAACAGCTGAGTAACATTTGGGTTTAGTTACCCTTTAAAGCTACATCCTGACAATCACATGATCTGTAACCAAACTCCATATAACAAAGCGTCTTTACGTGTTTTAAATCCCCAGTACAGGTAGGTTACACACAGAGAACAAGGAATGTACCAATACAGCACTCACCGGGGGGCCAGCACGCATGCCAAGCGGAGGAGGCGGGATGTGTCTCATCAGTGGTGGAGGCGGGCCATGCATGTGATGGGCCATTAAAGGCTGTGGGGGAGGCATCCCTGGGTGTCGGGGGCCAACTGAAAACAAAGAGTAGAGAAAGTTAAGGCTGGCATTGCCCAGACTGCCAGGACATTAAAGGGGAGGTTCACCTTCAGGTTAAATTTTAGTACGTTATAGAATGGCCTATTCTTAGCAACTTTTCAATTGGTCTTCAATTTTTTTTTTTTTTTTTTTAATTATTTGCCTTTTTCTTCTAATTCTGTGTAGCTTTCAAAGGGGGTCACTGACCCCGGCAGCCAAACCCTATTGCTCTGTGAGGCTCCAGTTTTATTGTTATTGTTACTTTTTATTCCTTATCTTTCTATTCAGCCCCTCCCCTATTCATATACCAGTCTCTCATCCCTGGTTGCTAAGGTAATTTGGACCCTAGCAACTCCTTCCAGCTTTCAAATGGGGGTCACTGACCCCGGCAGCCAAACCCTATTGCTCTGTGAGGCTCCAGTTTTATTGTTATTGTTACTTTTTATTCCTTATCTTTCTATTCAGCCCCTCCCCTATTCATATATCAGTCTCTCTTTCAAACTACCTGGTTGCTAGATCAAATTGGACCCTAGCGACCAGATAGCTGCCAAAATTACAAACTGGAGAGCTGCTGAACAAAAAGCTAAACAAATCAAAAACCATAAATAATAAAAAATGAAGACCAACAGCAAATTGTCTCAGAATAGCATTCTCTACATCGTACTAAAGGTTCATTTAAACTATATAACAAAAAAGCCTTGTCCCCCTGCTACACCCATATAGCCTGGCATCCACCCTCCCATATTAAAGCTGTGGTTTCTGTCTCTCATTCAAAACAATGCCTAAACACCCTAGCAACCAGATAGCTGCTGAAATTTCAAACTAGACAGCTGCTGTACCCCCATACTGTACTGTCTAAGGGAAACACTATGGCACCTCCTACCCATATGTATAAATACAAATATACAGAGAAGGAATGTTCTGGGCACACAATAAGCTGTACCCCCATACTGTACTGTCTAAGGGAAACACTATGGCACCCCCTACCCATATGTATAAATACAAATATACAGAGAAGGAATGTTCTGGGCACACAATAAGCTGTACCCCCATACTGTACTGTCTAAGGGAAACACTATGGCACCTCCTACCCATATGTATAAATACAAATGTACAGAGAAGGAATGTTCTGGGCACACAATAAGCTGTACCCCCATACTGTACTGTCTAAGGGAAACACTATGGCACCCCCTACCCATATGTATAAATACAAATATACAGAGAAGGAATGTTCTGGGCACACAATAAGCTGTACCCCCATACTGTACTGTCTAAGGGAAACACTATGGCACCCCCTACCCATATGTATAAATACAAATATACAGAGAAGGAATGTTCTGGGCACACAATAAGCTGTACCCCCATACTGTACTGTCTAAGGGAAACACTATGGCACCCCCTACCCATATGTATAAATACAAATATACAGAGAAGGAATGTTCTGGGCACACAATAAGCTGTACCCCCATACTGTACTGTCTAAGGGAAACACTATGGCACCCCCTACCCATATGTATAAATACAAATATACAGAGAAGGAATGTTCTGGGCACACAATAAGCTGTACCCCCATACTGTACTGTCTAAGGGAAACACTATGGCACCCCCTACCCATATGTATAAATACAAATATACAGAGAAGGAATGTTCTGGGCACACAATAAGCTGTACCCCCATACTGTACTGTCTAAGGGAAACACTATGGCACCCCCTACCCATATGTATAAATACAAATATACAGAGAAGGAATGTTCTGGGCACACAATAAGCTGTACCCCCATACTGTACTGTCTAAGGGAAACACTATGGCACCCCCTACCCATATGTATAAATACAAATATACAGAGAAGGAATGTTCTGGGCACACAATAAGCTGTACCCCCATACTGTACTGTCTAAGGGAAACACTATGGCACCCCCTACCCATATGTATAAATACAAATATACAGAGAAGGAATGTTCTGGGCACACAATAAGCTGTACCCCCATACTGTACTGTCTAAGGGAAACACTATGGCACCCCCTACCCATATGTATAAACAGACTGATAATAATTTGACTTCTTCACCCTAAAAGCAGCCACTTACCAGCTCTTTGCTGCAAGACATGAGGAATGAAGGAAGGGCGGGGCATTGCTCCGTGAGGCTCGGCTGGTCGCTGCAGAGCATGGGGGATGAAACTGGGCCTCATAACTGGTGGTCTAGGTGGTGGGATGGCTGCTTCCAGACAGAGGAAGGAAATAACAATAACATTACATCAGCAAATCAAGCAACAGATTATTTATAAATATAAATATATACACACACGCGCATACATATTGCAGCACCATATTGTTACAAAGGTGTAAACAGAGTAATATAAGGCTACACAGAAGTGTGCTAATATTGATTTATTTGAGCAATTACCAATGCCTAATTAAGTCTGACGATAAACTTCTGAATTCTTTTAGGGCGCTGGTTGAGATATAAAATATATGAATGTGTTTAACCCAATAGAGATTTTGTTTTCCATCTATATTAGTGGTTAAAGGGATAGTTCACCTTTGAGTTAATTTTTAAAATGATGTAGAGAGTAATTTTCTAAAACATTTTGCAATTGGTCATAATTTTTTAATTATTTCATTTTCAGTTCAGCAGCTCTGCAGTTTGGAGTTTTAGAAGCTATTTGGTTGCTAGGGTCCAAATTACCTTAGCAACCAGGGAGTGGTTTAGATGAGAGACTGATATATGAATAGGAGAGGGGCTGAATAATAATAATAAAAAAGTAACAATAACAATAAAACTGGAGCCTCACAGAGAAATAGGTTTTGGCTGCCGGGGTCAGTGACCCCCATTTGAGAGCTGCAGAGACAGAAGTAAAAGGAAAATAATAATGAAGACCAATTGAAAAGTTGCTTAGAACTGACCACATACTAAAAGTTAACTGAAAGGTGAACAAGTCCAGTTTGCTATGGCAGAATATATAAGATTATTGCAGCTATACCTGGGCCAACAAATGGCACCGGTGGAACAATCATGGGCCCCACGACACTGGCCGCAGCGGCTGCCCTCGCCTCTAGACTCTGCTGCACCTGTGAGTAAGGAGAAGCAACAAATACACATAAATATATATATATATAATATCATTCAATATGGGGGCACCGTCTGCACAGGGCAATACCCACACTAGGGTGCCCCAGGGTCATTACCCCACTACCCCCTATACATTACCTGGCTATAGGTGTTAGTGGCAATAATCGCCCGTATAACAGGCACAGCTGGGATGGGCAAGGGCACGGGATCCACTGGAGGCAGCGCCACGGGAGCTCCCAGTACTTCCTGCTCAAACCTGCAGAATGAAGAAACATGACAGGGAAGGGTGAGACAAACAGTGAGCCTTGTAGTTCTACTACACCCTTTGCTGCAGAGTCCTATGACTTGTTATGCTCTATTCTGCATAGTAGGACACCCCAATCATTTATTCACTAGAGACTGGAATGGGATATAAATCCCAAAATGCACTGGGACGTTTATTAGAGTGTTTGGGTTTATATGCCCTTTACATAGTGTAGGGCAGTGATCCCCAACCAGTGGCTCGGGGGGAACATGCTGCTCCCCAACCCCTTGGATGTTGCTCCCAGTGCCCCCAAACCAGGGAGTTATTTTTGAATTCCTGACTTGGGGGCAAGTTTTGGTTGAATAAAAACAAGATTTCCTACCAAATAAAGCCCCCTGTAAGCTGATAGGGTGCATAGAGGCCCCTAATAGCCAATCACAGCCCTTATTTGGCTCCTCCATGAACTTTTATGGTGCTTGTGGTGCTCCCCCAACCCCTTGGGCGCTGCTCCCCCAACCCCTTGGGCGCTGCTCCCCCAACCCCTTGGGCGCTGCTCCCCCAACCCCTTGGGCGCTGCTCCCCCAACCCCTTGGGCGCTGCTCCCCCAACCCCTTGGGCGCTGCTCCCCCAACCCCTTGGGCGCTGCTCCCCCAACCCCTTGGGCGCTGCTCCCCCAACCCCTTGGGCGCTGCTCCCAGTGCCCCCAAACCAGGGAGTTATTTTTGAATTCCTGACTTGGGGGCAAGTTTTGGTTGAATAAAAACAAGATTTCCTACCAAATAAAGCCCCTGTAAGCTGATAGGGTGCATAGAGGCCCCTAATAGCCAATCACAGCCCTTATTTGGCTCCTCCATGAACTTTTATGGTGCTTGTGTTGCTCCCCAACCCCTTGGGCGCTGCTCCCCCAACCCCTTGGGCGCTGCTCCCCCAACCCCTTGGGCGCTGCTCCCCCAACCCCTTGGGCGCTGCTCCCCCAACCCCTTGGGCGCTGCTCCCCCAACCCCTTGGGCGCTGCTCCCCCAACCCCTTGGGCGCTGCTCCCCCAACCCCTTGGGCGCTGCTCCCCCAACCCCTTGGGCGCTGCTCCCCCAACCCCTTGGGCGCTGCTCCCCCAACCCCTTGGGCGCTGCTCCCCCAACCCCTTGGGCGCTGCTCCCCCAACCCCTTGGGCGCTGCTCCCCCAACCCCTTGGGCGTTGCTCTCCGTGCCCCCAAACCAGGGAGTTATTTTTGAATTCCTGACTTGGGGGCAAGTTTTGGTTGAATAAAAACAAGATTTCCTACCAAATAAAGCCCCTGTAAGCTGATTGGCTATTAGGGGCCTCTATGCACCCTATCACAGCCCTTATTTGGCTCCTCCATGAACTTTTATGGTGCTTGTGTTGCTCCCCAAGTCTTTTTACATTTGACTGTGGCTCCCGAGTAAGAAAGGTTGGGGTTCCTTGGTGTAGGGGGATCAGAGAACTCTTTCCCCTGTTTCTCAGTCAAACTGTGTGTGATTATTCCTAGTGGAAATCCCCTTGAGGTGTGCTCCTCAGTGTCCACTAGGGGGAGGCACTGCGCTAAAATCCCCTTTTATCTGCAAAGGGAGCCAAATCTCCTGCCTAAGCCAGTAATACAGCCCACAATACAGGAGTGCCAAGAAGGGGTTACACTTGTTACGCTCTATTCACCCCAGTCATTTATGCACTAGAGACTGCAATGAAGTGAACTGGGACGTTTATTAGAGTGTTTGGGTTTATATGCCCTTTACATAGTATAGAGCTATATTGAAAGAGCCCCATGAGTGGCAACAGGTTAACCCCTGACACTACAGCCAGCAGGTCTGTATCACCCTAAGGAGCCAGTCAGTATGAAAGTTAACTTGCCCTTTACCATTTTAACCACAACAAACTCTCACTATACAGCTTGGCAGCTCCCTACACAGCATAGAGGATACTCACAGCGCCATCTCCGCCTCCATCGCCTTCATCTTCTCCTCCCCGCTCTTCCCCGCCATCCTGACGCTTCACAGAACGCAACCCGTTAGCCGCAAAGGTTCTAACTATCCGCCGGCGCACGGATAAGCGCGTCACCACCGCTTCCGGTCGCTCACACTGGGCGGATGACTGAACTGGAGGCGTGGAACGCAAGATCTTAGTCGTTTCATCCGCCATTTTGGTGTTTTTATATAGAAGCGCGTCACTTCCGCTTCGGGTCGCTCACACTGGGGGAATCACTGAGCTGGAGGCGTGGAACGCAAGATCTTAGTTCTTTCAACCGCCATCTTGGTGTATTTATATAGAACGGGTTTTAGCAAATAGAGTTAAATTCGCGTCTTTGTATGACACAGTTTGAAATATTTTCTAGGAATGATTGTGAAATAAAGAGTTACTCTGGAAATGTATAAGTTACATCAAATCAGGTGGTTATAGTAAATAAACTAAGGTTGATGAAGGAAATACGTAAACTTGCTTCCTTTTTACAGGCTGCCCTTTGTAGGGGACTTCATAAAAGTCTCTAATTAGGAGAAAAGCATTGAGAAGCAATGTGCCACCCCCTTGACACATAGTAACATAGTAACATAGTAAGTTAGGTTGAAAAAAGACATACGTCTATCATGTTCAACCATAATGCCTATATATAACCTGCCTAACTGCTAGTTGCCCCAGAGGAAAGCAAAAAACCCCATCTGAAGCCTCTCTAATTTGCCCCAGAGGGGAAAAACATCCCTTCCTGACTCCAAGATGGTCCCTGGGGCAACACAACCGCTAATTCATACCTCCCAACATTTTGAAAATGGAAAGAGGGACAAAAACAAATGGTGCACGCAGTGTGGCAAGTTTTTTTAACCACGCCCATTTTTTCAACCACACCCCCTAAATACCACTCCCATTTGACTAAATTTGGCAGGTTATTGAAAGTTTGAACACATTTCTGGGGGGTTTATGTGTTAATACAGTTTTGCTAATGAAGGTGAAGTTGCCCTTTAAGCTGTGAGTCTCAGTTCCCCCAAGAGACCTGTTTAGCTTATTAGTTACACTTGTATCTCAGTGCAGGGGGGGCTTTTTACCTTCTGGGCTCTCTGCCGAAAGCTACTTATTTAATTAAATGTGAGAAACAATGTATCTAAGTGCAGGTGACGCTCGTTAAGATTTCTGGGCTCTTAATTCAATTTGTATCTTTTTTAGCTTCAGTGCAAAGGGAAATGAGAGACTTTTCAGTAAGAATCCGGGACTGCAGGTTGAGCTGTCTAACAAGGGACTGTCCCGCGAAAATCGGCCCAGTTGGGAGGTATGTCGTTGTATTATTATATTGTAAGTATAATTATTATAGGGACACTGGACCTTGGTAATGACAGTTTGAAGACTGGGGCCTCTGCAAAAAGGTTTTTGCAACCAACCCTCATGTCATGAGGGAGATAATGATCCCGTCATGTTTTAAGGCCTGAATTCCTTATCACACTAAGGGGCTGATTTACTAACCCACGAATCCGACCCGAATTGGAAAAGTTCCGACTTGAAAATGAACATTTTGCGACTTTTTCGTATGTTTTGCTGGCAGGTCAGATACCTCTAAGACTCTCTGTCCTGGACCCCGGGCAGGGGTATTACTTATTCTAATTGGCATGTCCCAGGAGGAGCTCTTAACGAGCTTCACTTGCACTTAAAAACATTGTTTCTCACATTTAATTAAATAAGGAGCTTTTGGCAGAGAGCCCAGAAATCTTAACACGTTTCACCTGCACTTAGATACATTTACGAATTTTTAGTTACCAATACGATTTTTGCGTAAAAACGCGAGTTTTTCGTAGCCTTTACGAAAGTTGCGTAAAATCTTGCGATTTTTCCGTAGCGTTAAAACTTACGCGAAAAGTTGCGCCTTTTTCGTAGCGTTAAAACTTAAAAGGTGCGAAGTTTCGCGTAAGTTTTAACGCTACGAAAAAAGCACAACTTTTTGCGCAAGTTTTAACGCTACGAAAAATCGCAAGATTTTACGCAACTTTCGTAATGGCTACGAAAAACTCGTGTTTTTACGCAAACATTGTATTGGTAACGAAAAATTCATAAAGACGCCGAAAAAATCGCAAAAAATACGAAAAAATCGCAAAATACCGATCTTTACGAAAAAAACGCAATCGGACTCATTTCGACCCATTCGTGGGTTAGTAAATCAGGCCCTAAGACATACCTCCCAACTGGGCCGATTTTCGTGGGACAGCCCCTCTTTTGGCAGCTCAACCCGCAGTCCCAGATTCTTACTGAAAAGTCCCTCGTTTCCCTTTGATCTCCTGCACTAAAGCTAAACAAGATACAAATTTAATTAAAAGTAGCTTTTGGCAGAGCCCAGAAATCTTAAGGAGCACCACCGCCACTTAGATACAGTGTTTCTCACATTTAATTAAATAAGGGGGCTTTTGGCAGAGCCCAGAAATCTTAGCGAGCATCACTTTCACTTAGATACAATGTTTCTCACATTTAATAAAATAAGGGGGCTTTTGGCAGAGAGCCCAGAAAGGTAAAAAGCCCCCCCTGCTCTGAGATACAACTGTAACTAATAAGCTAAACAGGTCTCTTGGGGGAACTGAGACTCACAGCTCAAAGGGCAATTTCACCTTTTTTTTTAACAAAGCTGTAATAGAACATAAAACAAAACCCCCAGAAATGTGTTCAAACTTTAAATAACTTGCCAAATTTAGTCAAATGGGAGTGGTATTTAAGGGGTGTGGTCACAAAAATGGGCGCGGCCCCAAAAATTTGCTGCACTCCGCACGGCATTTATTTTTGTCCCCCTTTCCGTTTTCAAAATGTTGGGAGTTATGCACTAAGGGGCCCATTTACTAAACAATTTTGAGATAATTTCCTATTTTTTCTAACTTATAGAACATTATGTCCCTCGTTATACAAACACGACCGCTAATTGCATCAGATTTTGCCTGCAAGAGATGTGATTCCCAACCCTGTTGCTATGCTGGCAGGTCAGATACCTCTAAGACTCTCTGTCCTGGACCCCGGGCAGGGGTATTACTTATTCTAATTGGCATGTCCCAGGAGGAGCTCTTAACGAGCTTCACCTGCACTTAGATACATTGTTTCTCACATTTAATTAAATAAGGAGCTTTTGGCAGAGAGCCCAGAAATCTTAACACGTTTCACCTGCACTTAGATACATTGTTTCTCACATTTAATTAAATAAGTGGACTTTTGGCAGAGAGCCCAGAAATCTTAACACGTTTCACCTGCACTTAGATACATTGTTTCTCACATTTAATTAAATAAGTGGGCTTTTGGCAGAGAGCCCAGAAATCCTAACACGTTTCACCTGCACTTAGATACATTGTTTCTCACATTTAATTAAATAAGTGGGCTTTTGGCAGAGAGCCCAGAAATCCTAACACGTTTCACCTGCACTTAGATACATTGTTTCTCACATTTAATTAAATAAGTGGGCTTTTGGCAGAGAGCTCAGAAAGTGAACAAGCTACAACTGCACTGAGATACAAGTGTAACTAATCAGCCAAACAGGTCTCTTGGGGGAACTGAGACTCGCAGCTTAAAGGGCAACTTCACCTTTTTTTAACAAAACTGTAATAGAACATAAAACAGGACCACAAAACCCCCCGAAATGTGTTCAAACTTTAAATAACCTGCCAAATTTAGTCAAATGGGAGTGGTATTTAGGGGGTGTGGTTGGGAAATGGGCGTGGTCAAATTTTTTTACTGCATTTCTTTTTCTCCCTTTTTCAAAATGTTGGGAGGTATCAAATTAGAGCTGAACTAGAAAATGGTAATAGTAACCCAAGGCCGAGGACAGGGAGGCCCCTCTTTCCATGAGACTTGTTATCTTTCCCATCGGTCCCTGCCCCAGTGAGCTTACAATCTAAGGTCCCTATCACATTCCCATCAGCCCCTGCCCCAGTGAGCTTACAATCTAAGGTCCCTATCACATTCCCATCAGCCCCTGCCCCAGTGAGCTTACAATCTAAGGTCCCTATCCCATTCCCATCAGTCCCTGCCCCAGTGAGCTTACAATCTAAGGTCCCTATCACATTCCCATCAGCCCCTGCCCCAGTGAGCTTACAATCTAAGTCCCTATCACATTCCCATCAGTCCCTGCCCCAGTGAGCTTACAATCTAAGGTCCCTATCACATTCCCATCAGTCCCTGCCCCAGTGAGCTTACAATCTAAGGCCCCTATCCCATTCCCATCAGTCCCTGCCCCAGTGAGCTTACAATCTAAGGCCCCTATCCCATTCCCATCAGTCCCTGCCCCAGTGAGCTTACAATCCAAGGTCCCTATCCCATTCCCATCAGTCCCTGCCCCAGTGAGCTTACAATCTAATGTCCCTATCACATTCCCATCAGCCCCTGCCCCAGTGATCTTACAATCTAAGGTCCCTATCCCATTCCCATCAGTCCCTGCCCCAGTGAGCTTATAATCTAAGGTTCCTATCCCATTCCCATCAGTCCCTGCCCCAGTGAGCTTACAATCTAAGATCCCTATCCCATTCCCATCAGCCCCTGCCCCAGTGAGCTTACAATCTAAGGTCCCTATCCCATTCCCATCAGTCCCTGCCCCAGTGAGCTTACAATCTAAGGTCCCTATCCCATTCCCATCAGTCCCTGCCCCAGTGAGCTTACAATCTAAGGTCCCTATCCCATTCCCATCAGTCCCTGCCCCAGTGAGCTTACAATCTAAGGTCCCTATCCCATTCCCATCAGTCCCTGCCCCAGTGAGCTTACAATCTAAGGTTCCTATCACATTCCCATCAGCCCCTGCCCCAGTGAGCTTACAATCTAAGGTCCCTATCCCATTCCCATCAGTCCCTGCCCCAGTGAGCTTACAATCTAAGGTCCCTATCCCATTCCCATCAGTCCCTGCCCTAGTGAGCTTACAATCTAAGGTTCCTATCCCATTCCCATCAGTCCCTGCCCCAGTGAGCTTACAATCTAAGGTCCCTATCACATTCCCATCAGCCCCTGCCCCAGTGAGCTTACAATCTAAGGTCCCTATCCCATTCCCATCAGCCCCTGCCCCAGTGAGCTTACAATCTAAGGTCCCTATCACATTCCCATCAGTCCCTGCCCCAGTGAGCTTACAATCTAAGGTCCCTATCACATTCCCATCAGCCCCTGCCCCAGTGAGCTTACAATCTAAGGTCCCTATCCCATTCCCATCAGTCCCTGCCCCAGTGATCTTACAATCTAAGGCCCCAATCACATTCCCATCAGTCCCTGCCCCAGTGAGCTTACAATCTAAGGTCCCTATCACATTCCCATCAGCCCCTGCCCCAGTGAGCTTACAATCTAAGGTTCCTATCACATTCCCATCAGTCCCTGCCCCAGTGAGCTTACAATCTAAGGTCCCTATCACATTCCCATCAGCCCCTGCCCCAGTGATCTTACAATCTAAGGCCCCAATCACATTCCCATCAGTCCCTGCCCCAGTGAGCTTACAATCTAAGGTCCCTATCACATTCCCATCAGCCCCTGCCCCAGTGAGCTTACAATCTAAGGTCCCTATCCCATTCCCATCAGTCCCTGCCCCAGTGAGCTTACAATCTAAGGTCCCTATCACATTCCCATCAGTCCCTGCCCCAGTGAGCTTACAATTTAAGGTCCCTATCACATTCCCATCAGTCCCTGCCCCCGCAGAGCTTACAATCTAAGGTCCCTATCACATTCCCATCAGTCCCTACCCCCGCAGAGCTTACACCCTGGGGTCCCTATCACAGTCACACTTGGTATGGCTAGTATTATTGGAGGAAACTAGAGGAAACCACCCAATAAAGTGACCTTTCCTTTTGCACGAAAATGTTCTGTTTCACCAGTGCACTAATGTTATTAATATCACTTGATACGGGAAGATGGATCTGCTGACAGAACTGTAAGGTAGTGACGTGGGTGACAGAGTCTAATAATAGTATAAAAGGGTTTTGTACTGTAAATCAACCCACAGCCTCTCTCGCCACAAAGTGAGGCTCAGTGTTGCGCATGTATTCACACTGCACGGAACTGCTCAGGCAGCTTTGGGGGCTTTTATTGGTTTAGAGTGCATAGAATTAGCACATTAATATAAAGGGTCAGTTCTCCTATTAATAGTGATAAAATTCCAACTCCTGGGTACTCAAAGCAATGGGCTTACAATGGGCTGCCCCTGGCTATTTAGTTATATGGAGCCCATGAAAATAGTACAAATAATGTGCTAATAAGTCAGTCTTTTAATTGGGGGGTCAGCGAGTGTTTATGTAAGATATGTAAGTTTCTTTGAAAGTACAGGGGAAATGGCTGCGTCGGCTGCAGGGCCCACAGGGTTTGTTTGTTTTTTTTACCTGCCCAGCCCAGCCCTGGATTTCCACATTATAAATATATTATTTTAATTATATATTTTTTTTAATTTATATCATTATATTATTTTTATTATATTATTAGATATTATTATTAGTAGTAGTAGTATAATAATTATTAGTAAATTAAATTATTATTATTGAATAATATTATTTTTAATTATATTACTATTATTATTATTATTATTATCATATGTTCTTTTATTATATTATATATTATTTTTATTATATTATTATTATTAGTAGTAGTAAATTAAATTATTATTGTATATTTATTTTTTATAGTATGATTATTATTGTTATTATTATTATTATATGTTCTTTTATTATTTGATATATTATTTTTATTATATTATATTATTACTTTTATTATTATTATTATGATGATTATAATTATTATTAGCAAATTAAGTAATTATTATTGTATAATATTTTTTTTTATATTTTATAATATTATTATTATTATTAATATTATATGTTCTTTTATTATATTATATATTATTTTTATTATATTATATTATTATTAGATTATATTTGTGGGGGAAGCTCATGCTATTCCGCAGAGGAATTTTTAATGTATATTTTATTTATTATATTATTTTATTATATATATATTATTATTATTACATTTTATATTATTTATTATTTTATAGATTAGTTTGAGCAGGGGGGCTGGGATGGGGTTTCACTGCAGCAGCAACTTTTCTTCCCTCCACAGTAACAATGAAAACATTGAAAATGGCTAAAAATTCTAGAGGTGGACAATTGGGGCGGTAGCTCATATAGTTCCACACAGGGGGGGCAGGTTGGGTCAGCAGGGGCTGCAGGGCTCATCAGGTTCTTTCTCCCAGTGTTCTGTTGGCCCAGTCTGACAATGGATTTACAGATTATACATTTATTATTTTTATAATATGCATTTATTATGGTTTAATTATATATCTTTTATATGTTATTAATTATGTTATGTTGCCCCCCCAGGAGGTGTAGTTTCTTCTTGCCTCCCGGCCACCCTTCTCTCTGTAATAATAAAACAGTACCTGTACTTGATCCCAACTAAGATATAATTACCCCTTATTGGGGGCAGAACAGCCCTATTGGGTTTATTTAATGGTTAAATGATTCCCTTTTCTCTGTAATAATAAAACAGTACCTGTACTTGATCCCAACTAAGATATAATTACCCGTTATTGGGGCAGAACAGCCCTATTGGGTTTATTTCATGGTTAAATGATTCCCTTTTCTCTGTAATAATAAAACAGTACCTGTACTTGATCCCAACTAAGATATAATTACCCCTTATTGGGGCAGAACAGCCCTATTGGGTTTATTTAATGGTTAAATGATTCCCTTTTCTCTGTAATAATAAAACAGTACCTGTACTTGATCCCAACTAAGATATAATTACCCCTTATTGGGGGCAGAACAGCCCTATTGGGTTTATTTCATGGTTAAATGATTCCCTTTTCTCTGTAATAATAAAACAGTACCTGTACTTGATCCCAACTAAGATATAATTACCCCTTATTGGGGGCAGAACAGCCCTATTGGGTTTATTTCATGGTTAAATGATTCCCTTTTCTCTGTAATAATAAAACAGTACCTGTACTTGATCCCAACTAAGATATAATTACCCCTTATTGGGGCAGAACAGCCCTATTGGGTTTATTTAATGGTTAAATGATTCCCTTTTCTCTGTAATAATAAAACAGTACCTGTACTTGATCCCAACTAAGATATAATTACCCCTTATTGGGGCAGAACAGCCCTATTGGGTTTATTTCATGGTTAAATGATTCCCTTTTCTCTGTAATAATAAAACAGTACCTGTACTTGATCCCAACTAAGATATAATTACCCCTTATTGGGGCAGAACAGCCCTATTGGGTTTATTTAATGGTTAAATGATTCCCTTTTCTCTGTAATAATAAAACAGTACCTGTACTTGATCCCAACTAAGATATAATTACCCCTTATTGGGGCAGAACAGCCCTATTGGGTTTATTTCATGGTTAAATGATTCCCTTTTCTCTGTAATAATAAAACAGTACCTGTACTTGATCCCAACTAAGATATAATTACCCCTTATTGGGGCAGAACAGCCCTATTGGGTTTATTTAATGGTTAAATGATTCCCTTTTCTCTGTAATAATAAAACAGTACCTGTACTTGATCCCAACTAAGATATAATTACCCCTTATTGGGGCAGAACAGCCCTATTGGGTTTATTTAATGGTTAAATGATTCCCTTTTCTCTGTAATAATAAAACAGTACCTGTACTTGATCCCAACTAAGATATAATTACCCCTTATTGGGGGCAGAACAGCCCTATTGGGTTTATTTAATGGTTAAATGATTCCCTTTTCTCTGTAATAATAAAACAGTACCTGTACTTGATCCCAACTAAGATATAATTACCCCTTATTGGGGGCAGAACAGCCCTATTGGGTTTATTTCATGGTTAAATGATTCCCTTTTCTCTGTAATAATAAAACAGTACCTGTACTTGATCCCAACTAAGATATAATTACCCCTTATTGGGGCAGAACAGCCCTATTGGGTTTATTTAATGGTTAAATGATTCCCTTTTCTCTGTAATAATAAAACAGTACCTGTACTTGATCCCAACTAAGATATAATTACCCCTTATTGGGGGCAGAACAGTCTTAGTGATATTCAGCTGTATATAAGGACAGGCCAAATCCTTATTATACACAATCCCACGTGGGGGTGAGCCCTGAAACACTTGCCTCAGGCGTTAGCTGCTTACATTGTTATTCCCTTTTTTTATAACTAATATATTTTCTATTAATGCTCGGCCAGTAGGAACCCGACTCTTCTCCTGGCCAACTACTGCCCCAATTGCCCCTATAGTGACTGACAATATAATACCCAGCTTCACTTTTATTTTTTTTTTAGTATGATGAAAAATGAAGACCAACTGAAATAAGTTGCTAAGAACAGGATATTGTATAACAGAAATAAAAGTGATCTTAAGAAGAACTCGCAATCGCAGTACACGGCTCATAAAACCAGCAAAATTTTTTTGGGGGGGAAATGGTTTTTGTCAGAACAATCTAAATAAATTAATAATTTATTTAATAAATTTACTAAAAATTGGTTATATTTTGGTTAAAGT
Organism: Xenopus tropicalis; assembly: GCF_000004195.4. Taxonomy (NCBI): domain Eukaryota; kingdom Metazoa; phylum Chordata; class Amphibia; order Anura; family Pipidae; genus Xenopus; species Xenopus tropicalis. The sequence goes on along the minus strand of NC_030683.2, from coordinate 128,969,745 downwards.
TTTACAAAACTTTCAAGGTTATATTGCATGAATCCTCTTTATTTCTCTGGTGGCCATTTTAGGAGCATTGGCACGCAGCAATAATGTGTTTAACTTCCCCTTGAAAATGTGTGAAATAAAAAAAATATTGCATTTAATTTTCCCTTGAAAATGTGTAAAATAGAAAACAATGTGTTTAACTTCCCTTTGAAAATGTGTGAAATAAAAAAATAATGCCTTTAACAGGTTGGTTTAGATCTCTGAATGATACAGTGGTCTGATTGGCTACAGGCTGGTTTAGATCTCTGTATGTTCCAGTGCTCTCATTGGCTACAGGTTGGTTTAGATCTCTGAATGATACAGTGATCTGAATGGCTACAGGTTGGTTTAGATCTCTGAATGATACAGTGGTCTGATTGGCCACAGGCTGGTTTAGATCTCTGTATGATACAGTGCTCTCATTGGCTACAGGTTGGTTTAGATCTCTGAATGATACAGTGATCTGAATGGCTACAGGTTGGTTTAGATCTCTGTATGATACAGTGCTCTCATTGGCTACAGGCTGGTTTAGATCTCTGTATGTTCCAGTGCTCTCATTGGCTACAGGTTGGTTTAGATCTCTGAATGATACAGTGATCTGAATGGCTACAGGTTGGTTTAGATCTCTGAATGATACAGTGGTCTGATTGGCCACAGGCTGGTTTAGATCTCTGTATGATACAGTGCTCTCATTGGCTACAGGTTGGTTTAGATCTCTGAATGATACAGTGATCTGAATGGCTACAGGTTGGTTTAGATCTCTGTATGATACAGTGCTCTCATTGGCTACAGGCTGGTTTAGATCTCTGTATGTTCCAGTGCTCTCATTGGCTACAGGTTGGTTTAGATCTCTGAATGATACAGTGATCTGAATGGCTACAGGTTGGTTTAGATCTCTGAATGATACAGTGATCTGAATGGCTACAGGTTGGTTTAGATCTCTGTATGTTCCAGTGCTCTCATTGGCTACAGGTTGGTTTAGATCTCTGAATGATACAGTGATCTGAATGGCTACAGGTTGGTTTAGATCTCTGTATGTTCCAGTGCTCTCATTGGCTACAGGTTGGTTTAGATCTCTGAATGATACAGTGATCTGAATGGCTACAGGTTGGTTTAGATCTCTGAATGATACAGTGGTCTGATTGGCCACAGGCTGGTTTAGATCTCTGTATGTTCCAGTGCTCTCATTGGCTACAGGTTGGTTTAGATCTCTGAATGATACAGTGGTCTGAATGGCTACATGCTGGTTTAGTTTTTGAATGTTCCGGTGATCTGATTAGTTACAGGTTGGTTTAGATCTCTGAATGATACAGTGGTCTCATAAGTTACAGGTTAGTTTAGATCTCTGAATGTTCCAGTGCTCTGATTGGCTACAGGCTGGTTTATCTTTCTGACTGTTTCAATGCTCTGATTGGCTACAGGCTGTGAGTATTCTAATAAAAACAGATTTACAATAAACGTGTGCTTATTTACAAAGTGCCAGACTAGTCGAGCTGCTTGCCGCGTGCCTCCCTGTAAGAGGATCATTCGCTTCTGGGCTACATGCTTGGCTCTAACACAGCGCCATCTAGTGGCTATGGCTATACAGTGAGGCTGCTTTTGCTGTCCATGGTACTTATCCCCTCATGTGTATAGAGCAGAGTGTTCCCTCTCACTCCCACCCAAACTGCCCTGTATGGGGGCGGAGCCATCATATTATCCCTACTTCCCAATAAAGAAGGGAGTGGCTACATTACACACGGAATATATGTGTATAGTGTATCTATGGTAACAGAGAGAGACGTGGGGAAATATTAAGAGGAGGGGGGAGAGAGAATAAGGTTGGGGGTCCGGATTCCCATTATGATGACAATACAGAGAAATACCCCCCTCAGGGGTCATAAGCTCCTGCCTATTGGCTCCCCAAATATTTGGCCCCTGGATACTCCCCCTAGCCCCGCCCCCTTCCTAGCTTCTGTACAAAAGTCAAAAAAGGAAGGTAAATAATTAAAACATAAACAAAAAAAGTGAAGACCAATTGAAAAGTTTCTAAGAACAGGCCATTGTATAACATACTAAAAGTTACTCCCCCCCCCCAAGATACAGTTGCAATAAGTTAAGAATCAAAGAGACAAGAGGATAGAGCTCCCTGCCCCGTAGAGCTTACAGTCTAACTACTGGATAAGGATGACACACGACCTCATAGGAGACTGCACTAAGTCCCTTCTGATTGGCTGCTGAATTCCAGGCTGAGGGGCATTCAGCCCAAGAAGCAGGGGGGTTGGGCTTTATTACAGCCCCCATTGTAATAGGTAAGGAATACGTTCAACCTACATATGCGACAGCCCCATGTACTGACTATACACACCGTCCCATTGTGCCTTACTATACACACACGGAATCCCATATACAAATGCTGTGAGATATACAGAGTGACCCGGCTGCTCCTAGCATCACTCCCTGTGGGAGTTCATACGGAGTTTCCCTAGTACATAGAATCCTGGGAATTGTAGTCTTTGCGCCTCCCCATACAGCCTGAAACGCGGTCTCTTGAACTCCATAACCCGAAATGCAATGCGCCAAACTGACAGCACTTGGAACTTGTAGTACGAATCCTGCGTATTATTGTCATCTGAATGCCGTAGAAACTACATTTCCCAGCATGCCTCTATCCCCCACCTGTCTATGTACCCCTCTGGTGACAGCTTGGGTTTCCCCTTCATATTGCTCGCTTTCAATAGCCATTTGCCGAGCCCCAACGCTGTAATTGCACCCCAAGACCCCTGAATCGAGAGGCTGCGGCGTTTAAACGCGATCATTTTCTTCATCCGCAGTGACATGATACCGTGACTACATCTCCCGCGTTTCCCCGCGCTCTCCACGCCTTCGTTCGTCACCGCCTTCCGCGCACTGCTTGCTGGGAAATGTAGTGCATTGACCTATAGGAACTGCCCTCCGAGTGCGTCAAAAGACTACACTTCCCGTCGTTCCGTGCGAGAGCAGCTTGGAGGTTTTGGCGCCGGCGCTGTGCTCAATTATTATTGTAGTTCCCAGAGCGGATAAAGATGGCGGCGGCTGCGGCCTCGGCTGGTCCCGGAGCCTCGGGCTCGGTGCGGGGCCGCTTTCCGGGCCGGCCGTGGGTTGGACGCAGCGGGAGCCGGGCGGAGCGGGTTCGTGTGCCTTTCCAGGTGTCGGCTGAGGCGGCGTGCTCCGAGAACCCGGACTCGGCTCAGCTGCAGATACTCGGGCTGCACCGGAACCTGAAGCGGCTGAAGGGGGCCTGCGGCCGGGACAGTGACAGCGGCGAGGTGAGCAGGGGGGCGTGGCTGGCTTACGGGTTCCACCGGGGCCCCTGGATGGGGGTTTGTGGGAGGGAAGCTGCAGCTGTCAAAGCGCAGAGAGAGAGAGAGAGAGCCGCCCACTTGTATCAGAGACAGGCAGCCCAGCGCCTATCCCCGCCTAACCGTCTCACCGGGGCTCATGGGAATTGTAGTTCTGTGACAAGCATTAGGCTCCCAGCATCCTCTCCGGGGCCAGATATCCTTGTGTGAGATAGAGGGGGGCCCTGAAACCAAACATTCATCTTCCTTTGTCATTCCCCCAGGGGGCAGGGTTCGTCTCAGGGCATTTGCCTTGGTCTTCTAGGTTTCTAGGGGGGGGGGGGAAGTGGATTGGTGATTGGTGATTGGGAAGTGGATGTGCCTGGGAGGATGCTGGGAGTTGTAGGCAGACTGGGGGGGGGGGGGGCAATGGGGTGTAGTACTCTGTGATTGGGAACTGGATGTGCCTGGAAGGATGCTGGGAGTTGTAGGCAGACTGGGGGGGGGGACACAATGGGTAGGGGTGCAGTATGCTGTATATTCTGTAGCCTTTCTGCTTGTGAACTGGATGTGCCTGGAAGGATGCTGGGAGTTGTAGGCAGACTGGGGGGGGGGGGGGGGGGTGGCGGCACAGTAGGAAGGGGTGCAGTACTGTGTAACCTTTCTGCTTGGGAAGTGGATGTGCCTGGGAGGATGCTGGGAGTTGTAGGCAGACTGGGGGGGGGGGGGGGGTGGCGGCACAGTAGGAAGGGGTGCAGTACTGTGTAACCTTTCTGCTTGGGAAGTGGATGTGCCTGGGAGGATGCTGGGAGTTGTAGGCAGACTGGGGGGGGCACAGTTGGAAGGGGCGCAGTACTCTGTAACCTTTCTGCTTGTGAACTGGATGTGCCTGGGAGGATGCTGGGAGTTGTAGGCAGACTGGGGGGGGGGGCACACAGTAGGAAGGGGCGCAGTACTCTGTAACCTTTCTGCTTGTGAACTGGATGTGCCTGGGAGGATGCTGGGAGTTGTAGGCAGACTGGGGGGGGGGGCACAGTAGGAAGGGGTGCAGTACTCTGTAACCTTTCTGCTTGTGAACTGGATGTGCCTGGGAGGATGCTGGGAGTTGTAGGCAGACTGGGGGGGGGGACACAGTAGGAAGGGGTGCAGTACTCTGTAACCTTTCTGCTTGTGAACTGGATGTGCCTGGGAGGATGCTGGGAGTTGTAGGCAGACTTGGGGGGGGGGGGGGGGACACAGTAGGAAGGGGTGCAGTACTCTGTAACCTTTCTGCTTGTGAACTGGATGTGCCTGGGAGGATGCTGGGAGTTGTAGGCAGACTGGGGGGGGGGGGACACAGTAGGAAGGGGTGCAGTACTCTGTAACCTTTCTGCTTGTGAACTGGATGTGCCTGGGAGGATGCTGGGAGTTGTAGTGCAGCTATAGCTGGTGGCTTGTAGGATGGAGTCTGTAACAGAGATTTTCTAGCCCCCCCACCCAATGGCTGTTGGACCTGGGGCAGGAGGGCACAGGGGTAAGTGGAACATACGGACTTATGTTATAGGCATTAAAGGGCCAGTTCACCTTCCACTACTTCTATTATTTCCATTTTGCAGGCCCTCTCCTGTTCCTCTTCCAAACTGTTATCTGGTTGCTAGGATGATGAAACCTTAGCAACCACATGGCAGTTGCAATCCCCAGCAGGAAAAAACCCCAAACTATTTCCTAAACCATCTTGTTTTTTTTTTTTTTTTTTCAATTTAATAGGGTAGTCGCCCCTAGCAACCAGATAGTTGTTTAAATTGTCACCTTCGAGCTGTAGGAAAACAATAAAATTAGACTGGTGAATAAGCCCCCAAACTACTCCCATGACCCTCTGATGGAATAGAAAGGTGGCTGGGATTATTTCCGCCAGTTGGGCCTGAGTGTCTGTATAGGGATTGTGAGCGCGGGCCGGTGGAGCTGACTCTCACAGCAGTCTATTCTGTTTGTTTCCCCTCCGTATCTGTAGGCGCAACTCTAATCTCTCTCAGCACCTGTCTCTCTGCTCCCTATCAGTCACATTGGAGCATGGGGGGCGGGGCAGAAAGAGACCCCGCCCTTTGTGTTGTTTAAATTCGGGACTCTGTGCCCAGTGAGCTTGCACTTACAGGCACCCGTTCAATTCCCCACCATGCCGCCATGTTGTTCCTGTGTGTGTGGGAATAGCAACAGATACTGATCTTTCCCTTGGCACCGACCCAACTTACACATATAACTGTGTCAGAACTGAGCCGAGCGGAACCGGCCCAGCACTAACGGATACGGCACCCACACACTGAGTACTGAGCCCAGTGAGCTTACAATCTAAGGTCCCTATCACATTCCCATCAGTCCCTGCCCCAGTGAGCTTACAATCTAAGGTCCCTATCCCATTCCCATCAGTCCCTGCCCCAGTGAGCTTACAATCTAAGGTCCCTATCCCATTCCCATCAGTCCCTGCCCCAGTGAGCTTACAATCTAAGGTCCCTATCACATTCCCATCAGCCCCTGCCCCAGTGAGCTTACAATCTAAGGTCCCTATCCCATTCCCATCAGCCCCTGCCCCAGTGAGCTTACAATCTAAGGTCCCTATCCCATTCCCATCAGTCCCTGCCCCATTGAGTTTACAATCTAAGGTCCCTATCCCATTCCCATCAGTCCCTGCCCCAGTGAGCTTACAATCTAAGGTCCCTATCCCATTCCCATCAGCCCCTGCCCCAGTGAGCTTACAATCTAAGGTCCCTATCCCATTCCCATCAGTCCCTGCCCCAGTGAGCTTACAATCTAAGGTCCCTATCCCATTCCCATCAGTCCCTGCCCCATTGAGCTTACAATCTAAGGTCCCTATCCCCTTCCCATCAGTCCCTGCCCCAGTGAGCTTACAATCTAAGGTCCCTATCACATTCCCACCAGTCCCTGCCCCAGTGAGCTTACAATCTAAGGTCCCTATCACATTCCCACCAGTCCCTGCCCCAGTGGAGCTTACAATCTAAGGTCCCTATCCCATTCCCATCAGTCCCTGCCCTAGTGAGCTTACAATCTAAGGTCCCTATCCCATTCCCATCAGTCCCTGCCCCAGTGAGCTTACAATCTAAGGTCCCTATCACATTCCCACCAGTCCCTGCCCCAGTGAGCTTACAATCTAAGGTCCCTATCACATTCCCATCAGTCCCTGCCCCAGTGAGCTTACAATCTAAGGTCCCTATCACATTCCCATCAGCCCCTGCCCCAGTGGAGCTTACAATCTAAGGTCCCTATCCCATTCCCATCAGTCCCTGCCCCAGTGAGCTTACAATCTAAGGTCCCTATCCCATTCCCATCAGTCCCTGCCCCAGTGAGCTTACAATCTAAGGTCCCTATCCCATTCCCATCAGTCCCTGCCCCAGTGGAGCTTACAATCTAAGGTCCCTATCACATTCCCACCAGTCCCTGCCCCAGTGAGCTTACAATCTAAGGTCCCTATCCCATTCCCATCAGTCCCTGCCCCAGTGAGCTTACAATCTAAGGTCCCTATCCCATTCCCATCAGTCCCTGCCCCAGTGAGCTTACAATCTAAGGCCCCTATCACATTCCCACCAGTCCCTGCCCCAGTGAGCTTACAATCTAAGGTACCTATCACATTCCCATCAGTCCCTGCCCCAGTGAGCTTACAATCTAAGGTCCCTATCACATTCCCATCAGCCCCTGCCCCAGTGAGCTTACAATCTAAGGTGCCTGGGGGGGATGATAGAGATTGTCGCACAGTGCTGTGGAACTAGAATAGCACCCCTAGGGGTTACTTAGGGCATTGCTCAGCCAATGTCCCTGGAGATTGAATCTGTGATTTTAAGCAGCATTTACCTACAGTAAATATAATGGGGAATTCGGCCATATTCATTACAGAGCCATTAAGGGACCTCCCACTCATGAATAAATGCATGCAATTATCTATTCCCCTCCCCAATACTGAGCATTATGCCCCATGTAGCCTCTGATTTATCATCTGATTTCTTACTGGCACTGTTAGATTTAACTTTTTAGCTGCCATGCTGGAGTCATGTTCCGGGGCCCTTTCGACCCCTGCTTCTTAACCTTAAGTCTCCGGGTGTTACTGAACATCATTCTGACCTGATCTTGATAATATGCTGGAGGATTCTGGGAGTTGTAGTCACTTGAATGGGAAGTAGGAGGATGGGCAGGTAGGGGGGCACAATGGGCTGTTACAGAATGGGGGCAGCCATTCCTGCACCGGTACAGCTGGGGTGTTTGCTACAGAAACCCTACTATAGTTTATATATAAATACCCCGCTGTGTAGCCCCGGGGGCAGCCATTCCTGCACTAGTACAGCTGGGGTGTTTGCTACAGCAGTGTATAAATACCCCAGGCACAGGTTCTATAGCAGATAACAGAACCTCTGTATAATACAATGGTGTTTTATCTGTTATCTTCTATATAACCTGTGCCTTTTCTCCTTTTTCCAGCCTGAACGGCTGCCCCCAGGGCTACACAGCGGGGTATTTATATAAACTATAGTAGGGTTTCTGTAGCAAACACCCCAGCTGTACCAGTGCAGGAATGGCTGCCCCCCAGGGCTACACAGCGGGGTATTTATATAAACTATAGTAGGGTTTCTGTAGCAAACACCCCAGCTGTACCGGTGCAGGAATGGCTGCCCCCGGGGCTACACAGCGGGGTATTTATATAAACTATAGTAGGGTTTCTGTAGCAAACACCCCAGCTGTACCGGTGCAGGAATGGCTGCCCCCGGGGCTACACAGCGGGGTATTTATATAAACTATAGTAGGGTTTCTGTAGCAAACACCCCAGCTGTACCAGTGCAGGAACGGCTGCCCCCGGGGCTACACAGCGGGGTATTTATATAAACTATAGTAGGGTTTCTGTAGCAAACACCCCAGCTGTACCAGTGCAGGAATGGCTGCCCCCGGGGCTACACAGCGGGGTATTTATATAAACTATAGTAGGGTTTCTGTAGCAAACACCCCAGCTGTACCAGTGCAGGGCAATATTACATTATGGATACAATTTGATTTTTTTTGGTGTTACTGTCCCTTTAAATGTTCATTGTTTAGTTTTCTTGCCCTGTTCCATGACAAAAGCTGGGGTCTGACTGTGTGTATTGTGCCATGAATGGAGCAGATGTGGGCAGTACTGGAATGTGACTGTTCCTAGGGGGAGTCGTGCCTAAAGTCATGCCCCGTGCTGCCCATTAACAGACCGGGCTCATTCCTTCCCTTATATATGAATAGATCTGATTTTTGGTGTATTTAGCGAGGACGTGTTTATATGGATCCAGGCTGTGAGCAGATGCATAGATCACATTGTGTTTATTAAATCTGCGTCAGGGACAGGCGTGTTAACTGTGAGAGTTGTAGTTCCACAACACTGTCATCCCACTTTGATAGACGTTCTGAGATAAATGGGGGGCAGTTATTTGGCTATTTGGGTGGCTATATTATATTCTTACTAAAATATCATGTTTATCTGTTTTACAGGAAGACTTTGTCGGTTTCACTGCTGAAGAAAGTGCGCTTGGAAGTTCCCTCCGATTGGCTCTGAGATCAAACAGAGGTACGGTAACCTAAACTGAAGGGTCCCATGATGGCCGCTGTTCTGCTGCCCCCTCATTTACATTATGTGGCTACTGAAGCACAATGTACATTGACTTTACTGGCCTTTCCACTACATTAAAGTCATACTGACATAGTTCACGTTTTTAATGGAACCGGTCCGTACCCCCAGCCCTGGCTTTTATTGGTCCTGAGGGGGGGAGTGATTTCTTAGCATTCTTGAGGAAGGGGGAGCAGGAGAGGGGAGAGAGGAGAGAGCTGTGTGTCTCTGGCAGAGGAAAACAGACAGAACAAATCTTTTGACAGAGAAGTCAGTGCAGCGTTTCTGTGAGTGCTAATGGCGGTATTTACATAGACCTTTCTGATAAAGCTTACTCACCGGGTTGGGGGTTCCCCCCTGTGATTATAATCCCAAACTACAAGATGGGGGGGGTGTGGTGCTAGTAGGCAGGGCCAGTGAGAATTGCTTGCCATGGGTCCGAGTTTCATAATTATAATCACAATTGCCTTCCCCCTCAGAGATCAAACCTGCCTTGGCCATACACGGGCAGATTTCTGCTGCCGATTCGGGTCCCTAAGACCAACATGACAGCTTATCTGTCCATGTATGGGGGCTCATTGACTTTTCCTACTTTTCCTATCCCTAGGGCCACAAGATTGCATTAGCACGACATTAACCAATCCAAGGTGTAGTCGCCTTACTCCGTATGATTGATATTTGTTTCTCTGTGTTCTTTTCCCTACAGGTAAAACGCCTGACCCAGCACCGACAAGCTCTCTGCCGAGCGCAGCACCGCCCAGAAAGCCACTATGTTCCATACCACCAAGCCTAAGGCATATTTTTACCCCTGAGAAAGAGGTCCGTGTGCATCTCACGCAGCTCGATCCGTCATTGTTTAATATGGCAAAGTACTCGACCATTATTACCCGGCCCAAGAAGGAAGAGGTCCCTATTGGCCTGGAAAGGCAGAACTCGCCTGCAGATCCCAGCACAGGAGCAGAACACAAGCTATACACCGCTGAACCCCCAAAACAGAAAGGGAGGCCTCAGAGGGCAAGGGTTCGCACGTGGAAGGCAAGAGCCTCAGAGGCTTTCCGTCACCACAGCCAAACAGACCACTCGGACCCCAGCCAAGAAGAAACCAAATGTTGCGATGAAGGCAACGCAACTGATAATTGTGATGCTCCTTCCGCTGCGACTGACAAAACAGACGAGCAGGAAGAGTTAAATGATAGAAAAAGGACTCTGACCAGTCAGGTTATTGCCCCTTCTGAACTGGAAGGTACTCTGTGTAGAAGAGAAGGGCACGCGAGCAACGCCCAAGTGTTGGAGAAGGATTTACCTGCCTCACCAAATAAGGCTTGTCCTGCTTTCAGAGAAGGACAGGGGGACACCCAGGTTCCTAGAGTAAAATGGAAGCTTTGGGCAGATTATAAGCAAGAGAACGAGCTGGAAACTGGCGCTTCAGAAGCAGACGTGACTGCGAATGATACCGCGTATGGGGGCAACATGGACTTGCCTTTGCCGGAGGAAGGTCTACAAAGCAAAGAAGCTCTCCCTTCTGGCCCAACAGACAGACTACTGTGTCCAGAAGCAGAGGGCCTGCAGGCAAGTGAATGTCTGGAAAGGGAAGAAAGAAATCAGTCAGATGGCTGTGGTACTGGGGAAGAGCATAAAGCAGACATAGACTGTGGGTCTGAGGGACTGTTGCTACCTCACCATGAAGATAGTTCTGGCTTTCCTGCATCTGTTTTGGCTGCTGAGGAAACTTCTGTGCTGGATGTAAACTCCACCAATGAGAACGCTGGTTTCATTTTGGCAGCGGAACCTCCTGCTTTGCCAGATTCCTCCTCTGTCCCCCGCAACAAGAGAGTCAAGAAGTTAAGCAATAGCAAAAAAGCAAAGATATTGCGCGCCAAGAAGGCTGAACAAATGGCCGCCAAACGCCTGCTGGCAAAAATAAAGGAGGCGAATATTAAAGCCCAGCCCTATATGCAAGCTCAGTCTTCCAAGAGGACGGCACCAAGGAACAAGAGCAACGTGGCGCCCGTGGCTAATGCCCGCCCCTCCCGGGTCATTAAAGCACCTCGGCGGTTTCTCGATGAGGCGCAGTTATCTCCTTTTACAGAAAACCAAACCAAGTCCAACCCAATGTTGCACAACGCTGATATCCTTAGTAGCAGCTTGACCGAACCGGAGCCGGAAGAAATATCTGATCCGCTTCCTTCTCCCACAGACACGTTTTTCAATCTGTTTAGTGAAGATCATCTGTGTTTCCTACCTCCCCTCTCACCTGAGGCAGAATCCACGCCCTCCTGCCCTTCGTCTGCGTCTTCTCCTACTTTAGTGTCTCTTCCTCCGTCTCTTTCTGAGAGCAAGCGGAAGAATATTCTCCGGGCGCCGACCTTCTGTTGGAATTCAGTTGGCACCGCTGAGCAGGAAGCCCCGTCTACCCTGTGCTCCTCTAGACCTCTCTTTCGCCTGCAGTCTCCTGCCTCTCCACTAGAGCCGTTACAACTCAACTTGCCGCTGTCTGCTCCATCCTCCCCACCGCCTCAGCCGGTTCCCAAATTGGAACCTAAAAGGTCTCCCCTTCTCCGTGCCCCGCAGTTCACTCCCAGTGAAGCACATCTGAAGATCTATGAATCGGTGTCCTTCGAGGACCGGGATGGCAAAGTACCTTTTTCCCCTCTTCTTTCTAACCGACAGCATCACACCGACTTCACTTCAAGTGCAACCGCCAGTGTGTGTACAACAGAAACCATGAGTGCGCCGGCGGCCAAACAGAGTGATCTAAACGTAGGAGGCCGCCGGGCAAACCATCTCACTATACCTATGTTTGATTCTACATTAGAGAAAGGGGATGGTCTAGAAACGAATTTGTTGGTCACCGAACCGACTCTAAAACCATCTGATCAAATTCTCTCCGATCCAGTTGAGACACTAAACTCCGGGTACAACAGGATCGGGAAACTTGAAATGGGAGCCATTAAGTTAGGACCTGTGGACAGCCCTGGGGTGGTATGTAAAATGGCTATCAAATCGCCATCACTCTCGCCTACAGACACCCTTGGAGAAATAGGAATATCTTCTGCGGTGAACGACCAGACCTTGTCGGGCACCGACAAAAAAGTCATTTCCCTGCTGGAGAAAGCCAAGTTGCAGTTAATACGGATTGACAAGCAAAAGAACTCTGAATTGGTGAGTTTCCTTTTCTTAGCTTTGGTAACTATGTGTAGCAGGGTGCCAAGCACCATGTTTTTGGCCGCAATGCCCCCTGACAATCCCTTAGATGTAACTGTGTGGTAAGCAAAGACCTGGGCTTTTATTGCTTGGCTCATTGTATGGCAGTAGGCTCTAAGGAGTGCAGTTTGTGCTTCTGTGGCGACTTGTGCCCCTATCTAAATATTATATTCCCCTCTCTATTAGGGCCAGGATTCACCAGTGCAGGGTCCACGGATTAAACACGTCTGCCGGCACCCATCTGTCGCCCTTGGACAGCCTCGAGCCATGATTCCTGAGGACATCCCTAGACTGAGCGCTTTGCCATTGCACGAGAGAGAACCCCCTGCACCCTCCTCCATAGCTCAGCCTGAAGGTAAGATCTCTGTCCGCACATATAATGGGATTCTTAAACTGGCAACCACGGTTCAAAGAACTTATAGTACTGACCCAGAATGAGTCTTCTCCTATTCCTTTTCAGAATCTTCCTCTGCCTCTGAGCCAGAAAGCAGCACGGTGAAGCAGAAGAGAGCTGCTCCAGTACGCAGCAAGCCAAAGCCCCCGACGAAGGCGAGACTCCGTATGGGCCGCTGCGGCACTTGCAAAGGCTGCTTAGTGCAGGATGATTGTGGCAAGTGCATCAACTGCAAGGACAAGACCAAGTTCGGGGGCCCAAACACAAAGAAGCAATGCTGTGTGTGAGTTTCCTACTCTGAGTCTGGATAATAATCCTTCCAAGTACCCTGCTCTCTTCTGGCACCAACAAGGGGCCCCCAATGAAACTACATATTCAGTGCAACAGATCCAGATAGAAAGCAGTAGGATATAGTCATATGCGGGTTGACAAATAGTCTAAACCCACACCCAAACCGGACTGCAGCTCCACCTTATTAATAGACCCGAGCCTGCCCCACCTGTGACGTTGCGGAGGGGGCGTGGCCAGGAGGGCACTCCTATAAATAGGCGCCGTCTGAAGCGGCCTGAACCTGCCCAACCTGCGAGTTGCAAGCCTGCCCGCACATCACTAGTAGGATACTCCCTTTGGTCCTTCTGTATAAAAAGAAACTTAAAATGTATTGGGCTAAGGTGTTAGCTCTCTGGAAAAGGGGTATTCACCCAAGATTGTTGCATTGGCACTACAGGAAGCCAGAAATACAGACATAGGAGAATACTCTCCCTGGGATCCTTGCCCGTACCTGGCCCCTCCCGGGATCCTTGCCCGTACTTGGCCACTCCCGGTTTATATAGCACCGCCCCCCTGTGTGTTACAGCAATGCCCACTGGCAGCATACAGATTAGAAGGCAATAGCCTACAGCTTCAAACACCATTCAGATTTGTACTGTGCTGTATCTACTGCATAACCAGACCGATTTCCATCATCTCTTATGTCCGCCAGGTTTCGGCAATGTGACGCTATTCTGGCGCGGAGGCTGGAGAGGGCAGGAAAGAAAGGTGAGCGCCTCCTTTTTCTCTCGGTCCCTTTCCTTGTTGCTTTTAGAAATAGGGACCAGGCCAGCTTATACACTTATGCAACAAAGGGAACTGGAGCATACAGGTATGGGGGCTGCTCAAAGCTTATTGGTTTATTGGTGGGTTACATCCTAACTCTGCACCGTGCCTGTATGCTCTGGTTCCTGTATGTTAGTGTGGAACAACTGCTGCGTTCAGTAGTATCTGCCGTTACCTGCATGAAATAGGCAGTATTAGCTACACACAGATCCCTTAGTCTAGCCCCCCACCCCGTGTTGCTGTAGGAAACCTTTTTTCTGTGACCAGAACCATATCATATAGGATTAATGGTAAAAGTCACTTGGTCCAAACTCCTGGGAGGTCACGGGGCCCTGCTTTGTCCCTCTTGTAGGACTGCATCCCCTTCACTGATGGCCCCAGGCTGGTTCCTCTGCCATTAAAGTACCAGCAGCGGTAGGACCATATTGGACTGGAGCCTTATCTCTGGACATCAGAATTTTTCAACATTTTCCAACATATTGCATAAGGTACTGGATAGTCTGAGATAGGGTGCAGTGTTCCTCTGTACATGCTTCAGTGGAGAGCACATTGTGGCAGCAGCCATCCAGTAAGACCAAGATGGCTGGAAAAGGCAGCCACAGGCAGAAAATATCTGTAAAAGTGACAGATTGGAGAGTAGTAGCTTGAGTGGCTGATTGGCTTCCCCTGTTAAGGTGCCCATACACCTTCAGATCCTCTCGCTTGGCGTGGCCAAGTAAGCGGATCTTCTCCCGATATCTCGGGTGGGCGATATCATGAGAAACCAGGCTAATTCGGTCGTTTGGCCCTGGGGCCAAACGATCGAATTATCACAATGGGTATAGGCAAAGTCAGTTCGGGGACCCCATCAACGAGCCGATGCGGTCCCCGATCCGATTTTTTAACCTGCCCGATTTCAGGCCAGATGTCGGTCAGGCAGGCCTATCTGCAGTGCCCATACACAGGCTGATTAGCTGCCGAATCAGTCTAAGGGACCGATATCGGCAGATAGAATCGACCCGTGTATGCGGACCTTTAGTTTATATCCAGCCATTCAGCTAATTCAACCTGCATAGGGTTATTTTATAGTCAACAGTCTTAAAGGTGAAGTTGTGACCCTGTCTGACAGGTTAAAGTGGACACTGCCTGTTAGACATTTTCACCCACTGTGGGGTTTGATATGGAGTATTCTGTCTAGGTAAGAGTGGGGTAGGCGAAACGAGGGGGGTTCACCTTCAGATTTGCTTTCAGCATTCTATAGGTGGGCCTCATCGAAGCATTTTATTCTCTCTTGTGTCTGGGGAACACAGAAATGCCTGGGTATAGCTCCACCCCTTTTGGAGCCGGGACACTTTTCATAGATATCTCAGTGGATCCTCCCTCTTCAGCTGTAACCCTTTATTCCCCCTCTGTTCTGTAAGTGTCCTCTTATAGCTGGAGGTGACAGCCTACTGTTATTTATTAATGGAGCCGGCCTATCGGTACTTAACTGTGCAGCGCCTTCATGCAGTTGGAAGGTTTGGCTAACCAAATGATAATACCAAATATTTGAGGGCCATATTATATGAAAGTCTAATTCAGAGACATCTGTAATGATCATAATCAAGATGTGGACTCTAGCAATCCCTTGGCCAGTGGGCCTCCAGTTGCACATCTTGTAACCATCTCCCAAGGTACACCATTATTGCACTGGCTGGAAGTCCCAGTGATAAAGGCCGCCTTTTCCTCCTTGGTGCAAACTTTGGTCCCACCACCACAAGGTACATTCATTCTTTCATTCCCAGACAGCGCTCTACCCTTTGTAAGGCCTTTGTTTCCGAACCTGACCTGCTTCTATCATCTCTTGATTGGTTGATCCCAGCAGCCTGGTATTTCCAGACCAAAACTGTCTGATATTTAGCTCAGTACTAATACACTCCCGTGGCTCCAGTCTTGTTTTCTCCAACTTCTGTAGGCCTTCTGAGTAGCAGAACTCCCGTGGCTCCAGTCTTGTTTTCTCCAACTTCTGTAGGCCTTCTGTGTAGCAGGACTACCTGTTTGCCAAAAAGCAGGGAGCATAGTCGTGTGTTTTGTCCTTGTCTAGGCCAGCACAGAAGAGCAGATGTGGCCCTTGCATTTGGACTAAAGCCACACGAATGTCCATTTCTCCAGGTGTGGCAAGAATGTTAAAGCTACAAAAAGTGTAAGAAGAAGGCCTGTTGGGTAGATTGACCAGTTTCCTACGGCAAGTGTTCCTACAAAGAATTATCTGTCCAACCACTCTTGTGGCCGTCACTCAGATTCCAAAATCCATAATGGAAAAGCAGCTTGGACAAAAGTTAGAGAAAAGGGCTACAGGCTAATAGAGAACACATCTGCTAGGCCATTCTCTACTAGGAGGATTTTATCTCCCTAATTGGAAGAAGCAGACTTGGCACCAAGTCCACCTGGCAATCCAAAATAACTATTGTAGAAATTGCAGTCCTTATAACCACGTTAGAACCCAACAGTGGCATTTCCCCTTCCTACACTGCCTTAGGGAAGAGCATACCCAGGATACGCTGATGTAGGAGGAACCTCTTGAAACCTCCATGGATTCTGATGATGCAATTAAAAGTTTATTAGAAGAGGAATGAACTCTTTAAATGGAGCTTGATTGCCTAGGTGATGGACCACCAGTGATAACGCTACTGATTTCCCTGATCTGTTGGTAAAGACTCTCTGCTAACTTCTCAAGATGACCACAGATGGCTGCCAACTGTCTAAACCTACACATATTGAATAGGACACTCTCCCGGTTTATGCCTTTTCTAGGAACGACCAAACCCCAGTTGTTATTCCCTCAGGAGAAATCAGTCGTCTGGTTAGAATATCTGTCTCCTAGGCCATCAGACTTTCCACCAAACTGATGGGACTTCTGATGCAGGGGATTCTGGCATGGCTATTGGATTCTTGATAAGACAACAACAAGGTTATTTTGAGAAGATGAAGGCTCAGAAGGCCTTTGTCTGGGGTACTGAGCATTAAAGTCTGCTCCAAACCAAATGGACTGAGACCTCTATGACCAACCATCTATTTCACCATCACACACAGCTCAAATGTTCAAGAACCAACCTTTAAGCCAAAGACTTCATTATAAAGCCTTTGTAGCCCATTTCATAGGCATCTCTGAACTTTATGCCTCCATGTTTGAACGTCTCTAAGGATGTTCTTGCATGGTTTTTCCCATAAGGTCATCAAAGATTTTCATACAAACCAGGTTATAGTGATACTGACCAACTTATCTGTATGATATGTCCTGCCTCCTGTGGGGGTGCAGCTATACCCAGGCATTCCTGTGTACCCCAAGAAGCAGGAGAGAAAGGGTGTGAGCAGTAAGCAGCCAAAATATAACATTCCTCTCTTTAGTTGGTCTTTATTAGTCTTTATGGTACTAGGCTTCCTATACTTTACTGCCTGTAACTAAAAATCTGTTGTCGAGGGTACACGTGCCCTTGGAATATTGAGGGAAATAAAGTGACTGCATGGCTTCAGTTTTAGACTAGAATACAGCTACACCAGGATTAAAGGGGCAGTATACCCCTTGGTGCAATGAATACGCCTTACGCTGATCATAGTTTTTGCCTATTGTTTTTTAGTCTTAATCTTGAGCTAAACAAGGCAACTGGAGAAAGTGAAGCTCCTTCATATTTGGTCTTTGCAAGCTAAATACTGAACGCCTGCTAACAAAACAGTCACAAGAGTAAAGTGGACGTATAATGATGATCTTATTATCCGTCACCCAAGGACCAAACATGGAGTCGCTTCAGTTTCCCTGTTTGCCCAGTTTAGTTTAAGAAATCACATGTTTACTTATTTAAACAATAGATAAAGAAGAATATTCAGCACAAGCACTATTCCTTGCACTCACAGGGTCGTACTGCCCCTTATTTTATTTGTTCTTTTCTATTAAATCCAATGGGGGACACAGGAACGTTGAGGTAAAAGCCCTTTTTCTTTGAAGCCCTCTCCTATGGAGCCTCTGACTCCCTTCTTATCCCCCTGCCCTTCTCAAGGCAGACAAACAGAAACTTCTATAACGATGATTCAATGTCTAAAAGCAAAAAAAAAATAAATAAAAACCCAAAAGGACAGAAATTTGCTCAGGAGAAGTCCTGTGTCCCTCCATTGGACTGAAGAGAAGATGTAACATAAAGAACTAAATCCTCCTTCTCTCTCAGGAGGACAGAGGAATGGTGTGAAGGCAACAAAACGTCCCCCGAGGCAGGATGGAAGGAACATGTACAAAAGCCCAGAGAAGAACCACAAGTCAGAGTGAAAAAGAACGTCGACCGCAGAACCTTAACGTGAGAAGGCTGCATCCGCAAATAAAAATACATGATTCAATTTGACGTCCCCTTGCAAAGGCAACGTTCCTGCTTGCCCAAGAAGCGCCAGGTTCTCTGGTGGAATGGGCTTTCTGCTAGAACAGGGGAAGCTTCTTGAGCTTGACCGTCTCCTTAATCCAATGACTGTACCTAGGCCTGAACGGATCGGGAATATCATTTTCCGACCAATGCGTTTTTTCCATACACACCATGGGTAGTCTCTTTTGAGTTAAGTGAAACATTGAGGAGGAGGCAGGGTACCACGAACGACTGCCTTCTCTGCAAAAACACTGACTTCTCGGGACAAATGAGAACTATGTTGACAAAACCAGCAAAGCAGATAATAAAACTGTTAGGGTCAAACTGCGGACATTTTTCTTTCACGGGTAAGTTCACCCTGGAGCAAGACTGAAAGTGGATACATTAAACCTTTAATGGAATCTAAGTGTAGGCTCTTGGGCACAAGGTAACAAGCACCTCTACCTCTGGGACCTTTTAAGGCCAGTGTCTCGAGGACCATGAAGTTTAATTGAGCATCTAAGGATTCTGATGGCAAATGGGTTCTTGAAGCAAAAGATTGAGGTAGAAATTCCCTGAACCTTGAGGCCAAGGAGGTCTGCAAACCAGGGTTGTTATCACTCTTTGCCAGGTCGAATGTCCGTGGAACCCTTGATTTTTGGAGAACCTTTGAAGTGATGGGACACAACACTTAACATCCGGCCTGCACTGTTTTCATGAACGAAATTAGGCCTCTGGTTCTGCTTTCATTCAGTCAGACATGTGGTATCCGCCTGTGTCCTTGTTTCCTTCTGTCCAAGGGAAGATGCTTTTCACCTCTTCGTCTGCTGCCAGATTGTGTCCCCCGATGATTTACATGTGCTACTACTGAAACGTTGTTAAAATGGATTCTGGCAGACAATCCCTGTGGTTGTTGCTACGCAATTTCTCCGACTTCCAGTGGAGTTGGGACTCTTCGGGGAGGTTCCTTAGGAGTTGGGACTCTTCGGGGAGGTTCCTTAGGAGTTGGGACTCTTCGGGGAGGTTCCTTAGGAGTTGGGACTCTTCGGGGAGGTTCCTTAGGAGTTGGGACTCTCCGGGGTGGTTCCTTAGGAGTTGGGACTCTTCGGGGAGGTTCCTTAGAAGTTGGGACTCTTCTGGAGACCTTAGGCACTGGGATCCCTGGTTCTGTATCCCATCCCATGCGTTCTTTGTTAACTCTTTACAAGCCCCCTTCTGCAGGGACTGTTAAACCGACCCTCATCCCAGAGACTCCCAGGCTTTGGCTAAGACTCCTGGAGGACTATAGCACCGGGAATGGCAGGAGTTTCCCAGTTTCTTTCCACTGGAAAGCTAAAAAGACACCTCCGGGCCCCCAGGAATCTATTTAAAAATGAGGATACCAATGTTAAAATTGAGTGAGTGCAGAAAGGTACATTCCTCTCTGGCCCCCAAGGGCCCTTGAACACCAGCTCCGAAAATAAAAGCATTGCAGCTTGCTGGACTAATCCAGACAGAATTGTCCCTGGTGTAGGATGGCTCAGGGGGGTCCGACATGAGGCCATACAGGTTGCTGATTGGAGCATTTGTTGTATGGGGCCAAATGAAACCACTAGAAAAATCAAAGAAGATAATGGAGGGCAAAGGCCTAAAGGAGAAATTGAAGTTATCAGTGTCCTGCCTCCCGACCGGAAGAGCTTTTACCTCATTGTTTCTGTGTTCCTTTGGATGTAAGTGAAAGTTAAATATAAAATGAACTGCCCTTTGTATTTATCTAATGCAGCCCGTTAAGAGGCAAATGTATCCTTTTCCATTTGATCCTTCTTGCAGCTTTATCCTTTCCTAAGCTGCTGCTCTTTCACCCTGCCGGGCAGAAACCTTCCCTGCCACCTCCCATAACCATATTATTATGTATTGCAAGAATTCAAAAGCAGGGGGAGCCCTTTAATCAGGGGTGTGACCTGTTAAGAAAGAGGGGCAGCAGCTTTGCCTAGTTATCATTTTTGGCTGGTAAGTCCGTACCCCTGCTCCCATTGTGTGATAACCCCCAAACAAAAAGTGAATACCCAATCTTGGGTTTCGGCCAAACCTTGAATGCTCAATAAAAGAATTCGGCCAAATACCGAACCAATCCGAATCCTAATTTGCAGAAGGGTTAAATAGAAGTGCATTCGGTTTGTCCAGGCACTTCGATTCGGCTGAATCCTTCCAAAAAAAGGCCGGATCCCAATCCAATTCCTGGATTTTGTGCATCCCTAAAACCTACATTAACCTCTTAATGGGGAAGCAGTAGTGGCCCCTGAAATGTATTACGTTGTCAGCTTTTTAAATATATTTATTTCACAAATGCTCCAATGCACAAATGTTCCCCCCCATCACTAGGTCGAAAAGCACCAGCGCCACCACGCGAGAATCTCCCAGACTCTGACGACAATTACCCAGATACCTGGAGGGCTGAGGAAACGGAAGCCAATGATCCTGATTCGCTGTCTCAGCGCAAGTCGTCCCGACGCTGTGTCAGGCAGCGCCCGTTCTACGATCTTTTCCCTGATTCCGAGGACTCTGACTACGACCCCGGCCCCAGAGTCTCGCGCAAGAAGACACGCCGAGAGTCAGGTCAGAATGCTGTAAGCAATGGAAAGAATGCCATGCCTGGGGGTTTGGTGGATACGGCCCAGGGGCTAAAGGTACATGAAAAGGATTAACGTGAAATATCCGTTGTCTCCTCTGTTTTACAGATCTGCTCCCTCAAGAGTCCGAGGAACAGAGCAAACCTCGCAGAACTCCCCAGCAGCCTCTGATTCTTAGGGCTCGCAAGGGCCCAGAGCAAGTGAGTAGGAAAAAGGTTGTCTGTCTGTGTCTAATACACCAGTTATTTATATATATTTTACATATAGTGAATAAAGTGCCCCCTATTGTAACATATAGGGATATTATAAGCCCCCGAGGGGTTCCTTATAATATACAGTGAATAAAGTACCCCCTATTGTAACATATAGGGATATTATAAGCCCCCGAGGGGTTCCTTATAATATACAGTGAATAAAGTACCCCCTATTGTAACATATAGGGATATTATAAGTCACGAGGAGTTCCTTATAATATATAGTGAATAAAGTACCCCCTATTGTAACATATAGGGATATTATAAGCCCCCGAGGGGTTCCTTATAATATACAGTGAATAAAGTACCCCCTATTGTAACATATAGGGATATTATAAGTCACGAGGAGTTCCTTATAATATATAGTGAATAAAGTGCCCCCTATTGTAACATATAGGGATATTATAAGTCACAGAGGAGTTCCTTATAATATATAGTGAATAAAGTGCCCCCTATTGTAACATATAGGGATATTATAAGTCACAGAGGAGTTCCTTATAATATATAGTGAATAAAGTACCCCCTATTGTAACATATAGGGATATTATAAGTCACAGAGGAGTTCCATGACCATATAAAGGAATAAGGCTGAGAGCTTTTATACAGGTCATGGAATTCCAAGATGACTTCTAATATCCTCATATTTTACAACAGGGGGTACTTTATTATAATATACAAGTTTTAGTGAGTCATGTGACAGAAATGACATCACTAAGCCCCGTTTATAAGGGTATAGTTTACAGGATAGTCGTGGCTCTTCCATAAATATATATATATATATATATTACATATAAATATATATAATGTATTTATATGTTACTCTGTGCCCAGGAATCCATAATGAACGGAGGCTCTGGGAAACTGAAATCTGCAGATGGAACTTACCGGTTACGGGTCGATTTCAAGGTGAGGATTGGCTCCCGTGGCTTCCCCGGAATGGGGAACTTTATGGAATGAACGCTTCTTCAGGGTTCTGATGTCTCTCTGTGTTTTTTTTCGCCATTAGGAAGACTGTGATTTGCAAAATGTGTGGCTGATGGGAGGACTGAGTGTCCTGACTTCTGTTCCTGTAAACCCAACGCTGATGTGCCTGCTGTGTGCCAGCAGGGGGAGGCATAAGGTAATGGGACCTACAGCTCATCGTTACTGACGTGGGAAGCCACAGACCGCTTTTTAAAGGAATACTGACACAGGAAACCCATCAGTTAATAGAGCTTCTCCTGCATTGTATTCTATTTATATGAGAGAGAGACGTTCTTTTCACCCCTTTCAGTAGGAATGGAGCATTCTGGGAATTTGATTGGTTTCTGTGCGTGTTTGGAATAGAGTTTTAACCTGCGTTGTGATTGCTCCCACAGCTTCTGTACTGCCAGGTCTGCTGCGAGCCTTTCCATAGGTTTTGCTTGGAGGAATCGGAACGGCCGCTGCCCAATCAGGAAGGGACGTGGTGCTGCCGGCGCTGCAAATTCTGTAACGTGTGCGGGCAGAAGGGAAAGGCAAAAAAGGTGACGGTAACCAACGCATAACAGACCCATAATGTTTAAAGGGCAAGTTATTGAACTCTTTCTCTCCATGTTGCAGCCCTTGCTAGAATGTGAGCTGTGCCAGACAAACTACCATGTCAACTGCCTGGGGCCCAATTATCCTCTCAAAGCGCCTCGTAGTGGCAAAGGCTGGGTAGGTATCCGGAGCATCCTAACGTGATTGGCCAAAGTAGGCCTGACTTACACAGCAGACATAAAGTAGCATAAATGTTTTTTTTCCTCACAGACCTGCTCGGCCTGCATTCGCTGTAGAAGTTGTGGGATTGCCCCGGGAAAAGATGGCGACCTGGAATTAACGGAAGACAGCAAACTCTGCTCGGAGTGCAGCACGCTCTACGACAAGGGTGAGGCGGCCTTCTGTCTTGCTGGATAGGCGTCATCTCGCTGCTGAAAAAGTGACAACACTCTCTATCTCCTCCCCTAGGAAACTTCTGTCCCATTTGTATCCGTTGCTATGAGGAGAGCGAGTACGAGAGCAAAATGATACAATGTGCAAAGTGTGATAAATGGATTCACTCCAAGTGCGAGGGGCTTTCTGGTGAGTGTTTCTGCACCCCCCCCCCCCCCAAATAATGATTTTGTTTCCCCTTTGCATCTCTCTCACACGTATCTGCCATTTGCTTTTCCTGCAGATGAAGGGTATGAGCTACTATCCAACCTACCTGACAGTGTGGTGTACACTTGCCCCCCATGTCTGGGCAACAGCAGCCCAATATGGAAGGAAGCCATGCTTTCTGAGCTGACTGCTGGGCTCCACGAGGTACTGCAGGGATTACTGGCGTTGGATCCTGCTGCTTCTCTGCTACATTGTGCACAGGTAAGAATGGTTCTCTGTTAAACCCGGTGAAACCCAGTCATGGGGGATGTATGTGCGACTACAGCAACGTGTGGCTTGCATCCCAAGAGCCCCAGTTAGCCCTCAAGTAACAGCAAAGAACTGGGAGCAAGATAGCAGCTCCCAGTAGGTATCAGAATAGCACTCAATAGTAAGAAATCCAAGTCCGGCTTGGGACTCCTCCAGTTACATGGGAGTAGGAGAAACAATAGGTTAGCAGAAAGCAGTTCTAATGTGTAGCGCTGGCTGAAAGCTCAGACTCAGGCACACTTTACTGCTGCGCTGCAAGTTGGAGTGATATCCTCCCCCCTCACCCCCAGCAGCCGATCAGCAGAACAATGGGAAGGGAGCAAGATAGCAGCTCCCAGTAGGTATCAGAATAGCACTCAATAGTAAGAAATCCAAGTCCGGCTTGGGACTCCTCCAGTTACATGGGAGTAGGAGAAACAATAGGTTAGCTGAAAGCAGTTCATCTGCTTCCCATGGCTTCCTGATAGCCTTGCTAAGATGCTCACTTATTATTGGCTGAGAAGAACAGCTCTCTAGTCCTGTAACATTGCTCATATTGATAGGGTCCAACTGAGATACAGTGTAGCTAATATAGATTGCCCATCTTTTCCCCATGAAGACAGGCAGGGTCACCTTGGCAGCAGAGCACACGCTTTGGAATAAAAGTACAGCATTGCAGCTGGTTCTGTGCCCTTTTAGGATCAGGGTTTACTTGGTCCTCTATGGACAGTATTAAAGGGGTTGTTCACCTTAATCTTAGCTTCTAGTATGAGTTAGAGCTTGCTATTCTGAGACAATTTGTCTTCATTTTTTATTTGGCTATCTGGTTGCTAGGGTTCATATGACCTTTGCAACCAGGCAAGTGGTTTAAATAAGGAAGTGGAATATGATAGGAGAGAGAGTCGGAAGAAAAAGGCAAATAGTTCAAAAACTATATAAGAAATAAAAAAAGACCAGTTGAAAAGTTGCTAAGAACTGGCATTACTATATTATAATAAAAGTTACCCCTTTAAAAACCATGGTTTCCTAGGGGAATTCTCTCATTTTGCCCCCCTGCTAAGATATGACTGGAACAATGGTTGTGAAAATGACCCCCCAAAACTCCTTACCCACACTTGCGTCCTACCATCTTTACTTACTTTGGCGAGTACATTTTTTATACCCCTCTACTTTAATTCTAGTGCTCGGCTAGTGACGGTGGCACCAAATGCCAGCACGGCCCATGTGACCTCCAGTCGTTACGGCAGCTCTTGGAAGACGGTCACTACAGCTCAGTAGTAAGTGCTGGTTTGTACATGATTGTGACCCTTTGAGGTTGCCTTAGTTCCAAACTGAGACCTGTCTCTCTCCGTAGAGCACCTTTAACGACAACGTGGCCTATATCATACAGAAGGGGATGAAGCAGGAAAACTGTGGCTCTGGATTCGACGGGAATGCGCTAAAGAGCTTGTATTTAAAGGTAAACGGCCACTACACACGTGTTGTGGTTGCGTCTGTGCCAATTCCATTCTATCATTGCCAGGCAAATAGTGAGAGAAAAACTCGACCCACAACCAACCCGAACCCAGCTTCTGCCCTGTATTTATAGAACCCCCCCATAATGACATCACAAAAGGGCTGGGGCATTGTGAGCGTTTATAAATCCATAAGCCGGAAGGTGCAGGCTGGCAGTGTTAGGTTGCGGGCAAGCGGAACAGCTCAGCCCAAACCCGCCTGTGACCCGCAAGTGATGTGCCAAGGTTGGCCCGGACCTGCGGGTATCTGCCCGGCCCACACTTCACCGCCAGGCAAGTGTGAGAGAAACTCTACTCACACCCAACCCTACCCGACCCGGCTTCTGCCCTGTATTTATCGACCTGCCACCTGCAATGATGTCACAAAAGGGGTGGGGCATGGTGAGCGTCTATAAATTCATAAGCCGGAAGGCGCAGGCTGGCAGTATTAGGTCGAGGGCGAACGGAACAGCTCAGCCCAAACTTGCCTGTGACCCACTAGTGATGTGCCAAGGTCGGCTCAGACCCTCCGTTATCTGCCCGGCCCACACAGCACCGACAGGCAAGTTCTCCAAAAATATTTAGTAGCCTCTGTACTTTTTGTTTCTTTGCAGAGTATGGAGAAAAGCTTTAGCTGGTTCAACGCGGAAGAGTCGGAACACTGGCAGACCAATCGCAAGATGGAGACCAAGTAAGTGGAAGATCATTTAGGCAAAGACCGGTTTGTTCTGTTGTGGTTTCCTTCCCTTGCACCCACCCATCACCCCCTGTCATTCACTTGTCTCGTGAGTGGGAGAAGCTAAATGCATGCTGTAGCCACGTACCCACATGAACGTTGAGCGAACCCCCAAACTCCTGTCTGTGTTTCAGAGGCATTCTTCCTAACGCTGTTCTGCCTCCTTCCTCTGATCATAACTATGCCAACTGGAGGATAAAGAAAGAGGATCCACCAAGCAAGGGAGTCGTCCAGAAAGCCACTTCCCCGCCCAAAGGTAGCTGTGCTGCGGGGGGCTTGAACTCCAACGGCGGTGCGTAGGCTCTTCTAATCGTGCTTTTATTTCCCCTTTAGTTAAGCTGGAAAGTGACGCAGAACCTGCCGGAGAGATAAAGACGGATACGCGTCAGTGCGCTCTCTGCCTGAAATATGGCGACGATGATCCGAAGGTGAGACCCCTTGTGGTTCATTTCCCAGGGTGCCACAGCCATGTGATCTGTGCTCTGATAAACTTCACTCACACTTTACTGCTGCGCTGCAAGTTGGAGTGATATCCCCCCCCCAGCAGTCGATCAGCAGAACAATGGGAAGGGAGCAAGATAGCAGCTCCCAGTAGGTATCAGAATAGCACTCAATAGTAAGAAATCCAAGTCCGGCTTGGGACTCCTCCAGTTACATGGGAGTAGGAGAAACAATAGGTTAGCTGAAAGCAGTTCTAATGTGTAGCGCTGGCTGAAAGCTCAGACTCAGGCACACTTTACTGCTGCGCTGCAAGTTGGAGTGATATCCCCCCCTCACCCCCAGCAGCCGATCAGCAGAACAATGGGAAGGGAGCAAGATAGCAGCTCCCAGTAGGTATCAGAATAGTACTCAATAGTAAGAAATCCAAGTCCAGCTTGGGACTCCTCCAGTTACATGGGAGTAGGAGAAACAATAGGTTAGCTGAAAGCAGTTCTAATGTGTAGCGCTGGCTGAAAGCTCAGACTCAGGCACGATGCACTGAGATGGCGCCTACACACCAATATTACAGCTACAAATACATTTGTTGGTTCAAGAATAAAGGGTTAAATGGCAGAGGGAATTATTTGCTGTGTAACAGTGTCATTTAGAGATAAAAAAAAAACCCATAAATATCATAAAAGTGTCTCTTTAACCCAGTGACATGCTATTATTGCATGATGGGTAGGTAAGAGGGGCCTGTAGAAAGTATTTTTCTTTTGTGTCTGATTATCAGTTCATATCAGGGAAACTTGTGCTTAATTAGATAAATAAATTAAAGGTCAATCTATTTCCTCTTTTCAGGATGCTGGGAGACTGTTATATATTGGGCAGAACGAATGGACCCACATCAACTGCGCTATATGGTCAGCTGAGGTTTTTGAGGAGAACGACGGCTCTTTAAAAAATGTGCACGCTGCTGTGGCTCGTGGGAGGCAGTTAGTAAGTTTGCTCATAGCCTGTACAGAGAGATACCATAAAACTATGGCACATAGGGATTCCCCTGTACTAAGCACAATTCAGCAGGAACAGCCCCCTAAGTTTGCTCATAGCCTGTACAGAGAGATACCATAAAACTATGGCACATAGGGATTCCCCTGTACTAAGCACAATTCAGCAGGAACAGCCCCCTAAGTTTGCTCATAGCATGTACAGAGAGATACCATAAAACTATGGCACATAGGGATTCCCCTGTACTAAGCACAATTCAGCAGGAACAGCCCCCTAAGTTTGCTCATAGCATGTACAGAGAGATACCATAAAACTATGGCACATAGGGATTCCCCTGTACTAAGCACAATTCAGCAGGAACAGCCCCCTAAGTTTGCTCATAGCATGTACAGAGAGATACCATAAAACTATGGCACATAGGGATTCCCCTGTACTAAGCACAATTCAGCAGGAACAGCCCCCTAAGTTTGCTCATAGCATGTACAGAGAGATACCATAAAACTATGGCACATAGGGATTCCCCTGTACTAAGCACAATTCAGCAGGAACAGCCCCCTAAGTTTGCTCATAGCCTGTACAGAGAGATACCATAAAACTATGGCACATAGGGATTCCCCTGTACTAAGCACAATTCAGCAGGAACAGCCCCCTAAGTTTGCTCATAGCATGTACAGAGAGATACCATAAAACTATGGCACATAGGGATTCTTCTGTACTAAGCACAATTCAGCAGGAATAGCCCCCTAAGTTTGCTCATAGCCTGTACAGAGAGATACCATAAAACTATGGCACATAGGGATTCCCCTGTACTAAGCACAATTCAGCAGGAACAGCCCCCTAAGTTTGCTCATAGCCTGTACAGAGAGATACCATAAAACTATGGCACATAGGGATTCCCCTGTACTAAGCACAATTCAGCAGGAACAGCCCCCTAAGTTTGCTCATAGCCTGTACAGAGATACCATAAAACTATGGCACATAGGGATTCCCCTTTACTAAGCACAATTCAGCAGGAACAGCCCCCTAAGTTTGCTCATAGCCTGTACAGAGAGATACCATAAAACTATGGCACATAGGGATTCCCCTTTACTAAGCACAATTCAGCAGGAACAGCCCCCTAAGTTTGCTCATAGCCTGTACAGAGAGATACCATAAAACTATGGCACATTGGGATTCCCCTGTACTAAGCACAATTCAGCAGGAACAGCCCCCTAAGTTTGCCGAAACCATAAAACAAATTTTTGAGTGACAAACTTCTTTCCCTGACAGCGCTGTGATAATTGCCAGAAGATCGGTGCTACCGTCGGCTGCTGCTTATCCACCTGCCATAGCAATTTCCACTTCATGTGTGCCCGGGCCAGCCGCTGCTGCTTTCAGGATGACAAAAAGATGTTCTGCTCAAAGCACACAAAGTTACTTGATGGCACGGTGAGTGGGAAGCTTTGCTACTGTGGGTTTGTGTATAATTATCCCTTTCTCTATCCAATGGGGAACAGAGGTTGGGATATGGCTGCACTGGGGCAAGCCACCCCTAGTGCATTTATAATGCCCAGCCATAGAGTCCTGCCTGATGGAGGTTTATTAATAAGAGATAAATGAGAGTGACCGTTTCCCTGTCCCGGTGCAGCCGGTAGAAGAGGACTGCTTCGATGTACTGCGCAGGGTGTACGTGGACTTCGAAGGGATCAGCTTTAGAAGGAAGTTCCTTCAGGGACTGGAGCCTGACCATATCCACATGATGATTGGTAAGTGCAGAAGGTGAGGGGGGTCCCTTAAACAAGCCCACCCTGGATAGTCCTGATTGGGCTCCCACCGAGGATTCTGTGCCTAATATTAAAGGGGACCTGTTACCCAGACATCAAAAGCTGCATAGTAATAGTCCTTTTCAAGTTAGATATAAAGCCCATATATTAACACATCCATACCCAATATAAAGGCATTTTAAAATGGCCGATGGGGCAGTAGTGAAAAAACCTGGTGGGCTCCGCCTGCCCAGGGCCGCCAATCTCCCTCCCCCAATATATTGAATTTAAGTTTCATTTACACACACTTGGGGGAAGGTGGATGGTGGGGGTCCCTGGGGCAGCAGCCCCGGTGAGCCCTGCACCCCCAAGTCTGACCCTCTGTCAATCAAATATTTCCTGCCCTGCCTCTATGCCTTAGGCCTTACTTTCACTTTCCATTCAACACTCACTTTCCCTGCTCTCTCCTCATTATCTAATTGCGTAGCCAGTGCATAGGCATGTACCTCAGGCACCCCCATTCTAGCACATATACAAGATTTTGGGGGTGACACAAAGCTTGCCTTAATAACTGCCCACAAAATGGCGGCCGCCTAGAGTGACAGGTCCCATTTAAAACCAATGCAGATATTGGCACATACCCACACACACCCCCCACCCTGTAATATGCCGGTGTCTTCCCCGAGCGCCGCAGTCTGGCAGCTCCTCATTGCCTTGTGTTGCAGGTTCTATGAAGATTGACAGTTTGGGAATGCTCAATGATCTGTCCGTCACTGAAGGGAAGATTTACCCCGTGGGATATCAGTGAGTGCCTTTTAGCCAATTGGCTGCCTGACTCCTTCAGCTACTTAAGTCTTTGTACATTTATAGCACCATGATACATTTAACTGTGGCCTGGCCAAAAATGGCGGATATGCCATAAAGATATAAAGTAAATGCATTGCCCTGTACTAAGCACTAGGGGGCAGAAGTAAGTTCCCTCTATCTTTTTTCTAATCTGATTGGTTCAGGTGCTCGCGACTCTATTGGAGCACACAGGACGCGCGGCGCCAGTGCTGGTACAAATGCAGGGTCCTTGAACACTGCCCCAACTCCGGAGAGACCCACCCTGAGGGAGGGGAGGGGCAGGAACAGAACAAGACCATTGTTCATAGTCCTGGGCCTTTACCAGGTAAGAGAGACATTTCTTGATAACGTTAATGCTTCCTTACAGGAAATTTGAAAGAATAAGAGACAAAAGGTTGTATGTTATTAATTGGGAGAGGAGATGTAACAATAAGCAAAAGGACAGGGTGGTTATAAGGCTGAGATGGGTATGGGGTGTTTGTTGCAATGGCTGATTCTTTAGATGGATACTGAGCAGTGGATGGATTAGCGGCTATTGAAGGTCCAAGAAGGAATCGGAATGTATTAATAAGGACCGTGCCCAGGGAAGGAGGGGGAAGAGGATAACTAAACGCTTGGGGGATACTATGTATTTTGGGGAGCCAGGGTTGCTCGGAATAGAAAGCCAAGTCAAGTAGGAATTTATTGCCATTTGCCCTAAAAGTACATAGGAATTGTTGTGCAGCATGGGGCAGTACGGCACAATTACAAAGTACAATAGTAAAGTGAGTGCAGTGTAATACAGCGTTAGAGTGCAATGATAGAGTGCAGTGAGTACAGATATATATCAAATATATGAACCGTGCAGAGAGTTAATGAGGTGAGAGAAACGCTGTTGGTAATATATACTCTGATGGAGGCAGGGGGGGTTGATAGGAATACATACTCTGATGGAGGCGGGGAGGATTTATGGGAATACATACTCTGATGGAGGCGGGGAGGATTTATGGGAATACATACTCTGATGGAGGCAGGGGGGTTGATGGTAATATATACTCTGATGGAGGCAGGGTACAGGGCAATATATACTCTGATGGAGGCAGGGAGGGATGCTGACAATATATTCTCTGATGGAGGCAGGTGGGGTTGCTGATAATATATACTCTGATGGAGGCAGGGTACCGGGCAATATATACTCTGATGGAGGCAGGGTACTGGGCAATATATACTCTGATGGAGGCAGGGTACTGGGCAATATATACTCTGATGGAGGCAGGGTACCGGGCAATATATACTCTGATGGAGGCAGGGTACTGGGCAATATATACTCTGATGGAGGCAGGGTACTGGGCAATATATACTCTGATGGAGGCAGGGAGGGTTGATGGAAGCAGGGTACTGGGCAATATATACTCTGATGGAGGCAGGGTACCGGGCATTATATACTCTGATGGAGGCTGGGTACCGGGCAATATATACTCTGATGGAGGCAGGGTACCGGGCATTATATACTCTGATGGAGGCTGGGTACTGGGCAATATATACTCTGATGGAGAGATGAAGTGGATAAGCACCAGATAATGTTGGCAGTTGAGCAGATACAGGTATGAATTCATGTGGCTGCCTTTCTGCCAGTTCCTTATAATAGCATTTGTGTGGGAGGAGGGGAGGAGGTAGAATGGGGGAAATGAGATGGAACAGAGGGAGTAATAAAGTTGCAAGTAGAGAATAGGGAATAAAAATACTCAGAAGGAACTTGGCTAAATGGAGAAGTGTGAAAGTTAAACTGGGGAGGTGGGGCATTAATTGTCAGTGTTTCTGCCCAGTGACTGCTTCTGTATCCACATACAGGAAATGAGCATTTAGTATTAATGTTACAGTTTGTAAGTTCTACTGATAAAACTGGAGCCTCACAGTACAATAGTGTTTTTGGCTGCTGGGGTCAGTGACCCCCATTTAAAAACTGGGGAAGATGGAAGAAGAGGAAGGCAAATAGTTTTTAATTATCACAAATAAATAATAAGGACCAATTGAAGAGTTGCTTAAAATTGGCTATTCTATAACCTACTGCTGCCTTGTTACTATGAGAAGAGCACATATGTATGTATCTTGTAATCACCAAACAGATCTTTGTTCTTTCTTCAGATCCCACAGAAATGGAAGCAGCTTTCAGCCCTCCTCTTCCTGCAGATACCTCCTCCTCTTGTGGGCAGCCTCCGCCTCTTCAGCCCAACACCAGCGCAACTGCACCCCGCTCTTTTATAGGTGCACGTATGAAAACTCCAAACTACTCTCCATCACGGCGGCCTCTTGGGGGTTCATCCCGTCCCCTACCTTCACCAGGTGAGAGCTAGCATCGCAGCCATAAAGCAGGGCAGTACTGCTGCTTACAATGGGGGGGGATCAGATAGGATCTGTGCCACTGTGACAGAATGCTCTGTTATACAGATAGCTAGAATCTCAGCCATAAAGCAGGGCAGTACTGCTGCTTACAATGGGGGGGGGATCAGATAGGATCTGTGCCACTGTGACAGAATGCTCTGTTATACAGATAGCTAGAATCTCAGCCATAAAGCAGGGCAGGACTGCTGCTTACAATGGGGGGATCAGATAGGATCTGTGCCACTGTGACAGAATGCTCTGTTATACAGATAGCTAGAATCTCAGCCATAAAGCAGGGCAGGACTGCTGCTTACAATGGGGGGATCAGATAGGATCTGTGCCACTGTGACAGAATGCTCTGTTATACAGATAGCTAGAATCTCAGCCATAAAGCAGGGCAGGACTGCTGCTTACAATGGGGGGGATCAGATAGGATCTGTGCCACTGTGACAGAATGCTCTGTTATACAGATAGCTAGAATCTCAGCCATAAAGCAGGGCAGGACTGCTGCTTACAATGGGGGGGGGGGGATCAGATAGGATCTGTGCCACTGTGACAGAATGCTCTGTTATACAGATAGCTAGAATCTCAGCCATAAAGCAGGGCAGGACTGCTGCTTACAATGGGGGGGGATCAGATAGGGTCTGTGCCACTGTGACAGAATGCTCTGTTATACAGATAGCTAGAATCTCAGCCATAAAGCAGGGCAGGACTGCTGCTTACAATGGGGGGATCAGATAGGATCTGTGCCACTGTGACAGAATGCTCTGTTATACAGATAGCTAGAATCTCAGCCATAAAGCAGGGCAGGACTGCTGCTTACAATGGGGGGATCAGATAGGATCTGTGCCACTGTGACAGAATGCTCTGTTATACAGATAGCTAGAATCTCAGCCATAAAACAGGGCAGGACTGCTGCTTACAATGGGGGGATCAGATAGGATCTGTGCCACTGTGACAGAATGCTCTGTTATACAGATAGCTAGAATCTCAGCCATAAAGCAGGGCAGGACTGCTGCTTACAATGGGGGATCAGATAGGATCTGTGCCACTGTGACAGAATGCTCTGTTATACAGATAGCTAGAATCTCAGCCATAAAGCAGGGCAGGACTGCTGCTTACAATGGGGGGATCAGATAGGATCTGTGCCACTGTGACAGAATGCTCTGTTATACAGATAGCTAGAATCTCAGCCATAAAGCAGGGCAGGACTGCTGCTTACAATGGGGGGATCAGATAGGATCTGTGCCACTGTGACAGAATGCTCTGTTATACAGATAGCTAGAATCTCAACCATAAAGCAGGGCAGGACTGCTGCTTACAATAACAACTAACTCCCATGTCCATGTATTTTTCCAGGGAGCCCAACATCCTCCTCATTATCGCACCATATCCTCACAGTCAGTGATCCAGAAGTGACTCCACTTCGCAGGACTCGCAGACCAGTCCCACCTTCTAGATTTAATGCCCCATCATCCACTCGCTCTCCCGAAGAAACTACCAGCCCGTCCCCGCTCCCAGCTCGCCCAGTGATTCGACACCGCGCTACGTCTGAGAACGAGGTGCCGACTCCGGCCTCATGTGGCGGGGCCAGCGAGGTGGAAGTGATGTCATCGTCAGACGGGGGGGCGCTGTTGGGACCGTGCGGCGCCCAACTGATCGTGGGGTCGGAGGGCGACAGCAGTTCGGAGGAAGATGCCGATGACCAGTACTACGGTTTAACACGGACAGTCGTATCTGGTGATAAAATAAGCTCTATGCCGGCCTCTGCATCCTCTGTTCACATCCGGCAGTTAGACGGTATCCATGACAGCACGGACAGCGAGGATGGCTCCCAGGGTCCCTGTGGCCCCATTGGTGGAGGCAAAACTCCTTCCCACATTCCTTCTGAGATTGTGGAATTTGTGCTTAAAAACACAGGGAATTCCGAGTCTAGCATCCAGCTGCACCATATTGGTCCTCCGGCATCTGTTGCCTCCTCTTCTTCTTCCTCTTCAGCACAGAACGGCGATGCGACTCTGCTCTCTAACGGCAATGGTGCTGTATCCCGCCAGCCTTCACAAGGGCCGCCCCCTCTTAGGGACCCCCCACAGCTGCAGAGAGTCTGTCACCCGCTAATATCTGTGCCTACAAAGAACACTTATGACGCCCCTCCGGTGTCGGTGAATGTGCCGACGCCCAAGGTTATATTGCTGAATAAGATGGGTCAGGTGCTGGTGAAGGTGGAGAATGGAAACGCAGAGCAGCCGCTGCTGCGAGAGACTTCCAAAGCAGAGCGAGTGACTGCTCTTGCGCTCCCAAAGCTTCCTGCTGTAAAACATGTTAAAGTCGCTCCGAAAAATGCCAAAAACCCTCTCTCCGGTCTTCCTCATCCGCAACCCACGCCGCTGTCTCCTTCCATGAACACCGTTATCTTGCAGGCTACGTCCTCCATTAACCCGGGCCAGTCATGGACGCTGAGTACCCCTGTGGTGCGCGTGGTGCCGATGCTGAACGTCATGCAGGGTACGGGGCAGATAACTCTGGGCACCCAGGCACTTATGACCCCAGCAATCACTGGAATCCCTCAGACCTGTCTACTGCAAAATGTACCCATAAATAGTGGCGTTTTGAGCGTTGCTTCCTCCGTGCAACCGCAGCAGCCTCAGCTGAAACCTGCCCCGCAACCCCAGGCACGTCTCCAAGTGCAGCCGCAGCTCTCGGTGCTCCAGCCCACGCCGGTCAAGGTGGTGTCTCTTCCTTCCCTTTGTCTCAAGAGGCCACCTTTGCCCAGCAGCACTTGCTTCCCTGTCAAGAAACCAAAACTGGAACAAACCGATGGACCCAAAGTGGGGGACAAAACGGATATTTCTGTCATAAGTAGTTCTGTGGTGCTAAGTGCCGACCCTGCCTCCAGCTCAGTGGCCGGCACAAGGTATGTGTCCCATTCTCTTATTGTCATAAGCCCGTTTAATTCTGCCGCCATTAGACTGGACTCGGGGAGAGGGGTTGGGAAAATTGGTGGGGAAAGGGGAGACAGGTAGGGAGGAAAGGAAGGAATAGAAAGGAGTGATGGATAGAAAAGAAAGAGGTGGGAAATGGATAGAATACCAAGGGGAAAGGGATTAAAGGGCAAGTAATGATTATATTTACTAGGGGATGTGTAACAAAGGCAGCTGAAAGACAGAAATATGCAGGGGATGTTCTGCCTATACAAGTTCTACATGTTCTAGAGCAGGGATCCCCGAACTTGTGAGCCACACTCAGATGTGAAAAGTGTTGGTGAGTCACACAAGCATGAAAAAGTGCAAATTAAGGGCTGTGATTGGCTGTTTGGTAGCCCCCATGGGGACTCCTAGCCTACAGGAGGCTCTGCTTGGGGTAAAACTGAGTCTCTGTGCTTCCATAACTTGCCTCCGAGCCAGAAATGTATAAATGGGCCACTGGGAGCAACATGAAAGGGGTTGGTGAGCACCATGTTGCCCCCCCCCCCCACTGGTCTAGAGGAAAGAAATAATTATTCTTTCCCACGTGCAGATTAAACCGGGCCAGGATCAAGGCTCCCATGGTGCAGGAAGTGCTGGATCTCACCTCTCTGAAAGACGAAGAGCAAAGTCTGAATGATGGGTAAGTGCGGCTCCGTGTTACTGCTTTGGGAAGATGCAGTTGGGCTTCTTTAACTCAGGGGCAAATAAATCTCCCAATTTACTCTTCTGCTCTCCCATAGGCTGTTTATTGATCTTACTCTCGCTGTGAAAGATGAAGACTCCCAAGAGGAAACCCCAGTTGATTCTCCTTCCTTGGCACCGCCCTTAGGTAACGGAACCGCCCCTTCTGGGCCGGAGATACATAAAGTTGTGTCGGCCCATTACTAAGGAAACCCCCCAATGCCTTTTCTTTTTCAGAATACATTCCAAATTTTGAGAACGAGGAAGAGAAGAAGAGTTCTGTGCCGAGGAGGGACGGCCCCTATCTGCGCTTTGAAATCACTAGTGAAGACGGATTCTACATCCAGGCTGACAGTGCAGAAGGTGAGCTTTCGATTGGCCGCCTTGTTAGTTGTTATACTCTCACTATACAGGGAACCAATATGGCAGCTCCCTCCTGTATGTATTTGCACAGATATACAGAGAAGCCATGTTTTGTGCAATAAACTGTGCCTTCACTTCTTTATCTGCCCTAGATGCGTGGAAAGCTGTTCTGGAGAAGGTGCAAGAGACTCGCGGTGTGGGAAAGCTACGACATTTGTCCCTTTCGGGTAAGACCAATTTAGAGTTCTGAAAAACAAGCGGATACATGTTTACTTAGGGGCGATACGGCATCCGTTTGGATAAGAAAAAATTGCCCTTAGTGCATCTCTGCCCCATGTTTGGGCAAATTCAGCAATGCAGAGACTTCCTGCTTAGCTTCAATGCCAGCAGTGACTTCACATCACATGACCTGTAGGAAGGAAAGCCATTGGTGCAATGTCAGGTCCTTGCTTCCTGCATGGTTTTTGCTAACCTGCTGTTACATGTACATGTATTTTCACAGCTAGCATGATCGGGACACGCATGTTTGGAGTCCAGCACGACGCAGTCCTTTTCCTCCTGGAGCAGCTGACTGGCGCGGAGCGATGCCGTGGGTACAAATTCCTCTTTCACCCCCAAGAGGTAGAAGAAGGAGAAATTTCCACCAACCCCTCTGGTTGTGCCCGCAGTGAGGTCTATGTCAGGTAAGAAGTATTGCCCGGTATTACCCCAGCACATGGGGCACAATCACACACCCTGGGGCCAATTAATTAACTTGTATGTGTTTGTAGTAAACTGGATGAAGTTAATGGTGCTCTAGCTGGAATTGAACCAAGGACCCCAGTAGTGCCAGGCAGCAGTGCTTAACCCTGTGTTTCCCAATAGGAAATCCACCTTCGACATGTTTAACTTCCTGGCTTCCCAGCACCGCACACTGCCGGAGATTGGGCCCTGCGAGGAGGAAGAGGAGGAGGTGCAGCTGAAGTCCACCAGGTAAAGGCGGGGCTGCTGGATTGTGTGCCCGCTGGTGCCCCTTCTCTTACTAGGGATTTACACTGTCCCTCTGTGTCTGTGTTTAGGCGCGCCACCAGTCTGGATCTGCCTATGGCAATGCGCTTCCGCCATCTAAAGAAAACATCTAAAGAGGCCGTTGGAGTGTACAGGTGAGTTTGGGGGTGAATGGCGGATGCTGGGAGTCCTACTAAACACGGGCCGTGTCCCTAATGCGCTGCTTTGTGCCCCACAGGTCTGCAATCCATGGCAGGGGTTTGTTCTGCAAGAGAAACATAGATGCAGGAGAAATGGTGATAGAATATTCCGGCATCGTTATCCGTTCTGTACTCACTGATAAAAGAGAGAAGTTTTATGACAGCAAGGTAAGTGCTCTCCCTCACTTAATGCTGAACAGCGATAGGTTAGTCATGCTGCATTCATGTTCCGGGGCTGTGCCCCAGCCCTTTGGCAGGGAAGGTCTGCCCCCCAAGGATGCCCCTGTAGCCTTTCTACTGACTGTCACTTACCCGAGCTTAGGGACCCACTCACAATATACAGTTATATATACACTATAACCTGAGCTTAGGGACCCACTCAAAATATACAGTATATATACAATATAAATGACACAATATCCAGTGTATATACCATTATAACAGGCCCCATATCCAGTGTATATACCATGATAACAGGCCCGATAGACCATATATATATATATATATATATATATATCTATACAAGGCTGATTAGTAGTGAATTAAGATTTACATTACATGGCAGCATAGAAATCGGTGCAGTCTGCATCCGAATCTGCTTCTAACACAGACAATCCTTACTCTTTGCGAATGTTCTGATCATTTCCCACGACCCCTAAGCTTAGTGTTATGAGTTAGAACATCTGCCGGTGGGAGACCCTATTACAGTAGATGTCTCTCTATCCCCCCTACCCAGGGCATCGGGTGCTACATGTTCCGTATCGACGACTTCGACGTGGTGGACGCGACGATGCACGGGAACGCGGCGAGATTCATCAACCACTCGTGCGAGCCGAACTGCTACTCCCGGGTCATCCACGTGGAGGGCCAGAAGCACATCGTCATCTTTGCGCTGCGCAGCATTTACCGCGGGGAGGAGCTGACCTACGACTACAAGTTCCCCATTGAGGACGCCAGTAACAAGCTGCCCTGCAACTGCGGCGCCAAGAAATGCAGGCGGTTCCTCAACTGATCCTCCGGGGGCCCTCGCCCAGCAACAGGCCGCGCCCCCTGGGTGGGTGCAGGAGTCAGGGCGGAGGTGCTGGCACTTCCTTATAGTTTAGCCTGGCCTCAGGAGATCCCCCCCCCCCCCATGGATGGATGTGGGGGGGGGGCAGCATCTCTCCCCTTGTGCAGCTGGCTGTGTGACTCTTTTCTACGAATCTTATCTCGGATTTCTAGAGGGAATGGAAAGGAAAAATCGCACTTTACCGTCTGTCCTGACTGTCGGGGGTACATGGCAATTTATGGGGGGGGGTCTCTTCTCCTTCCTCTCAGGGTATTCTCTAATTTGTGCTCTGGATTCAGCTACTACTTTGCTGCTAGTTTTTATGTTCTGATAGGGTGGGGCAGGGGCGGCACTGGCCAATCGGCAAGGACCGGCCTTGGCTTCTGAGGGGGGATCAGTACGGTCTTCCCCCCCCTGTTTATTGTGGAGAAAGGGAGACCCCCCCCTATATTTGGGAGGAGGAGCAAGCTTACTTTGGGGATGACAATCATTTTTAGTCGACCTCTGACCTGTACATCAGCAGCCAATGGGGAGCTGCTGCCTGCCCTGCCCTAACTGCTTTCAGCCATGTTTGTTTAATTCCCCCCCACGCAGGCAGTGAGACCACCCAGCCCCCCCCATCAGACATAACACACCCTTCTCTTTGCCGCCATCTTTTTCCCCCCCCCCCTTTTGTTCATGTTTTCTGACCCTTAGATTTGTCTCTTCCCGAGGGAACGAATGGGAATCCAGTGTGAGACTGAGAACCGCCGCCGCCGCCGTCACGCGCAGGGTGTATATATCTGTACAAAGATTTGTAAGGACGTTGGTTTTTCTATGCACTTTTTTTTATTTAAGGACTTTTCCTGGTGAATAATAATGTTTCATTGTTTCACCTCCTCTTTAGCATTTTAAATAAAAATGAACATTTTGCCATGTTGTAATGTTATGTTCCCGGGAGCTCACAATCCTTTTCTTTAGCCTGTAAAACTATGGCACATAGGGATTCCCCTGTACTAAGCACAATTCAGCAGGAACAGCCCCCTAAGTTTGCCCATAGCCTATACAGAGAGATACCATAAAACTATGGCACATAGGGATTCCCCTGTACTAAGCACAATTCAGCAGGAACAGCCCCCTAAGATTGCTCATAGCCTGTACAGAGAGATACCATAAAACTATGGCACATAGGGATTCCCCTGTACTAAGCACAATTCAGCAGGAACAGTCCCCTAAGTTTGCTCATAGCCTGTACAGAGAGATACCATAAAACTATGGCACATAGGGATTCCCCTGTACTAAGCACAATTCAGCAGGAACAGCCCCCTAAGTTTGCTCATAGCCTGTACAGAGAGATACCATAAAACTATGGCACATAGGGATTCCCCTGTACTAAGCACAATTCAGCAGGAACAGCCCCCTAAGTTTGCTCATAGCCTGTACAGAGAGATACCATAAAACTATGGCACATAGGGATTCCCCTGTACTAAGCACAATTCAGCAGGAACAGCCAAAGGATTATATCAAAAGTAAGGTTTAAGGATGCAAAAGGCCAAGAAAGACACCTGAATGGAAATTGCCTTTTGCTGCCCATGACAGGAGGCGTGGGGTGGGGTTGGTTGGGGGTGGGGGGAAGTAGCTGAAATTCACCCGCAGAGCAGTATATGCTACAAAAGCCATTGTAGGCTGTTTGTGATCTCATTGAATCAGGTTGGTCCAATCACATTGCTGTATCACCAGTTTAATGTAAGAATAGGATCTGTATATTCAGTAAAGGTTTAGTATTTAGGAGCTTTGGTGAAACCAGCCCAGAAGGCACAACGGGGTTAAAGTTCCCACCCTGCTCTGAAGAAGCACCAAACAAAACAAAGTAGGAATGCTCTGGGCACACAGACTGGTGCTGCCATAACACATCGTATATGAAAAATCAAGACTTAAATGTTGGAGGTGAGTTAACATGAACAAATTTACTTTATAGTGGCTCTTAATACCCTCTAATACCCCCCCCTTCCCTGTATGTGCCCTTGTTTGCATCTGATCTGGGCTCCTACCCACATTTTCCCTGGTTACTACGGCAGCATTAACGCCTCTGGGTAATTCCCCTTCCTTCACTCGCTGAGAAAAGAACTTGATACTAATCCTCCATTTGTTGTCTTTGTGGCTGACTTGGACCTGCCTTTTGGGTTCTGTACCTGGGCAGTTGGCCTATCTCCCTGGCAGGGCTGTGCAGAGTGCATTTGCTCATAGAGGAGATTGGTCGGTCCTGTTGGTAGGCAGCCCTGGGATAAAGATCCCCATACACGGGCTGATTCTAGCTGGCGATATGGGTCCCTTAGACAGATTCGGCAGCTAATTGGCCCGTGTATGGGGATTACCGACGGGTCTGCCCGACCGTTATCTGGTCTGAAATCGGCCAGATCTCGATCAGGCAGGTTAGAAAATCTAGTCGGATCGGGGACCGCATTGGCTCGTTGATGTGGTCCCCGGACCGACTTTGCCTATGCCCGTCATTATAATTCCCCAGGGCTAAATGATTGAATTAGCCTAAATTCCCCCTGTAGGTGGGGATATCGGAAGAAGATGGCGAGCGGATCTTAAGGTGCATGGGCACCTTAACTGTATCCTGAGATGTTGAGGTTCAACGTTGATCCAGATTACATGAGTGTCCGACCAGGTTATGGGCCAGAACCATAAAGTCTTAATTTTGTTAGAATGGCTCCTAACCCTCCAGAGATATTAGATGGGGAGCCACTTTGTTGGAAGGCCTCAATCTGTGCTTATGGTTTCATGTTTGTATTATTTCTTTTTAGTGCTCCTACCCCAAGAAAGTTGTCTTCCAAAGAAGAAGCCCTTAAAAAACTGATCAAATGTTGAACAATAAGGTTGGCTGGGGATGCAGCAACAGACAGATGTTATGGAATGGATCAGAGTAAAGTTGGCTACTAAGAGCGCTAGAGAAGAGCCAGCAGGGTGGCACAGGTTCCTAGTATTCACCATCGACTGTAGTGCTGCTGCTGATTAAGAGGAGGAAGATGTTGCAGAGGAAGAACTACATTCATCTGAAGTTTCTTTAGTGGAGCCTTTCATGAAGGTGATACGATCTCAGGTGGAGCTTCCAGAGAAACCAGAACCACCATCTTATTCCTTCTCCTATCATATTCTTCTTTCTTCTCCCTAATTTATATTTCTGAGGAAACCGAAAGCTACTTCTCTACACAAGAAGATGCTTGTCAAAGAATGGGATACAATTCTACAGAATCAGAAGATTGGTGGAGAGAAATCAACAGATTCCGGCCGGTTGGGTTGGGCAGCCTACTTAGAAAATTGTCTCCAAGGTTTCTGGTTGAGGGGAGAGCAG
Organism: Xenopus tropicalis; assembly: GCF_000004195.4. Taxonomy (NCBI): domain Eukaryota; kingdom Metazoa; phylum Chordata; class Amphibia; order Anura; family Pipidae; genus Xenopus; species Xenopus tropicalis. The sequence goes on along the minus strand of NC_030683.2, from coordinate 128,928,345 downwards.
ATGCTTTCTGCCAATGTGTTAGAGCAGTGTGAAAGGCTATCCAACCTCTTGAAGAGAACACCCTCTTATTCCTTCTCCTATCTTCTTCTTCTCCCTTATTTATATTTCTGAGGAAACAAAAAGCTTCTATACACGAGGGGACGCTTTACAAAGAATGGGGTATAGTTCTACAGAATCAGAAGATTTTCAAACAAACTGAGGTGGTGGAGAGAAATCGACAGATTCTGGCCGGTTGGGTTGGGTTGGGCAGCCTACTTAGAAAATTGTCTCCAAGGTTTCTGGTTGAGGGGAGAGCAGATGCCTCCTGCCAATGTGTTAGAGCAGTATGGAAGCCTATCCAACTTCTTGAAAAGAACACCCTCTTCTGCCTTCTCCTATCTTCTTCTTCTTTCTTCTCCCTTATTTATATTTTTGGGGAAACAAAAAAACTACTTCTCTACACATCGAGACTGGGACAAACTGATGCAAAATTTCCTATTCTGTCAGAAGCTGTATCCATTTCCAGTGATGGAGGAATACATTAGGGAGATGTTGGCGTTTTCCAACCCTACGGCCATTTGAACATGTACTGTCTTGTGTGAATTCCATAGAAGGATGAAAGCATCTTTGAAGAACTGCGTTGGGGGCATCCTGTAGACCAGCCCTTGCCCTTCTATCAGTAGATGTGGTTGTGGAATGTAGAGAAGGAGTCGATAGAAGAAGCATTATCGGTGCCCTGGCTGAGATGTGAGCTACAGAATTTGTTGCAGAGGCTTCAGTGGATCTAGTGCGATCTTCCAGAGCCTGTGGCTGTGAGAAGAGAAGAATCTGTGTTTTTTGCCCTTTTGAAGGGCTAGTGCGCTTTGGGTCAATTGGATGACATCATTGAAATGAGCGACTGGTGGCAAAAGTTCATTTTTACCTCAAGGAGAAATTGTTTGACTCTGCCAAGGTCCAACAGACAGGTCTTCCTTTTGAGACAGAACATTTTTTTAAAGAGCAAAGACAGTCTAGGCCAACAAAAGTCAGCTTTTGCCATCTCGGTGTCTGGCAGAGACGGCTCTGTTGCGGAAACACTCCGTTTTTAGTTTCAGCAATGTTGAAGTGGGCAAGATGGTATGACCCATGCAGAAGGTGTTCCTGGATCAGTGGGATACAAATCTATGGAACCAGAATCAGAAGATTTCTGTACAAACTGAGGTGGTGATTGATATAGAGAGCAACCTGGCCGAGGGGCAGCCACTGAGAGAAATAATTTTGGAGAATACTGACCACAGATACCGGCCGGTTGGGAAGCCTACTTAGAAAATTGTCTCCAAGGTTTTTGGTCAAGGGGAGTTACAGCAGTGTGGAAGGCTATCCAACCTTGCAGCCACCTCTTGAAAAGAACCTTGATGGAAACAGACAACATGGCAGCAGTTCCCTATATAAGGGAACAAGGAGGGACTCAGTCAGAGACTTATGGTGGAATTACATCCAATGGTGTTGGGTGGAAGAGAATTTGTAGAACATTTTGGCTCTTCACCTTCCTCAGAAGCAGAATGTGACGGCAGACTTTCTCAGCCTCCCAATGATAAACAGGCATGAGTGGGAACTGGATAGGGGTGGAGGTAATGGGGCTCCCAAGTAATGGAACTGGAATAGTATGTCTGCTAGAAAGATATTGCCAAACAAAGCTTATGGGAAAGTGTATATAGAACTAAGCATTTGCGCTGGAAACAGTTTCTCAAAATTTGGAGTCTCCTCAGGGTTCGACAGGACTAAGCTAAAGAACTTTAAAGCTCCTGATGTCGATTTCAGTGTTAACAGGGGTTCCATTGTCAAGAAATAAGAAAATAACTTTGTCAGGGGTAAGAATTCTTTAAGCCCCATGGGATATACCCTTGGTCCTGCAGGCTCTTACAGTAAAGCCTATGGAGCCCACATCGGAATTCTTCTTACATTGAGACCACTTTTCCTTATAGGCAATAACCTCTGCCTCTAGACAAGTGATTTACAAGCTCTCCACCATTCACTGTCATCCAACCTCCTCAAGTCGGACCCTGGGTACTTACCTATGGTGGTCTCTGCTTTTCACTTTTTCACTTGCTTTGATCTATTCATATAGGCCTAAAGTCGGCCATACAAGGTGCGATCTGCTCGTTTGACAAATGAGCGGATGGTCTTCCCATATGCCCCTGATCGTTTGGCCCAAATGATTGAATTAATACGGGCGGGTATATGGGCTGTCGGACCGAGGACTGCATCAACGAGCCAATGTGGTTCCCGATCTGAATGGAAAAATCAAACCTGTCTGAGATCTGACTAATTTTAGGCCAGATACCGATTGGGTTGGCCTGTCAGTGGTGCCCATACAGTTGGCCCGAAGGACCCGAATCCGCCTGTGTATGGCTACCTTAAAACTTGGACAATCTATACTAGATTTGTGGTTCCTGATGGTAACAAAAAGGGGTAAAGGCACACTCCCCAGGGGCACTGCGTGCTCATTGGGCATTTCAGGCTGATGTTGCCTTGGAACAAGTGGCTAAAGGTCCCCATACACTGGCCGATTGTAGCTGCCGATATGGGCCCCTTGGACCAATTCGGCAGCTTATCGGCCCGTGTAGGGGCAGAAACCACTGCCATACCCGACCGATATCTGCCCAGATATCCATCGGGCAGGTTAAAAGATTCAGTCGGATCGGGGACCGCATCGGCTCGTTGATGCGGTCCCCAAACCGACTGCCCCATTGCCGCCATTATAATTCGATCGTTTGGCCCAAAATCAAATTAGCCTACACGCTCCCCGATATCGCCCACCCGTAGGTGGGGATCCGCTCGCTTGGTGACCTCAAGTCCACATCCTGGGATTCAGCCAAGACTTTTTGGATATCTTTCCTTGGGCACAAAAAGTGTCGGAGGCAGTTTGTTTGTATCTGGCCCACTTTGTCTTATTGCTAAGGTACTGACCCAGAGGCATGAAGGTTGCCATAGTAACCAGGGAAAAGGGAAAGTGTATTTATTGCTTACCATTATTTTTGTTTCCTGGTTATTATGTGCAGTATTTACACCGACCCCTTCCAGAAATAAGCTCGGGCAACAGCCTTAGATGACGGGAGGGATTATATAGTAGTAGTAATTATTTTCTGTCCTATCGGCTAATGAGGGCTTGGAATTACCCATGGGTTAGGTAATATAGAGGTCAACTTTCCCTTTACAATCGCTGAAAATCTATCTTTGGGTCTCCACCATAAAGAGGCAGGAGGGGAATAATGGATACTTTGTAGCAGCAGCAGCTTCTATCAGCAGGAGTCTTGATGGAAAGTAACTACCTGTTATTGTGAATAATTGTTTACTTGCCCTTTAAAATGTGCATTTGACCGATACAAAGGGAAAACAAATCGTAAAATGACAAGGGCCCCTTTATTTAAGACAAGCAATATGGCAGCTCCCACACGTGTATAAAGGCAGACAGATACAACAGATGAGATGTGCTATTGGTCCATATACACAAGTGTGATAATCACGGCAATAAACACCCCCCCTCCCGGCTCACTATAGCTGCACCTAATCAGGTTTAACCTAATGAGGATTTGACACAGATCTGGGTCAGCGGCAGAGCGAGGATCCACTGCGCACAGAACAGGTATGTGGAACCCACATTTCCAACTGAAATCTGTCGCATTCGGGGGGTTTTACAGCTATTGCTAGATTTTGATTGGTTGGGAAAACCCTGCCTGATTGGATAACAGGAGGGTTCACTGGGAAGTTGGAACCAAAGGCTGTATCAGTGGGTACTGGGAGTTGTAGTTCATCGGCCCGAGCCCCCTTCCTCCAGTATCCAAAGGGCCAACAACTCCCCATAATGATGTGAGCTCCATATTTATATAATGTTACCTTCCTACAAAGCTCAGGTTTGTTCACCTTTAGCTTTCACTCTGCATCATAATAAAAGTTAACACCCCTACAGAGTAAAAGTCTAAGGCAATTTTCAATTGGTCTTCATTTTTTATTGTAGTTTTTTTTTAGTCATTTTTAGTTCAGCAACTATCCAGTTTGGAGTTTCAGCAGCTATTTGGTTGCTAGGGTCCAAGTTACCTTAGCAACCAGGGAGTGGTTTGGACGAGAGACTGGTATATGAGTAGAAGAGGGGCTGAATAGAAAAGAAAGTTACTAAAGTAACAATAACAATAAAACTGGAGCCGCACAGAGCAATTTTAAATGAGGTCACTGACCCCGGCAACCAAAAAACTATTGCTAAGAGTTGCAAGAAGAAGGCAGATAAAGACTTAAATAAAGAAGACCAATTGAAAAGTTGCTTAGAATTGTCCATTCTACAGTATGTATTATAAGGGATAATGTACCCCCTACTGTAAATGATAAGGATATTAGCAGTCACTGAGGGGTTCTGTGCCCCCCATATAAAGGCACAAGGCTGCAGGCTGAGTTATACAGGGAACTCTGAGTATCACTCATGTATTATAAGGGATAATGTACCCCCTACTGTAAATGATAAGGATATTAGCAGTCACTGAGGGGCTCTGTGCCCATATAAAGGCACAAGGCTGCAGGCTGAGTTATACAGGGAACTCTGAGTATCACTCATGTATTATAAGGGATAATGTACCCCCTACTGTAAATGATAAGGATATTACCAGTCACTGAGGGGTTCTGTGCCCCCCATATAAAGGCACAAGGCTGCAGGCTGAGTTATACAGGGAACTCTGAGTATCACTCATGTATTATAAGGGATAATGTACCCCCTACTGTAAATGATAAGGATATTAGCAGTCACTGAGGGGTTCTGTGCCCATATAAAGGCACAAGGCTGCAGGCTGAGTTATACAGGGAACTCTGAGTATCACTCATGTATTATAAGGGATAATGTACCCCCTACTGTAAATGATAAGGATATTAGCAGTCACTGAGGGGTTCTGTGCCCCCCATATAAAGGCACAAGGCTGCAGGCTGAGTTATACAGGGAACTCTGAGTATCACTCATGTATTATAAGGGATAATGTACCCCCTACTGTAAATGATAAGGATATTAGCAGTCACTGAGGGGTTCTGTGCCCCCCATATAAAGGCACAAGGCTGCAGGCTGAGTTATACAGGGAACTCTGAGTATCACTCATGTATTATAAGGGATAATGTACCCCCTACTGTAAATGATAAGGATATTAGCAGTCACTGAGGGGTTCTGTGCCCCCCATATAAAGGCACAAGGCTGCAGGCTGAGTTATACAGGGAACTCTGAGTATCACTCATGTATTATAAGGGATAATGTACCCCCTACTGTAAATGATAAGGATATTAGCAGTCACTGAGGGGTTCTGTGCCCCCCATATAAAGGCACAAGGCTGCAGGCTGAGTTATACAGGGAACTCTGAGTATCACTCATGTATTATAAGGGATAGTGTACCCCCTACTGTAAATGATAAGGATATTAGCACTCACTGAGGGGTTCTGTGCCCATATAAAGGCACAAGGCTGCAGGCTGAGTTATACAGGGAACTCTGAGTATCACTCATGTATTATAAGGGATAATGTACCCCCTACTGTAAATGATAAGGATATTAGCAGTCACTGAGGGGTTCTGTGCCCCCCATATAAAGGCACAAGGCTGCAGGCTGAGTTATACAGGGAACTCTGAGTATCACTCATGTATTATAAGGGATAATGTACCCCCTACTGTAAATGATAAGGATATTAGCAGTCACTGAGGGGTTCTGTGCCCATATAAAGGCACAAGGCTGCAGGCTGAGTTATACAGGGAACTCTGAGTATCACTCATGTATTATAAGGGATAATGTACCCCCTACTGTAAATGATAAGGATATTAGCAGTCACTGAGGGGTTCTGTGCCCCCCATATAAAGGCACAAGGCTGCAGGCTGAGTTATACAGGGAACTCTGAGTATCACTCATGTATTATAAGGGATAATGTACCCCCTACTGTAAATGATAAGGATATTAGCAGTCACTGAGGGGTTCTGTGCCCCCCATATAAAGGCACAAGGCTGCAGGCTGAGTTATACAGGGAACTCTGAGTATCACTCATGTATTATAAGGGATAATGTACCCCCTACTGTAAATGATAAGGATATTAGCAGTCACTGAGGGGTTCTGTGCCCATATAAAGGCACTACAAAATCTTTTATCACATTTTATCTCCATCTTATTAATGTGAGCTTGCACTTCTATAATAATAATGGCTGTCTCTCCAGCCTTTGTATTAGGACTTCATGACCAGGACAGAATACCAGCGAGGCATGCACTCCCCTCCTCTTGTCCAATCAGCTGTTAGTATCAGTATGTCAGGCGTGGCTTTACAAGGAGAAGGGTCCAAAGCGGACAAGGGTGGAGGCCCTGAAGCAAATGGAAGATGTCAACCAGTCGCCCCTCCAATGAAACCAAAGCAGGTACTGGCCTACCTACCTCGCCCTCCTACTGACACCAGGCGCTACTGCAGCTTTCCACAAAAGGTGAGCGACTTTATGCACTGTTAAACTCCCTTGGGTGGAAACATCTGCCCCCTAAACTTGCCCCTCAGACTTGCCTCCGTAGCTCCAGCCCTAAACAATCCCACTAGGGATCTTGTTAGATGTTTTTGGACTATTTATACCTTCTCTCCGTTCTTTCCAGCCTGAACATGTGGTGGTACCGACATATAAAGAGTCGAAGGTGCCCACACATCCTACCCCTACTCCAGTGCACCCCGTCTTGCCTCTTCCTGACATCATGCCCCGCAGTGCGTATAAACGTCACATGAGCACCAATGATATTGGATACCCGTACCCAGCCCGGCCTCGGCCTAGTGTGTGCATCTCATCGGACCTTCCCAAGTACCGTCGTTCTTCGCTGAGAGATGGAGGAGTCGGCAGTGCTCGGTGGTACCCGAGGCACGCCATCAGTTTTCCTGATATCAGTCGTGGACCTCGGTACGTTAACACCCCCTCCCGGGGCTTTCTTTCGTCCTCGACGGCGGGGTCTGACCGGCAACCCAAACAACGCTGCAAATTTATGGAGGCCGAACTACGGCAAGGTAAGACGTCTACTCGGAGAGAGCGCCAACGGTACGTGACGAAGGACGGCAAGTGTCAAGTTAACTTGGGCCACATAGAAGAAAAGGCTCGTTTCCTGTCGGACATCTTTACGACCATTGTTGACCTCAAGTATCGCTGGTTCCTCTTCGTCTTCATGATGTGCTACATCGTCACGTGGCTTCTCTTCGCCACCATCTACTACTTGGATGCCTTGTGGCGCCAGGATATTATCAATATGAATAATACTGAATGGGCTCCCTGTTTCCAGAACGTGGACAGTTTCACCTCGGCTCTTCTTTTCTCAGTGGAGACCCAACGTACGATTGGTTATGGGTCGCGGATGGTGACGGCTACTTGCCAAGAAGGTGTCTACATTGTCATGGCGCAGTCTATCGTCGGTTCCATGATAGACGCCCTTATGGTAGGGTGCATGTTTGTGAAAATTTCCCGCCCCAAGAAAAGGGCACAGACTCTCATTTTTAGCCAGAACTGTGTGGTTTGTCCCCGCGATGAGAGACTCTGCTTCATGTTCAGAATCGGGGACCTCAGAGATAGTCACATGGTCGATGCCAAAATCAGGGCCAAGTTAATCAAGTCAAGACAGACGTACGAAGGAGAATTCCTCCCTCTGGAACAATCGGAAATCAACCTTGGCTACGAGACCGGAGAGGACCGCCTGTTCTTGGTGGAGCCACAGGTTATTTGCCACGTCATCGATGAGAACAGTCCTTTCTGGGAAATGGGACCCCAGGAGCTCCTGAGGGAGCAGTTTGAGATCATTGTCATCCTGGAGGGAATCGTGGAGGCCACAGGCAAGTAATAATATGGTATGGTCTAAACCGTATTGTACCATAGGCCACTTCCAGGGCCCAAATGTGGCCTTTGACGTAGGCAGGAAACCATTTTGGGTATCCTAACCCTTATTATGGTTGTTACTAGAGGGTTTGATAATGCCAAGAGCTTTAGATCTGTGATTATGGTCTAAACCGTATTGTACCATAGGCCACTTCCAGGGCCCAACTGTGGCCTTTGACGTAGGCAGGAAACCATTTTGGGTATCCTTACCCTTTTTATGGTTGTTACTAGAGGGTTTGATAATGCCAAGAGCTTTAGATCTGTGATTATGGTCTAAACCGTATTGTACAATAGGCCACTTCCAGGGCCCAACTGTGGCCTTTGACGTAGGCAGGAAACCATTTTGGGTATCCTTACCCTTTTTATGGTTGTTACTAGAGGGTTTGATAATGCCAAGAGCTTTAGATCTGTGATTATGGTCTAAACCGTATTGTACAATAGGCCACTTCCAGGGCCCAACTGTGGCCTTTGACGTAGGCAGAAAACCATTTTGGGTATCCTAATCCTTTTTATGGTTGTTACTAGAGGGTTTGATAATGCCAAGAGCTTTAGATCATTCCCAATTCATCTCCGGAATTGATTGGGTCAATGTCTAAATGTCTAGAAACACTTGGACATTAGTGTCTAACTTCACCTCTCTCCTGCTAGGTATGACCTGTCAGGCCAAGTCCTCGTACTTGGAGACGGAGATCATCTGGGGCCATCGCTTTGAGCCATGCATGATGCTAGAGAAGGGAGCCTTCCGCGTGGACTACAAGCGCTTCCACAAGACCTTTGAGGTGCAGTTGCCCCGCTGCAGCGCAAAAGAGATGGAGGAGACCCGGGAGTTGGAAGGATCAGAGTTCAGCTACTTCTGGGAAAATGGCGACTTCCTCACAGGCCGCAGATACACGGAAACAGATATGGGAGAGGATGAGAGAGAAGGTCGTGGGGAAGCCTTCTCCGAAATCAGCGGCAGACTCATCGGCAACATTGCCGAAGAAAGGAGCTCCGACTTTAATGGCAGTGAATGTAATCTATAGATGGGCCGTGGGTCCCACATCCGAGCAGAGTAGGGCGGCTATAGGCTGAGCAAAGACTCAAAAATCTGTTTTATATGATAGGTTAGTATGCATTGTACAGCGCTGTGGAATATGTTGGCGCTTTATAAATAAATGATAATAATAATTAAGACAAAGCTTCCCAAACGGTGGCACGGGATCCTCCAGGGGGGTCAGGAGCAGTGGCTGGGGGGGCCTAGGTTAAGGGTCAGAGCGAGATTTAGGGAGGTACAGCTGGTGGAAACACTTTTTTAATAGTGTAGATATTCTTGAAGCTCTTGGTTGAATGTCTGTTTTTGTACATTTTATGGGCCCTGACAAAATAATGATGTTCTAAAGAGAACTTGGGCCACAGGTCCTGAAGCTACTGCAATAGGGGATACTGTAAGGTCACTGACCTTCATAAAGGTTCCTGGGTTCATTAGATAATTAACATCCCTTCTCTGGACCTTGTATATAATATGCCTGACTCCGTTACTCGATATTACTAATACAGGTATAGGACCCGTTATCCAGAATGCTCGGGACCAAGGGTATTCCGGATAAGGGGTCTTTCCGTAATTTGGATCTCCATACCTTAAGTCTACTAAAAAATCAATAAAACATTAATTAAACCCAATAGGATTATTTTGCCCCCAATAAGGGGTAATTATAATCTTAGTTGGGATCAAGTACAGGTACTGTTTTATTATTACAGAGAAAAGGGAATCATTTAACCATGAAATAAACCCAATAGGGCTGTTCTGCCCCAATAAGGGGTAATTATAATCTTAGTTGGGATCAAGTACAGGTACTGTTTTATTATTACAGAGAAAAGGGAATCATTTAACCATGAAATAAACCCAATAGGGCTGTTCTGCCCCAATAAGGGGTAATTATATCTTAGTTGGGATCAAGTACAGGTACTGTTTTATTATTACAGAGAAAAGGGAATCATTTAACCATTAAATAAACCCAATAGGGCTGTTCTGCCCCCAATAAGGGGTAATTATATCTTAGTTGGGATCAAGTACAGGTACTGTTTTATTATTACAGAGAAAAGGGAATCATTTAACCATGAAATAAACCCAATAGAGCTGTTCTGCCCCAATAAGGGGTAATTATATCTTAGTTGGGATCAAGTACAGGTACTGTTTTATTATTACAGAGAAAAGGGAATCATTTAACCATTAAATAAACCCAATAGGGCTGTTCTGCCCCAATAAGGGGTAATTATATCTTAGTTGGGATCAAGTACAGGTACTGTTTTATTATTACAGAGAAAAGGGAATCATTTAACCATTAAATAAACCCAATAGGGCTGTTCTGCCCCCAATAAGGGGTAATTATATCTTAGTTGGGATCAAGTACAGGTACTGTTTTATTATTACAGAGAAAAGGGAATCATTTAACCATGAAATAAACCCAATAGGGCTGTTCTGCCCCAATAAGGGGTAATTATATCTTAGTTGGGATCAAGTACAGGTACTGTTTTATTATTACAGAGAAAAGGGAATCATTTAACCATGAAATAAACCCAATAGGGCTGTTCTGCCCCCAATAAGGGGTAATTATATCTTAGTTGGGATCAAGTACAGGTACTGTTTTATTATTACAGAGAAAAGGGAATCATTTAACCATGAAATAAACCCAATAGGGCTGTTCTGCCCCAATAAGGGGTAATTATATCTTAGTTGGGATCAAATACAAAGCACTGTTTTTTGTTTTTTTTTTTACAGAGAAAAAGGAAATCAATTTTGAAAAATCTGAATTATTTGATTAAAATTGAGTCTATGGGAGACAGGCTTTCCGTAATTCGGAGCTTTCTGGACATTGGGTTTCCGGATAAAGGATCCCATACCTGTATCACTAGAGAAAAAGCCCTCTGTGTCTGTGAGAGATGGGGATAGTAGGGCCAAGCTTGGCAGTGGGTATAGGAAGAAGGACAATTTAAAGGGGAACTCTGGCTTCAGAACCAACACACAACACAGAAACCCCTAATATCCCTATCACTGTAATCTGTTCCTTCACAGGAATAAATCCCATTTTATATGCTGAAATCCAGCTGCAAATCAGCTCTTCTCTTTCTGCTTCATTTCAAATCCTGGCAGGGGAGGAGGGACTAAAACACTGATGTTACAGATTGTAACAACTTCCCCACAGCTTACAGACAGCATGCAGGAACTACATAACCCACAATGCATTGCACTGGGATGTTCCTTTCCTTATTGGCATCACGTGTGCAGCAGGGGATTGTGGGATTGGGAGGAGACAGGCTGAGGGGAGATGACTACTGTTACATTTTATTTGAGTCTCACAGTAGTCAGCCAGATCAGCAGGGGAACAGGAGGGCGGGGCTTAGGGAACTGTTCCAAACCATATAATTAATTAAAAATTATCATCCTATGGTCCTGGCATAAAACGTTACCAAATAAATGTATATCATTTTATTATCAAGTTGTTTGATTCAAACCGTGACTGGATCAGAACATGGGCCGGCAGAATGGTACACGCCCTGCCTGCATTTGCAACTATGTACCATTGGTCCAAGTTAAAAAATGGTGTAAAGCTCCGTTGAAAACAATGATTCTAAGAAGGAATGGGCGGGGCTTGGATTATGCAATGTATGAAAGGTTTGTACAGCCCGATGGCAGGATACAGTGTAAGCAGACACACATTGTTGGTGCTCATTCATAAACCCTGGGCAAGTTTGCACCTGGGCAGTAACCCATAGCAACCATTCAGTGATTAGGATTTTTCAACCAGCTGCAGGTGGAACGCTGAAAGCAATCAACTGATTGTTGCCATGGGTTACTGCCCAGGTGCAAATTTTATAAATGACCGAGTCTGACAGTTCTTATATCATTGTGGGTTTGTAAAGGTTTCCAGGAGCTGATCCCAAGTTCTCCCCGTCACTGATCCTTATAGAGAGAAAGCAACATTACCTGACTTGGGGGGGGGTCAGGTTGAAGCCTGGAGCATCGGTCTCTATGTTCATAAACTCCAGTCTTGAAGGCGAAGGAATTGTTAATCCCTAAAGAACATAAAAATGTAAGTGAAAATATGGGGGCTGCCATACAGTTTGCCTTAGAAAGTACAGAATGGGGTATAATGTATTATTTGAGTATAACTATAAATTCCAGCCCCGTGTCTGACTGCAGACGAAAGTCCCAATACACAAAGCTGTGCTGGAGAGAAGCTGCAGAATTCCAGGGGGAGCACTGAATATGCTTGGTGGCTTATCACTGAATAAGGTACTGGCAAAATGGGGCTCAAGGTGGGGCCACAAATCTTTATCAACCACTATATCATAATGGGAATGCCCACCAAATGCTATTTCTTAGAAACTCCCCAATATCCATTCATTCCTCATTCTCACTGGGTTTATAGTTATGTGTAACTGTCACTGTGTCTGTCCCTTTCCCTTCCCTGCACTGCTGGTTCTGACTCCTGATACAACTCCCCAATATCCATTCATCCCTCATTCTCACTGGGTTTATAGTTATGTGTAACTGTCACTGTCCCTTTCCCTTCCCTGCACTGCTGGTTCTGACTCCTGATACAACTCCCCAATATCCATTTATTCCTCATTCTCACTGGGTTTATAGTTATGTGTAACTGTCACTGTGTCTGTCCCTTTCCCTTCCCTGCACTGCTGGTTCTGACTCCTGATACAACTCCCCAATATCCATTCATTCCTCATTCTCACTGGGTTTATAGTCATGTGTAACTGTCACTGTGTCTGTCCCTTTCCCTTCTCTGCACTGCTGGTTCTGACTCCTGATACAACTCCCCAATATCCATTCATTCCTCATTCTCACTGGGTTTATAGTTATGTGTAACTGTCACTGTGTCTGTCCCTTTCCCTTCCCTGCACTGCTGGTTCTGACTCCTGATACAACTCCCCAATATCCATTCATTCCTCATTCTCACTGGGTTTATAGTTATGTGTAACTGTCACTGTGTCTGTCCCTTTCCCTTCCCTGCACTGCTGGTTCTGACTCCTGATACAACTCCCCAATATCCATTCATTCCTCATTCTCACTGGGTTTATAGTTATGTAATTGCGTCTGTCACTGTGTCTGTCCTTTGCTGCTCCAAGTCCCACAATGCCTTGCACAGTTCTGTTATTCTTGATCTCCTCAGGACTGGGTGAAGCAGTGAATGGTTGGTATTGACTGGAAGATAGCAGATTTCTACTACATTGTTGCTGTAGTCTGGTAAACTGAGAAGGAAATGAGGAATAGATACTGAGAAGTTGTTAGCATTAGATTTTCTTTCATTAAGCAAATATACAGGTTTTGGGTATGTTTAATGTATTAAATGGTAGTAAAGTACAGAAATAAATGTGTATAATAGAACTTTTAGCATATTCAGTGGTGTGTAATATGATTTCAGTGTCCACTGTCCTTTTATCGCCTCACATTTACCTCAGTTACTAAATTTTCCAATTAAACACACTACCCAGAGCCCACTCTATCAGGCAACCTCTCTCTCCATGGTAACACCACAGTTCCGGTTCCGGTCCTTCTATAGAACTCGATAAACAGAATCAAATTCATTGGAAGCGCGGCATATAAGTACAAGTAAATTATTCCCGGTGTTAAAATGCAGTAACTAGCGAAAATTTACACAAGATTAATGCCTTTTAAGGCAAGCGTTTGATCGACACGCATGCGCAGTGGGTTTGGGACGCCTGGGCACCGCTGTTTCTTGTTACCCAGTGCGCATGTGCAGAGCATACTGTGCGGAAGCGGAAGCGCCTGGGAGAGGTAAGCGGTAATAATAGCAATAATAACAGTGAGTTTGGGATGATTTCCCCCATATCTCGGGTAGTTATTTTGTTTGCAATGTGAGTGTCGCGTAATATTTTAACGGGGGCTCCCTGCCTGCTGAATGTAATTCGTAGGGAGGCATAGTCTTCCCAGGGCTGCTGGGAGATAAATGGCTGCTGCTTGTAGTCGGGTAGGTTGGTAATATAACTTGATCCAGCATGAACAGTTTCACATATTCCTAATTCCCAGGCAACTGCTCATCTCCCAGTGAAACAATGTAGTAGAAGTGAGACCTGGAGTAGAATTGTTTCAGGAGTCAGAACCAGCAGTGCAGGGAAGGGAAAGGGACAGACACAGTGACAGTTACACATAACTATAAACCCAGTGAGAATGAGGAATGAATGGATATTGGGGAGTTGTATCAGGAGTCAGAACCAGCAGTGCAGGGAAGGGAAAGGGACAGACACAGTGACAGTTACACATAACTATAAACCCAGTGAGAATGAGGGATGAATGGGTATTGGGGAGTTGTATCAGGAGTCAGAACCAGCAGTGCAGGGAAGGGAAAGGGACAGACACAGTGACAGTTACACATAATTATAAACCCAGTGAGAATGAGGAATGAATGGATATTGGGGAGTTGTATCAGGAGTCAGAACCAGCAGTGCAGGGAAGGGGAAGGGACAGACACAGTGACTGTTACACATAACTATAAACCCAGTGAGAATGAGGAATGAATGGATATTGGGGAGTTGTATCAGGAGTCAGAACCAGCAGTGCAGGGAAGGGAAAGGGACAGACACAGTGACAGTTACACATAACTATAAACCCAGTGAGAATGAGGAATGAATGGATATTGGGGAGTTGTATCAGGAGTCAGAACCAGCAGTGCAGGGAAGGGAAAGGGACAGACACAGTGACAGTTACACATAACTATAAACCCAGTGAGAATGAATGGATATTGGGGAGTTGTATCAGGAGTCAGAACCAGCAGTGCAGGGAAGGGAAAGGGACAGACACAGTGACAGTTACACATAACTATAAACCCAGTGAGAATGAGGGATGAATGGATATTGGGGAGTTGTATCAGGAGTCAGAACCAGCAGTGCAGGGAAGGGAAAGGGACAGACACAGTGACAGTTACACATAACTATAAACCCAGTGAGAATGAGGGATGAATGGGTATTGGGGAGTTGTATCAGGAGTCAGAACCAGCAGTGCAGGGAAGGGAAAGGGACAGACACAGTGACAGTTACACATAACTATAAACCCAGTGAGAATGAGGAATGAATGGGTATTGGGGAGTTGTATCAGGAGTCAGAACCAGCAGTGCAGGGAAGGGAAAGGGACAGACACAGTGACAGTTACACATAACTATAAACCCAGTGAGAATGAGGAATGAATGGATATTGGGGAGTTGTATCAGGAGTCAGAACCAGCAGTGCAGGGAAGGGAAAGGGACAGACACAGTGACAGTTACACATAACTATAAACCCAGTGAGAATGAGGGATGAATGGGTATTGGGGAGTTGTATCAGGAGTCAGAACCAGCAGTGCAGGGAAGGGAAAGGGACAGACACAGTGACAGTTACACATAACTATAAACCCAGTGAGAATGAGGAATGAATGGGTATTGGGGAGTTGTATCAGGAGTCAGAACCAGCAGTGCAGGGAAGGGAATTGGGCAGATAGTAACTGTCTGTCCATTTATTTTCTCTTATATGAATGTTGCCTAAAACATCTGATTTTCAAAGTCCTATAAGTAGATGAAGAAAACCCAGTGAAACAAATGAAACAGGATTATATTGGAACTTGTATTTATTGGTAGATAATGATCCAATAATATATTTGGGTGGGGCATCGCAAGTGAATGGCGCTCTTGGTACAGGTGTGACCCCCAAGTGCAACTATAGGTTTGCTGTAACTGCTGGTCAGTCCTGCACGTTGACTTGGGTGAAGACACACAGAGCTACTTAGTAGCAGCTACTTATTGTGGCTACTAAAATAGTCAGTGCTGATCATTTACTGTTAATTGTGTCTACGTGTGTTTAGCAGAGGCAATTCTTACTATTCTCTATGGCAGGTTATTTTCTGGCATTTAGTAGCCATGGAGAAGTAGCTTCTACTAGTAGCTCCGTGTGTCTTCACCCTTAGACGCCTTGCAGTTGTCTTTTTTTTATCTTTGATGGGTGCTCACTTCTGGGTAGGGTAACAATGGTCAATGAGAATTCTACCGAGCAACAATGTGAGTGTAAGTGCAAGAGAAGTGACCAATGAGAATGCTGATTCCCTGTGTCAGGCCCCTTGCTGGTACCTTACATATAGAGATAATGATGGCATTTTTCCCGTCATTATATGGCACAGGAATCAGACATGGGGATAAAGGGACAGACTTGTTCAGTGCTGGGAAACTGTGCTTATTGCTCCCAACTCCAATTGCAGGAACAGAGAACAGGGAGCCGGATTTACTCACATCAGCTGGGATTCTCATTGGGGGATTTCTTGCATTTTAATGCAGTTTTATTGGGCAATATTGCTTTAAGAATACAGCCCTGATGTTGCTGGACTACAGCTCCCAGCATGCTTCACCCTTCATTATTCTGGGATTTGTAGTCCAGCAACAGCTGTCTTCCCCAAACAGTCCTGGGTTTTGTCCGTTACAGTGTAGAACCGGGCCAGCAGAACTTACAGAGGGGGTGCTGCCATATTGCTATCCCCAGATAGCACATATGTACAGTAACGGCTGAATGGCAGTGTTGGGATGTTGCACCACAGAGGGTTAATGATCAGACTTTTAATGATGCACTTTGGGGCCTGAGCCCGACAGACGGCAGAAACCCGAGATCCCAAACATAACCAAATACGGCCGTACTGAGCCGGCTCTCCATGGGGGGAATGACAGCTCTTTAAATAAGTGTTTAAATCTCCAGCTTGTGTCTGGGCTTTACTGCTCTTGTTGAGGCTGCGGCATTAACGCTTTCCTTGCTGTTTGCCCGAGTATTAAAGGGGTTGTTCACCTTTGAGATAACTTTTAGTTTAATGTAGAGAGTAATATAGAGTCAATTTGCAATTGGTCTTCATTTTTTTTAATTTGTAGTTTTTTTTCATTTTCAGTCCAGCAGCTCTCCAGTTTGGAGTTTCAGCGGCTATTTGGTTGCTAGGGTCCTATATACCTTAGCAACCAGGGAGTGGTTGCAGTGAGAGATTGGTACATGAATAGGGGAGGGGCTGAATAGAAAGATAAGGAATAAAAAGTAACAGTAACAATAAAACTGGAGCCTCACAGAGCAATAGGGTTTGGCTGCCGGGGTCAGTGACCCCCATTTGAGAGCTGGAAAGAGTTGCTAGGGTCCAAATTACCTTAGCAACCAGGGAGTGGTTTGGATGAGAGACCGGTATATGAATAGGGGAGGGGCTGAATAGAAAGATAAGGAATAATAAAAAAAAGTAACAATTACAGTAAAACGAGCCTCACAGAGCAATAGGGTTTGGCTGCCGGGGTCAGTGACCCCCATTTGAAAGCTGCAAATAGTTAATATTTAGAAAGTACGAAAAACAAATAATGAAGACCAATTGCAAAGTTGCTAGGAATAGGATATTCTATGACATACTAATAGTTAACTTAAAGCTGAACCCCACCCCTTTAATATGTTGAACTGTGAGCAATAAAGCATTTTCCCATCATTTCTTCCCAGGCTGAAGCTGATCCTGTTCCGACTCCAGTAGCTGCCTGAGCTGATCCATTAGTGCCGGTCCGTTAGTGCTGCAACCAGAACTTCACTCCGGCGCCAGCATGAATCTCGAGCGGGTCCCCAATGAGGAGAAACTGCAGCTGTGCAGGAAATATTACCTGGGTGAGAGTAAGGGGCAGGGGCTATAATTTGTAATCATTATACAGTTGGGTCATTTCCCTATGGGACCAAACTGTAACGTATACCCTTATAAACAGTGCTTAGTGATGTCATCAGTTATAATCGCGGCTTTGTGATGTCATTTCTGTCACATGACTCACTAAAACTTGTATATTATTACAGTACCCCCTGTTGTAAAATATGATGATATTAGAAGTCACCTGGGAGTTCCATGTCCTGTATAAAAGCCCTCAGCCTTCGGCCTCATCCCTTTATATGGTCATGGAACTCCTCAGTGACTTATAATATCCTTATAGTTTACAATAGGGGGTAATTTATTCACTATATATTATAAGGAACTCCTCGGGGGCTTATAATATCCCTATATGTTACAATAGGGGGCACTTTATTCACTATATATTATAAGGAACTCCTCGGGGGCTTATAATATCCCTATATGTTACAATAGGGGGCACTTTATTCACTATATATTATAAGGAACTCCTCGGGGGCTTATAATATCCCTATATGTTACAATCGGGGGCACTTTATTCACTATATATTATAAGGAACTCCTCGGGGGCTTATAATATCCCTATATGTTACAATAGGGGGCACTTTATTCACTATATATTATAAGGAACTCCTCGGGGACTTATAATATCCCTATATGTTACAATAGGGGGTACTTTATTCACTATATATTATAAGGAACACCTCGGGGACTTATAATATCTCTATATGTTACAATAGGGGGCACTTTATTCACTATATATTATAAGGAACTCCTCGGGGGCTTATAATATCCCTATATGTTACAATCGGGGGCACTTTATTCACTATATAATATAAGGAACTCCTCGGGGACTTATAATATCCCTATATGTTACAATAGGGGGTACTTTATTCACTATATATTATAAGGAACTCCTCGGGGGCTTATAATATCCCTATATGTTACAATAGGGGGCACTTTATTCACTATATATTATAAGGAACTCCTCGGGGGCTTATAATATCCCTATATGTTACAATCGGGGGCACTTTATTCACTATATATTATAAGGAACTCCTCGGGGGCTTATAATATCCCTATATGTTACAATAGGGGGTACTTTATTCACTATATATTATAAGGAACTCCTCGGGGACTTATAATATCCCTATATGTTACAATAGGGGGTACTTTATTCACTATATATTATAAGGAACACCTCGGGGACTTATAATATCTCTATATGTTACAATAGGGGACACTTTATTCACTATATATTATAAGGAACTCCTCGGGGACTTATAATATCCCTATATGTTACAATAGGGGGCACTTTATTCACTATATATTATAAGGAACTCCTCGGGGGCTTATAATATCCCTATATGTTACAATAGGGGGTACTTTATTCACTATATATT
The DNA here is from genome assembly GCF_000004195.4 of Xenopus tropicalis. NCBI lineage: Eukaryota > Metazoa > Chordata > Amphibia > Anura > Pipidae > Xenopus > Xenopus tropicalis. The sequence goes on along the minus strand of NC_030683.2, from coordinate 128,909,426 downwards.
ATAAGGAACCCCTCTGTGACTTATAATATCCCTATATGTTACAATAGGGGGCACTTTATTCACTATATATGGATCGGGCAGGTAAGCCCAGAGATATATAGAGGGACATACCAGTAGGTTGGTAGTGGATCTGTCAACGTTATACAGAACAATAAAGAAACCTGTATATTTAACCCTTTCCTCCCCATGTTTCCCCTACAGGAGGATTTGCGCTGCTGCCGTTCCTGTGGCTCGTGAATGTGGTTTGGTTCTTTAAAGAGGCATTCTTCAAACCTGCATACACTGAGCAGCCCCTTATCCAGAGCTGTAAGTGTGGGGGGGCACGATACACAATACAGTCTGGATCTCTGATGCTCAGAACGTAGCAGTCCTGCCTTGCTTTATGGCTGAGATTCTAGCTATCTGTATAACAGAGCATTCTGTCACAGTGGCACAGATCCTATCTGATCCCCCCCATTGTAAGCAGCAGTCCTGCCCTGCTTTATGGCTGAGATTCTAGCTATCTGTATAACAGAGCATTCTGTCACAGTGGCACAGATCCTATCTGATCCCCCCATTGTAAGCAGCAGTCCTGCCCTGCTTTATGGCTGAGATTCTAGCTATCTGTATAACAGAGCATTCTGTCACAGTGGCACAGATCCTATCTGATCCCCCCCATTGTAAGCAGCAGTCCTGCCCTGCTTTATGGCTGAGATTCTAGCTATCTGTATAACAGAGCATTCTGTCACAGTGGCACAGATCCTATCCCCCCCCATTGTAAGCAGCAGTCCTGCCCTGCTTTATGGCTGAGATTCTAGCTATCTGTATAACAGAGCATTCTGTCACAGTGGCACAGATCCTATCTGATCCCCCCATTGTAAGCAGCAGTGCTGCCCTGCTTTATGGCTGAGATTCTAGCATTATGCCTACATCACTGGCACCATGACTTTGCTACTAGGCCAACATGAAGCCACAGGGACCAGTCTAACCTGTAATTCACTCTCTTTCTGTAGATGTCAAGCGATCTGCTCTTGGACTCTTTGTCTGGGTCGTCATTCTTACAACCTGGATCAGCGTCTACCAGACACACCGAGCTGGCTGGGGGGCAACTGGAGACTACCTGTCATTCACAATACCATTGGGCATCCCCTGATGTGGACTTCCCCCACCCCAAGCTGGAGTATAACTGGGACCACCTACCGTTATCTGCTGCCAGAAATGCACTGTCTGCCCTGCCCCTCGTGTCTCCATATTAACTCCTCGTACCACTCACGTGCCCGTCCCTTCCTTGTGCAAAGACTGAGACGCTCTGCCCGATTGGCCATGACTGGAGTCGCCCTTCCCTGGATGAAGACGTGAGCTCTGTGACCTGTTAATCATGCCTAGAAATAAAATGGTTCTCTTGTTTAGTCTCTCTCCTCTGACCCCTTTCCTCCTGATTTATTTTGCCTTTACTCTTACTGCAGAGAGTTATATTCTGAGACAATCTTCAGTTGGTCTTCATTTTATATTTGTAGTTTTATAGTTATTTAATTTTCAGTTCAGCAGCTCCCTACTTTGGAGTTTCAGCAGCAATTTGGTTGCTAGGGTCCAAGTTATCTTAGCAACCAGGGAGTGGTTTGGATGAGAGACAGGTATATGAGTAGGAGAGGCCTGAATAGAAAAAAATAAGTTACAAAAAGTAACAATAACAATAAAACTGGAGCCTCACAGAGCAATAGGGTTTGGTTGCCGGGGTCAGTGACCCCCATGTAAAAACTGCAAAGAGTTGAAAGAAAAAGGCAAATGATTCAAAAACTGTAACAAATAAATAATGAAGACCAATTGAAAAGTTGCTTAGAGTTGGCCATTCTATACTAAAAGTTAACTGTAAGCCCCTAGAGTGTTGGCAGCCCCTCTGTAATGACTTCGCAGAGGAACCTTCTGGTCTATTCTGGGGTTCTGTAATCATGATCCGAAGCGGTTGTACTGAGTCACAGCCGGGGATATGGGTGCAGCTCCCGTTACACGGACTGTCTGTGTGCCCTGCAGAGTCATGCCCGCCCCCTGCTGTGGGTATCTGAGCGAGCTGGGTGCTCATAGGAGCAAACAAACTGTGACACTGGCACAGGCCTCTACAGCCAGCAGTACTGTATGTGTTATTGGGTAACTGATCCTTTGTGGGTCTGTTGAATATACCTGCCATAAAGCAAGGCAAGGCTGCTGTTCTCTGTTGGCAAGCAAGGACTATACTAACACTATTTTGATAGTACCATCCCTTTAAAGGGGTTATTCACCTTTGAGAACTTTTATTCTGAGACAATTTGCAATTGGTCTTTATATGTAATTATTGGTAGTTTTTTGGCTATTTCACTTTTTGTTGAGCAGCTCTCCAGTTTGGAATTTCAGCAGCTATCTGGTTACTAGGGTCCCAATTATCTTAGTAACCATGAAGTGGACTGAATGAGAGGCTACAGTATAAATAGGGGAGGGGCTAAATAGAAAGATAAAGAATATAAAGTAACCATAACAATAAAACTGGAGCCTCACAGAGCAATAGGGTTTGGTTGCCGGGGTCAGTGACCCCCATTTGAAAGCTGGAGAGAGACTGAAGAGTAAGGCAAATAATGAAGACCAATTGAAAAGTTGCTTAGAATTGTCCATTCTATAACGTTAAAAGCTCCCTCTTTTCCTCCTGGGGGGACAGGAGGGGGCGCTACAAGTGAAATCTGGGCGGGATCAGTCGCCCATCATTGTGCTAATGCGCTATACATAAAAATGTTTCCTAAATGGCTGCAAGATTTCAAAACTCATTGTGGAGGCTCTGTAGGCATCTAGGGGTTAACACGGCAGCTGTTTCTACCCCCCCCCCCCCAATAAAACGCCCCAGCGTCCCTGTAACTATTAATAGCTGCCATAGTCATAGCGTTAGTATTGGGGGCATCAGCCCTGCCACCCCCGCACCCCCCTTTGCCCCTCCTCAGTCAATATAGGGAAATGTATTTGTGCAAATGCCCCGGCTCTGGGGGGCAGATACAGATAATCCGTACAGAAGGAATAAATAGAAGCTCTGTCCCATAGCGGAATGTTGGGTGCTCTCTGCCAGCCTTAACCCTGTCAGTGCAACTTTTCAATTGGTCTTTATCTTTTATAATTTTTGAATTATTTGCCTTGTTCTGCTTTCAAATGGGGGTCACTGACCCCGGCAGCCAAACCCTATTGCTCTGTGAGGCTCCAGTTTTATTGTTATTGTTACTTTTTATTCCTTATCTTTCTATTCAGCCCCTCCTATTCATATACCTGTCCCTCATCCCTGGTTGCTAAGGTAATTTGGACCCTAGCAACTCTTTCCAGCTTTCAAATGGGGGTCACTGACCCCGGCAGCCAAACCCTATTGCTCTGTGAGGCTCCAGTTTTATTGTTACTTTTTATTTCTTATATTTATATTCAGCCCCTCCCCTATTCATATATCAGTCACTCCTTCAAACCACTCCCTGGTTACTAAGGTAAACTGGACCCTAGCAACAAAGTAACGGCTGAAATTCCAAACTGGAGAGCTGCCTAAGCAAAAGTAAAATCATTTAAAAAACTACAAATAATATGAAGACCAATTGCAAATTGTCTCCGAATGTTACTCTCTACGTCATATAAGTTAACTCAAAGCTGAACAACCCCTTTAAGAACAGGCACAAATATTCTAATAAATATGGCTCCCTGTGCACAAAAGCCTGAGTGCTATTTGGACTTAGGATTTTAAAGGGGAACTTGACCCAAAGGTAGTAGTAAAAGTAATTAAATAAAATAATTCTAAGCATCTGCAGTCCTTTCTGCTCCATATCTGTTAATTTAGTCTGGCTTCTGCTACATTGTTTCAGGAGTCAGAACCAGCAGCCAGACGCTCAATCGCAAGTCCATTTACAAACAACTTTGAAACCAAGATTCATTAGTCATTATTATTAGGTGCAGTTCCCCTTTAAATTTCTCCCAGTGGTTTAACGTGTATCTATTTTTGCCTCCCCTTGTTGTTTGGATCTTCTCCACGCTCCTCTTGGCAGCCTGCGCCCCCCCTTTCTGGTGCTTTCCAGATCTGTTTGGGGGGGGGGGGGGTGGGAGAGGCTCCAGCAGGCTTGTATATAAAGGTTGCAGGAGTCGGGCACCGACAGTGTCTGTTTGGGGAGCACCGAGCCTGCAGCATCAGCTTTGCACTCACTGGCACAATGGATGTTACAATTCATCACCCCTGGATGCGCCGACCCCCACTGTCCCCCTCATTTTTCCCCAGTCGGATTCTAGGGCAGCGGTTTGGGGAAGGGGTTCTGGAGTCGGAACTGTTCCCTGCCATGCCCATGCCGATGGCCCTTAGCCCGTACTACTACCGCTCTCCCAGCATCCCGCAGCCAAGTGAAGCCGGACTGTCAGAGGTCAGAGGGTTGGGAGTTTGGGCTGGGCGGCCAAGGTGGGGCACTTGCATGGGGGATTGGCCAAAGCCAATGTATGTGTATTGGAAAGTTGCTTAGAATTGGAATAGTCTGATGCTGGGTCACCATTGGGGGTGCAGGGGGTAATGCATTCAGGGGCACCATAGCAGAGGGGGGCTCAGGGGCAAAAGAGTCATTAGTGGGTCATGGAAGGGATGGGGCTAAAATAACGTTTAGTGTAATGAAGAGAATAATATTCTGGAATTATTTGTAATTGGTCTTCGTTTTTTATTGTTTGTGTTTTTTTTATTTATTCAGCAGCTTTCCAGTTTGGAATTTCAGCAGCTAATTGATTACTAGGGTCCAAATTACCCTAGCAACCAGGCTGTGGTGTGAATGAGCCACTGTAAGATGAACAGGACAGGCCTCGCTAGAAAGAGAATAAATAAAACTTAACAGTAACAATAAAACTGGAGCCTCACAGAGCAATGTTTGGCTGCCGGGGTCAGTGACCCCCATTTGAAAGCTGGAAAGAGTTGCTAGGGTCCAAGTTACCTTAGCAACCAGGGAGTGGTTTGGATGAGAGACAGGTATATGAATAGGAGAGGGGCTGAATAGAAAGATAAGGAATAAAAAGTAACAATAACAATAAAACTGGAGCCTCACAGAGCAATGTTTGGCTGCCGGGGTCAGTGACCCCCATTTGAAAGCTGGAAAGAGTTGCTAGGGTCCAAGTTACCTTAGCAACCAGGGAGTGGTTTGGATGAGAGACAGGTATATGAATAGGAGAGGGGCTGAATAGAAAGATAAGGAATAAAAAGTAACAATAACAATAAAACTGGAGCCTCACAGAGCAATGTTTGGCTGCCGGGGTCAGTGACCCCCATTTGAAAGCTGTTAACAAGAAGAAGGCGATTAACTTGAAAACTATAAATAAAAAATGAAGACCAATGGAAAGGTTGCTAAGAATGAGCAATTCTATAACATAATAGAAAGGTGACCTGCTGCTTTAATAGGGTAGCGGCCATGCATTCAGGGGGCTCTTTAGTTTTCATTGGGTTCCCATTTATTTTTTGGCAGGGCCCAGGCAACCAGTAGGCTAATCATTTGGGCCCCCTAAGAGTAAGGGTTGAAGGGGCCCTTCAGAAAAATGTACCTCAGATTCCAAAGCCAAAAAATCCACCAACAGAAGGGACACGGCTAAAGATGGCGGCCATTGTAGTTCTGGGCATGCTATGGGGGTAAAATTTGCCTGGGAGGCTTTACTTTCCCTTTAAATAAAGATTTATACAATATATTCACTCAAAACACTATTATTATCAAATTCAATGAGCTAAAACTCATATAATAATACAAATGTGAGGTAAAATCTTTTTATATACAACACTGTATAAATGACACTTTTTTGTTGAATCAGTGTTTTACTTGGTTTACACAGAAACTTGCCCCTGATCCCCATGAATCTGCTAATAAACCCCCAATGGGGCCCCTACAACAGGGGAACACAAAGCAAAACAGAAGAGCTTAAAACTGATCCGACAGAGTAACATTGCGCTTTACTCCATTTTGAAAAAGGCGGGAAAAAAATGTTGTTTTATAAAAGTGTCTGTAAACTGGAAAAGTGGTGGTGGAGTTGGAGTTTCGGCGTATTTCTGTTTGTGAATATGAAGTGTAGTGTAGTTTTTTACACCAAATTCCCCCCTAAGTATTGTATGATGTCTGTGTAATCTACATGCCAGTATGTAACATGGCTGCCAGGAAACCAGTACAGTGTACAGCATGCTTAGCTAATGGACAGGCAGCACAGGTGGGTTTAATATGCTGCAGCTATGGACGATATAAAGCCCCTTCCAGGGCATTTATAACTCCCCTTGGGTGCCACTTACTGAAGCACCCAATAATCTCAGGGGCAGTTGAAGGACGGGGGCCCATATCCCTATAGAAATAGAAAGTCCGCCATTTTGCTTTATGGCAGCGCAGTTCCTATCCCTGGTGCAATTGATTCCGGTGCCACCTCATTCCTGTTGCACCAGTACAATATCCCATGTTCCCTCCCGCAGGTGAAGTTGGACAAGGATCAGTTCTCCGTCCTGCTGGACGTGAAGCATTTCTCTCCGGAGGAGCTAACCGTCAAGGTGGTGGGAGATTACGTGGAGGTCCATGCCAAGCACGAGGAGCGCCCGGTAACTACACCCCCATTGTACATTACAGCTACTACTTCTACCCCTACCCTGGGCTTCACATTGTGCCCAACATGGTGCCCATACTATTACTATGCACCAGAGAACATTAAAGGGGAAGTAAACCCAACTATAACACTGTCCCACGGCGCCCCCTAGTGTTGCTATAGAAGTTGCCGAAAACCGTAATTCTAGATGCAAGGAAATTCCCCAATGAGAATTCTACTGAGCAACAATGTGACTGTAAGTGCAAGAGAAGTGACCAATGAGAATGCTGATTCCCAGCACTGTGTCAGGCCCCTTGCTGGTACCTTACATATAGAGATAATGATGGCATTTTCCCCTCATTATATGGCACAGGAATCAGACATGGGGATAAAGGGACAGACTTGTTCAGTGCTGGGAAACTGTGCTTATTGCTCCCAACTCCAATTGCAGGAACAGAGAACAGGGAGCCGGATTTACTCACATCAGCTGGGATTCTCATTGGGGGATTTCTTGCATTTTAATGCAGTTTTATTGGGCAATATTGCTTTAAGAATACAGCCCTGATGTTACATAGTTACATAGTTACATAGGGTTGAAAAAAGACCAGTGTCCATCAAGTTCAACCCATCCAAGTAAACCCAGCACACCTAACCCACACCTACCAATCTATACACTCACATACATAAACTATAAATACAACCACTAGTACTAACTGTAGGTATTAGTATCACAATAGCCTTGGATATTCTGATTGATCAAGAACTCATCCAGGCCCCTCTTATAGGCATTAACAGAATCTGCCATTACCCCATCACTAGGAAGGGCATTCCCCAACCCCCTCACTGCCCTCACCGTGAGGAACCCCCTACCCAACATCCCCCGGCAGGGCATTCCCCAACCCCCTCACTGCCCTCACCGTGAGGAACCCCCGACGCTGCTTCAAATGGAAGCTCCTTTCCTCTAATCTATAGGGGGGGCCTCTGGTGCGCTGATTGTTTTTATGGGAAAAAAGATCCCCCCCAACTGCCTATAATCCCCTCTAATGTACTTGTACAGAGTAATCATGTCCCCTCGCAAGCGCCTCTTTTCCAGAGAAAACAACCCCAACCCTGACAGTCTCACCTCATAGTTTAACCCTTCCATCCCCTTTACCAGTTTAGTTGCAGTCTCTGCACTCTCTCCAGTTCATTAATATCCTTCTTAAGGACTGGAGCCCAAAACTGCCCCCCATACTCACTGTAACTGCCCCCCATACTCACTGTTACTGCCCCCCATACTCAGGGTGAGGCCTTACCAGGGACCTATAAAGGGGCAAAATTATGTTTCATCCCTTGAGTCAATGCCCTTTTTATACAAGACAGCACTTTATTTGCTTTAGTAGCCACAGAATGACACTGCCTGGAATTAGACAACTTGTTATCAACAAAAACCCCAAGATCCTTCTCCATTAAGGAAACCCCCAACTCACTCCCATTCAGTAGATAGTTTGTGTTTATATTATTTCTACCAAAGGGCAGAACTTTGCACTTATCAACATTGAACCTCATTTTCCAGTTTGCTGCCCAGTTATCTAATTTTGTCAAATCGCTCTGCAAAGCGGCACATCCTGCATGGAACTTATAGTTTTGCACAATTTAGTGTCATCAGCAAAAATAGAAACAGTACTGTCTATGCCCCCCTCCAGGTCATTAATAAACAAGTTAAACAGCAAAGGCCCAAGGACTGACCCCTGCGGTACCCACTAACCACACTGGTCCAATTAGAAAATGTTCCATTTCCCCCCACTCTTTGTACTCTATCCTTCAGCCAGTTCTCTATCCAATTACAAATATTATGTTCTAGGCCAATATTCCTTAATTTGATCATTAACCTTCTGTGAGGTACTGTATCAAACGCTTTAGCAAAGTCCAAGTAGATGGACTACAGCTCCCAGCATGCCTCACCCTTCATTATATGTTACATTATTCTGGGATTTGTAGTCCGGCAACAGCTGAGTAACGTTTGGTTGAGCCGCGCTGTGCAGCAGGGTTTAGTTCCCCTTTAAACTTGGGCTGTCGCCATTTTGGCTGTAGTTTTCCATCAATCCCAGTAATGTTTTATTTCTCAGCCTTGTGAATAAGGGCACAGTCCCTTCCTTAGAGCTGTCTGATGTACCCCCCCCAGTACCCCCACACTGTAGCTGCCTGGGGAGGGTTCATCTCCTGTTACCTCTCTCCTTCCATAGGATGAACATGGCTTTATATCCCGAGAGTTCCACAGAAGGTACAAGATCCCCCCGACAGTGAGCCCCGCCGCCATATCCTCCGCTCTCTCTGCCGAGGGGCTGCTGTCTATCCAGGCGCCGGTGACTGCTGGGGGCAAACAGGAAGAGAGGAGCATCCCCATAGCCAGAAAGGATAAGTAAAGCCCTTACCCACCCCCTGCCTACAGGTGGGCACTGAGACCCCCCCATGTATCACTTATACAGTCACTGGACCCGCTTATATCCTGCAGAACCGCCCTGTGCAACTGTCCACTGCCACAGCACCCACACCCCAATACAGAGCACCCACAGACTATGTACAGCCGGTGTCGCCCCCACGTCAGCAGAACCACCCAGAGACTCGACCGGACCCCAATGTTTTCTTTTCTTCCAGAATGTCTGCAATAAATTCCTTTCTAATAAAAAACTGAGCCCGGTGGCACCCAGTGTCTTCATTCCACTACAGATCAGCTATAGCGCCCACTTACTGCCAGCTACGCTACTAACTGCCAGATAAGTTTTAGCGCCCACTTACTGCCAGCCCCTGCTCTAACCAGGATTCAGCTACGCTATAGTGCCCACTTACTGCCAGCCACACTATAGTGCCCACTTACTGCCAGTTCCTGCGTTGCCCAGGATTCAGCTACTCTATAGCGCCCACTTACTGCCAGCTACGCTATAGCGCCCACTTACTGCCAGCTACGCTACTAACTGCCAGCTACACTATAGCGCCCGCTTACTGCCAGCCACACTATAGTGCCCACTTACTGCCAGTTCCTGCGCTGCCCAGGATTCAGCTACTCTATAGCGCCCACTTACTGCCAGCTACGCTATAGCGCCCACTTACTGCCAGCTACACAATAGCGCCCACTTACTGCCAGCTACGTTATCGCGCCCACTTACTGCCAGCTACGCTACAGCGCCCACTTACTGCCAGCTACGCTATAGCGCCCACTTACTGCCAGCTACACAATAGCGCCCACTTACTGCCAGCTACACTACTAACTGCCAGCTACACTATAGCGCCCACTTACTGCCAGCCACACTATAGTGCCCACTTACTGCCAGTTCCTGCGCTGCCCAGGATTCAGCTACTCTATAGCGCCCACTTACTGCCAGCTACGCTATAGCGCCACTTACTGCCAGCTATAGCGCCCACTTACTGCCAGCTACACAATAGCGCCCACTTACTGCCAGCTACGCTACTAACTGCCAGCTACACTATAGCGCCCACTTACTGCCAGCCACACTATAGTGCCCATTTACTGCCAGTTCCTGCGCTGCCCAGGATTCAGCTACTCTATAGCGCCCACTTACTGCCAGCTACGCTATAGCGCCCACTTACTGCCAGCTACGCTATAGCGCCCACTTACTGCCAGCTACACAATAGCGCCCAGTTACTGCCAGTTACGTTATCGCGCCCACTTACTGCCAGATAAGTTATAGAGCCTACTAACTGCCACCTATGATTTGTGCCTAGCGTGCATTTTACTCTCCTACGATTGGCGCCAGTCTTGGCACAGAGCAGCTCCTGTTTGTCATAAACCCACTCAGATACTTTCCTACTTGCAGTTACTAACTTGCCTCCAGTATTCTGCCCCTTTAATAAATGTTTAACCCTTTGACTGCCTACCGTCATAGCACGTCAGTGATTTAGATGCTACATTAAATGAAAAAAATGGATTACCAGAACTGCCTGGCAGTCAAAGGGTTAAAGTGCCAGTAGACATGAGCAGAGAGGCACAATATAATAATAATAATAATAATGAGTATTACTGGGCCTGTAACAAACAGGAAATAAATGGGAATAAAAATTTTATTGTCATTAAAACAAGTAACAAACGACGTGTGTATAGTAAGGAGATTCCAACGTGAACCATAAACTCTTCCTGCCTAATATACCTGGTACAGAGGGGCCTGTTTGTATAAAATTCAATTGAAATGAATCAAAATGAAGTCCTGGGATAATTTGCAATTGGTCTTCATTTTTTATTACTTTTTCGTTATTTCACTTTTTCTTCAGCAGCTATCTGGTTGCTAGGGTCCATATCACCTTAGCAACCAGGGAGAAAATAGGAGACAGGTATATGAATAGGGGAGGGGCTGAATAGACAGATAAGGAATAAAAAGTAACAATAACAATAAAACTGGAGCCTCACAGAGCAATAGGGTTTGGCTTGCCGGGTCAGTTTTCCTGTTGCTAGGGCTGAAATTACCTTAGCAACCAGGGAATGGTTTGAATAAGAGGCAGGTATATGAATAGGGGAGGGGCTGAATAGACAGATAAGGAATAAAAAGTAACAATAACAATAAAACTGGAGCCTCACAGAGCAATAGGGTTTGGCTGCCGGGGTCAGTGACCCCCATTTGAAAGCTGGAAAGAGTTGCTAGGGTCCAAATTACCTTAGCAACCAGGGAGTGGTTTGGATGAGAGACAGGTATATGAATAGGAGAGGGGCTGAATAGAAAGATAAGGAATAAAAAGTAACAATAACAATAAAACTGGAGCCTCACAGAGCAATAGGGTTTGGCTGCTGGGGTCAGTGACCCCGTTTTAAAAGTTTGAAAGTGTTAGAACAGAAATAATGAGGACCAATTGCAAGTTGCTAGGAATAGGACATTCTATAATGTATTAAAAGTTAGCAGGGGCACGTCTATAGCTAAACATATAAAACAAGAAACTCGTAAAAGGGGTGTGGCAACACCCCAATGTGCTTAAAATCATTGGCTCCCACTGCTAAGTGGGCGGGACCCCATTCCCCAATGGCACGGAATCCGGCGCTGGCACGGCGGGTCCCATTACTGGCGCTCGTACATCTCCTTGAGGATTTTCATGCTCTGGCCGTAGCGCTGCTGGTTACGGTACGAGGCGTCTTTCCACCTGTGGGAGATTCACACACGAGAGTCTCACCCGCTCTTAAAGGGGTTGTTCACCTTAAAATTAACTATCATGCAGGGAGTACTATTGAGACAATTTGCAATTGGTCTTCATTTTTTTATTATTTGCGGCTTTTGAATTATTTAGCTTTTTGTTCAGCAGCTCTCCAGTTTGGAGTTTCAGCAGCTATCTGGTTGCTAGGGTCCAATTTAACCTGGCAACCAGGCAGTGGTTCGAAAGAGAGACAGGAATATGAATAGGGGAGGGGCTGAATAGAAAGATAAGGAATAAAAAGTAACAATAACAATAAAACTGGAGCCTCACAGAGCAATAGGGTTTGGCTGCCGGGGTCAGTGACCCCCATTTGAAAGCTGGAAAGAGTTGCTAGGATCCAAATTACCTTAGCAACCAGGGAGTGGTTTGGATGAGGGACTGGTATATGAATAGGGGAGGGGCTGAATAGAAAGATAAGGAATAAAAAGTAACAATAACAATAAAACTGGAGCCTCACAGACCAATAGGGTTTGGCTGCCGGGGTCAGTGACCCCCATTTGAAAGCTGGAAAGAGTTGCTAGGATCCAAATTACCTTAGCAACCAGGGAGTGGTTTGGATGAGGGACTGGTATATGAATAGGGGAGGGGCTGAATAGAAAGATAAGGAATAAAAAGTAACAATAACAATAAAACTGGAGCCTCACAGAGCAATAGGGTTTGGCTGCCGGGGTCAGTGACCCCCATTTGAAAGCTGGAAAGAGTTGCTAGGGTCCAAATTACCTTAGCAACTAGGGATGAGAGACCGGTATATGAATAGGGGAGGGGCTGAATAGAAAGATAAGGAATAAAAAGTAACAATAACAATAAAACTGGAGCCTCACAGAGCAATAGGGTTTGGCTGCCGGGGTCAGTGACCCCCATTTGAAAGCTGCAAAGAGTCAGAAGAGAAAGGCAAATAATTGAACTATAAAAAATGAAGACCAATGGAAAAGTTGCGAAAAATAGGCCATTCGTACACTTAGTAATATCACTCCGCCTGCCGGCCTATCAGAGTCATAAATACCTTTGCCGGATCTTCTTCCACCGGTGCATATTCTCATAGATGAGGTTGGATGTGCTGGGGGCCAACTCAGGCGCCTGTTAAAGGGTTAAAAAAAAAGGGACCCATTAACTACGAAAAGACTTTAGGTGGGAGAAACCAAATCAGGTGGTTCTTACTGTGTCGAGATTTAATGGCTCCTCCTCGTGGGGAAGGGGGGAGGGGATCCTCAGGTTGAGGGGCTCCCCCGAGGGGCTCGCAGGGCTGGGTAACGGGGGGGGCAGATGGTAAATATTCTGAATGCTCCCATTCACTCCTTCCCCCTGTACAGATAGAAGAACAGAGAGATACCATTAAACTATGGCACATAGGGATTCCCCTGTACTAAGCACAATTCAGCAGGAACAGCCCCCTAAGTTTGCCCATAGCCTGTACAGAGAGACACCATAAAACTATGGCACATAGGGATTCCCCTGTACTAAGCACAATTCAACAGGAACATCCCCCTAAGTTTGCCCATAGCCTGTACAGAGAGACACCATAAAACTATGGCACATAGGGATTCCCCTGTACTAAGCACAATTCAGCAGGAACAGCCCCCCTAAGTTTGCCCATAGCCTGTACAGAGAGATACCATAAAACTATGGCACATAGGGATTCCCCTGTACTAAGCACAATTCAGCAGAAACAGCCCCCTAAGTTTGCCCATAGCCTGTACAGAGAGATACCATAAAACTATGGCACATAGGGATTCCCCTGTACTAAGCACAATTCAGCAGGAACAGCCCCCCTAAGTTTGTCCATAGCCTGTACAGAGAGATACCATAAAACTATGGCACATAGGGATTCCCCTGTACTAAGCACAATTCAGCAGGAACAGCCCCCTAAGTTTGCCCATAGCCTGTACAGAGAGATACCATAAAACTATGGCACATAGGGATTCCCCTGTACTAAGCACAATTCAGCAGGAACAGCCCCCTAAGTTTGCCCATAGCCTTTACAGAGAGATACCATAAAACTATGGCACATAGGGATTCCCCTGTACTAAGCACAATTCAGCAGGAACAGCCCCCTAAGTTTGCTCATAGCCTGTACAGAGAGATACCATAAAACTATGGCACATAGGGATTCCCCTGTACTAAGCACAATTCAGCAGGAACAGCCCCCTAAGTTTGCTCATAGCCTGTACAGAGAGATACCATTAAACTATGGCACATAGGGATTCCCCTGTACTAAGCACAATTCAGCAGGAACAGCCCCCTAAGTTTGCCCATAGCCTGTACAGAGAGATACCATAAAACTATGGCACATAGGGATTCCCCTGTACTAAGCACAATTCAGCAGGAACAGCCCCCTAAGTTTGCTCATAGCCTGTACAGGGAGATACCATAAAACTATGGCACATAGGGATTCCCCTGTACTAAGCACAATTCAGCAGGAACAGCCCCCTAAGTTTGCTCATAGCCTGTACAGAGAGATACCATAAAACTATGGCACAAAGGGATTCCCCTGTACTAAGCACAATTCAGCAGGAACAGCCCCCTATGTTTGCTCATAGCCTGTACAGAGAGATACCATAAAACTATGGCACATAGGGATTCCCCTGTACTAAGCACAATTCAGCAGGAACAGCCCCCTAAGTTTGATCATAGCCTGTACAGAGAGATACCATAAAACTATGGCACATAGGGATTCCCCTGTACTAAGCACAATTCAGCAGGAACAGCCCCCTAAGTTTGCCCATAGCCTGTACAGAGAGATACCATAAAACTATGGCACATAGGGATTCCCCTGTACTAAGCACAATTCAGCAGGAACAGCCCCCTAAGTTTGCCCATAGCCTGTACAGAGAGATACCATAAAACTATGGCACATAGGGATTCCCCTGTACTAAGCACAATTCAGCAGGAACAGCCCCCTAAGTTTGCTCATAGTAATATCTGAGACTATAGCGGCAAGGCTACATTACATATTTATATTTAATGAGGAATAACTTGAGTCTCCCTTACATCATCTGTCGGCGGGGGAGTGTGGGGGAGCTCGGGGGGTCTCGTTGACGGAGCGTTCCGGAGCCAAGCTCTGCACACAGGATACAGAGGGGTTTCTTCTGAAAACTGGGCCAGGTCCACGCTTCTATCAAACAGGCGGATGATGAAGGTGTCTGATGGGAGGAGAGGTTTCAGCATTACACAATTACAGGGATTTGCCCCCTGGGGAAGCTCCGGCCAATCACATCTGAACAAAGTGGGGGGGGGGGGCACCCATGTGGCACAGTGAGCACCCATGTAGCACAGTGAGCACCCATGTAGCACAGTGAGCACCCATGTAGCACAGTGAGCACCCATGTAGCACAGTGAGCACCCGGGTAGCACAGTGAGCACCCATGTAGCACAGTGAGCACCCATGTAGCACAGTGAGCACCCGGGTAGCACAGTGAGCACCCATGTAGCACAGTGAGCACCCGGGTAGCACAGTGAGCACCCGGGTAGCACAGTGAGCACCCGGGTAGCACAGTGAGCACCCGGGTAGCACAGTGAGCACCCGGGTAGCACAGTGAGCACCCGTGTAGCACAGTGAGCACCCGTGTAGCACAGTGAGCACCCGTGTAGCACAGTGAGCACCCGTGTAGCACAGTGAGCACCCGTGTAGCACAGTGAGCACCCGTGTAGCAGCCGTGTAGCACAGTGAGCACCCGTGTAGCAGCCGTGTAGCACAGTGAGCACCCGTGTAGCAGCCGTGTAGCACAGTGAGCACCCGTGTAGCACAGTGAGCACCCGTGTAGCAGCCGTGTAGCACAGTGAGCACCTATTGCAGGTCCCCTGAGAACCCAGCCTGCAAGTCATGGTCACCCCACAAGGTGGCAGCAGCGCTGCATCTCCAGGGCAATTTATGATACAGCTCCTTATTCCCTCTGTGTGTAACTTGCCCCCCCCTCTTTTTCCCCAGCCCCTCCTTGTTATCCAATAATGTGCCTTCTTGCCCCACTGCCCCTTAGCTGTGGGTAACATGAGTCTCCATGATCCTTAGCCATATGTTGGGCACCTCCATTCCCTGAATGCACAGCTTACACCTACCCACCCCCTATCTACCTGCCCTACGTGTTGCCCCCCTGCCCTATGTGTTGCCCCCCTGCCCTACGTGTTGCCCCCCTGCCCTACGTGTTGCCCCCCTGCCCTATGTGTTGCCCCCCTGCCCTACGTGTTGCCCCCGCGGCCCTTACTTGCTTTAGGCTGGCTGCTCTCCGTTATTCCATCCTCCTCTTTTCTCTTCTTCCGCCGATGGTGAGAGAGTCGCGCCGAGGGCCTAGTGGGGGGAACAGGGGACCCTCATCAGGGAGGAACAGGAAGTGGGGTATAAAGGGGGTGCAGTAAAGCACGTGCCTCCTTTGCAGCAGTTACCGTAAAGAGAAATGATAGTGATACCTTTTTCCAGCAGCAGAAGGGGAGGAGTCTCTGTAGGGAAGAAAACAAAGCAATGTAACACCGGCAGCACATGGGAAAGAGAGCAGCCCAGGAGCAGGAAGTACAGAGAATCAGAGCTCTGTACCTTGGTAAGTACTGGGGGGAGATTGGATTCACTTACCCAGGGGGAGGTTCCTGCCTGACCATGGGAAAGAGAGCAGCCCAGGAGCAGGAAGTACAGAGAATCAGAGCTTTGTACCTGGGTAAGTACTGGGGGGAGATTGGATTCACTTACCCAGGGGGAGGTTCCTGCCTGACCATGGGAAAGAGAGCAGCCCAGGAGCAGGAAGTACAGAGAATCAGAGCTCTGTACCTTGGTAAGTACTGGGGGGAGATTGGATTCACTTACCCAGGGGGAGGTTCCTGCCTGACCATGGGAAAGAGAGCAGCCCAGGAGCAGGAAGTACAGAGAATCAGAGCTCTGTACCTGGGTAAGTACTGGGGGGAGATTGGATTCACTTACCCAGGGGGAGGTTCCTGCCTGACCATGGGAAAGAGAGCAGCCCAGGAGCAGGAAGTACAGAGAATCAGAGCTCTGTACCTGGGTAAGTACTGGGGGGAGAAACCTTCTGAATATTTAATAATAAAATGATACAAACTCCTATCAGCAGTGAGGAATGTTCTCTTACTTGCAGTGCGGGTCGGTAGAAGCTTTCCCCGTCTCATCTTCCATCTGATCCCTGCGTGTAGAAGTGCACACGTGTTACATGTCTGTGACTCTGTGTATCTCATATACACTGGGTACCGGGGCATTTACACACCGGCCTATGTTATAACTCCCAGCGATACCCCTGCCTATAAATGTGCATATACAGTGGCTCTCACTACACCCTCAGCAGCACCCACAGGTACAGCCCCCATCTCACCTGTCCACATCGCTTCTATCCAGGAGACCCTGCAGTACAGCATCCAATCGGCTGCGAGCGCTCCCTGCCTCCAGGTCTGGTAGAGAGTCATGGCACGAGGGGACAGCAATGGCAGGCAAGGAGACACAATAGACAGATATATGAGGGACAGTACTTTATAAGGGCGGTCAGACAGTTCAGCAATGGCACTGTAACCACAACAAAGACAAAACCCCAGAGCTTGCAATCAATTGTTACAGCAGGACAGAGAGACAGCAGCATCTTTTTCTTCACCTGTTTTTTCCACTTTCACCTTGGCGAGTGACATGGCTGCTACAGCGGGGACTCCAGGTGACCAGCAGGAGGCGCTGCAGTGTGTAAGGACCCCCCAATATAACTGTCAGGGACCCTAGAACATGGAAAGTAAATGCGTTAGAAATAAAGAGAATGCCCTGGGCACACACTGAGCCTTGTATTTAGGCACAATCACTGCCGGTGTTACAGGGAATATAATGTAATACTATCTGTACATTAATAGTGTAATATTACTCACCTACTGGCTATAGGCAGAGTTGTCCTTTCTCCCCCAGCATCACCGTGCAGGATCTGTCAGCACTGATTCAGCCCCATGTCTCTCATTGGGGGTTACAGGCTGTGAATGAGGAAATGACAAGGGCACTTACTTCCACTGGGGCAGGGGCTGATGGGAATGGGATAGGGACCTTAGATTGTAAGCTCACTGGGGCAGGGGCTGATGGGAATGGGATAGGGACCTTAGATTGTAAGCTCACTGGGGCAGGGACTGATGGGAATGGGATAGGGACCTTAGATTGTAAGCTCACTGGGGCAGGGGCTGATGGGAATGGGATAGGGACCTTAGATTGTAAGCTCACTGGGGCAGGGACTGATGGGAATGGGATAGGGACCTTAGATTGTAAGCTCACTGGGGCAGGGGCTGATGGAAATGTGATAGGGACCTTAGATTGTAAGCTCACTGGGGCAGGGACTGATGGGAATGTGATAGGGACCTTAGATTGTAAGCTCCACTGGGGCAGGGACTGATGGGAATGGGATAGGGACCTTAGATTGTAAGCTCACTGGGGCAGGGACTGATGGGAATGTGATAGGGACCTTAGATTGTAAGCTCACTGGGGCAGGGGCTGATGGGAATGGGAGAGGGACCTTAGATTGTAAGCTCACTGGGGCAGGGACTGGTGGGAATGGGAGAGGGACCTTAGATTGTAAGCTCACTGGGGCAGGGACTGATGGGAATGTGATAGGGACCTTAGATTGTAAACTCACTGGGGCAGGGACTGATGGGAATGGGATAGGGACCTTAGATTGTAAGCTCACTGGGGCAGGGGCTGATGGGAATGGGATAGGGACCTTAGATTGTAAGCTCACTGGGGCAGGGGCTGATGGGAATGGGATAGGGACCTTAGATTGTAAGCTCACTGGGGCAGGGACTGATGGGAATGGGATAGGGACCTTAGATTGTAAGCTCACTGGGGCAGGGGCTGATGGGAATGGGATAGGGACCTTAGATTGTAAGCTCACTGGGGCAGGGACTGATGGGAATGGGATAGGGACCTTAGATTGTAAGCTCACTGGGGCAGGGACTGATGGGAATGGGATAGGGACCTTAGATTGTAAGCTCACTGGGGCAGGGGCTGATGGGAATGTGGTAGGGACCTTAGATTGTAAGCTCACTGGGGCAGGGGCTGATGGGAATGGGATAGGGACCTTAGATTGTAAGCTCACTGGGGCAGGGACTGATGGGAATGTGATAGGGACCTTAGATTGTAAGCTCACTGGGGCAGGGGCTGATGGGAATGGGATAGGGACCTTAGATTGTAAGCTCACTGGGGCAGGGACTGATGGGAATGGGATAGGGACCTTAGATTGTAAGCTCACTGGGGCAGGGACCAATGGGAATGGGATAGGGGACCTTAGATTGTAAGCTCACTGGGGCAGGGACTGATGGGAATGTGATAGGGACCTTAGATTGTAAGCTCACTGGGGCAGGGGCTGATGGGAATGGGATAGGGACCTTAGATTGTAAGCTCACTGGGGCAGGGACTGATGGGAATGGGATAGGGACCTTAGATTGTAAGCTCACTGGGGCAGGGACTGATGGGAATGGGATAGGGACCTTAGATTGTAAGCTCACTGGGGCAGGGACTGATGGGAATGGGATAGGGACCTTAGATTGTAAGCTCACTGGGGCAGGGGCTGATGGGAATGTGATAGGGACCTTAGATTGTAAGCTCCACTGGGGCAGGGACTGATGGGAATGGGATAGGGACCTTAGATTGTAAGCTCACTGGGGCAGGGACTGATGGGAATGGGATAGGGACCTTAGATTGTAAGCTCACTGGGGCAGGGACTGATGGGAATGGGATAGGGACCTTAGATTGTAAGCTCACTGGGGCAGGGACTGATGGGAATGGGAAAGGGACCTTAGAGTGTAAGCTCACTGGGGCAGGGACTGATGGGAATGGGATAGGGACCTTAGAGTGTAAGCTCACTGGGGCAGGGACTGATGGGAATGTGATAGGGACCTTAGAGTGTAAACTCACTGGGGCAGGGACTGATGGGAATGGGGATAGGGACCTTAGAGTGTAAGCTCACTGGGGCAGGGGCTGATGGGAATGTGATAGGGACCTTAGATTGTAAGCTCACTGGGGCAGGGACTGATGGGAATGGGATAGGGACCTTAGAGTGTAAGCTCACTGGGGCAGGGACTGATGGGAATGGGATAGGGACCTTAGAGTGTAAGCTCACTGGGGCAGGGGCTGATGGGAATGGGATAGGGACCTTAGATTGTAAGCTCACTGGGGCAGGGACTGATGGGAATGGGATAGGGACCTTAGATTGTAAGCTTACTGGGGCAGGGACTGATGGGAATGGGATAGGGGCCTTAGATTGTAAGCTCAACAGGGGCAGGGGCTGATGGGAATGTGATAGGGACCTTAGATTGTAAGCTCCACTGGGGAAGGGACTGATGGGAATGTGATAGGGACCTTAGATTGTAAGCTCACTGGGGCAGGGGCTGATGGGAATGGGATAGGGACCTTAGATTGTAAGCTCACTGGGGAAGGGGCTGATGGGAATGGGATAGGGACCTTAGATTGTAAGCTCACTGGGGCAGGGACTGATGGGAATGTGATAGGGACCTTAGATTGTAAGCTCACTGGGGCAGGGGCTGATGGGAATGTGATAGGGACCTTAGATTGTAAGCTCACTGGGGCAGGGACTGATGGGAATGGGATAGGGACCTTAGAGTGTAAGCTCACTGGGGCAGGGACTGATGGGAATGGGATAGGGACCTTAGATTGTAAGCTCACTGGGGCAGGGGCTGATGGGAATGGGATAGGGACCTTAGATTGTAAGCTCACTGGGGCAGGGACTGATGGGAATGGGATAGGGACCTTAGATTGTAAGCTCACTGGGGCAGGGACTGATGGGAATGGGATAGGGACCTTAGATTGTAAGCTCACTGGGGCAGGGACTGATGGGAATGGGATAGGGACCTTAGATTGTAAGCTCCACTGGGGAAGGGACTGATGGGAATGTGATAGGGACCTTAGATTGTAAGCTCACTGGGGCAGGGGCTGATGGGAATGGGATAGGGACCTTAGATTGTAAGCTCACTGGGGCAGGGACTGATGGGAATGGGATAGGGACCTTAGATTGTAAGCTCACTGGGGCAGGGACTGATGGGAATGGGATAGGGACCTTAGATTGTAAGCTCACTGGGGCAGGGACTGATGGGAATGGGATAGGGACCTTAGATTGTAAGCTCACTGGGGCAGGGGCTGATGGGAATGGGATAGGGACCTTAGATTGTAAGCTCACTGGGGCAGGGACTGATGGGAATGGGATAGGGACCTTAGAGTGTAAGCTCACTGGGGCAGGGACTGATGGGAATGGGATAGGGACCTTAGAGTGTAAGCTCACTGGGGCAGGGGCTGATGGGAATGGGATAGGGACCTTAGATTGTAAGCTCACTGGGGCAGGGACTGATGGGAATGGGATAGGGACCTTAGATTGTAAGCTTACTGGGGCAGGGACTGATGGGAATGGGATAGGGGCCTTAGATTGTAAGCTCACAGGGGCAGGGGCTGATGGGAATGGGATAGGGACCTTAGATTGTAAGCTCACTGGGGCAGGGGCTGATGGGAATGGGATAGGGACCTTAGATTGTAAGCTCACTGGGGCAGGGACTGATGGAATGGGATAGGGACCTTAGATTGTAAGCTCACTGGGGCAGGGACTGATGGGAATGGGATAGGGACCTTAGATTGTAAAGCTCACTGGGGCAGGGACTGATGGGAATGGGATAGGGACCTTAGATTGTAAGCTCACTGGGGCAGGGACTGATGGGAATGGGAAAGGGACCTTAGATTGTAAGCTCACTGGGGCAGGGACTGATGGGAATGGGATAGGGACCTTAGAGTGTAAGCTCACTGGGGCAGGGACTGATGGGAATGGGATAGGGACCTTAGAGTGTAAGCTCACTGGGGCAGGGACTGATGGGAATGTGATAGGGACCTTAGAGTGTAAACTCACTGGGGCAGGGACTGATGGGAATGGGATAGGGACCTTAGAGTGTAAGCTCACTGGGGCAGGGGCTGATGGGAATGTGATAGGGACCTTAGATTGTAAGCTCACTGGGGCAGGGACTGATGGGAATGGGATAGGGACCTTAGAGTGTAAAGCTCACTGGGGCAGGGGCTGATGGGAATGGGATAGGGACCTTAGATTGTAAGCTCACTGGGGCAGGGACTGATGGGAATGGGATAGGGACCTTAGATTGTAAGCTTACTGGGGCAGGGACTGATGGGAATGGGATAGGGGCCTTAGATTGTAAGCTCACAGGGGCAGGGGCTGATGGGAATGTGATAGGGACCTTAGATTGTAAGCTCCACTGGGGAAGGGACTGATGGGAATGTGATAGGGACCTTAGATTGTAAGCTCACTGGGGCAGGGACTGATGGGAATGTGATAGGGACCTTAGATTGTAAGCTCACTGGGGCAGGGGCTGATGGGAATGGGATAGGGACCTTAGATTGTAAGCTCACTGGGGCAGGGGCTGATGGGAATGGGATAGGGACCTTAGATTGTAAGCTCACTGGGGCAGGGGCTGATGGGAATGGGATAGGGACCTTAGATTGTAAGCTCACTGGGGCAGGGACTGATGGGAATGTGATAGGGACCTTAGATTGTAAGCTCACTGGGGCAGGGGCTGATGGGAATGTGATAGGGACCTTAGATTGTAAGCTCACTGGGGCAGGGACTGATGGGAATGGGATAGGGACCTTAGAGTGTAAGCTCACTGGGGCAGGGACTGATGGGAATGGGATAGGGACCTTAGAGTGTAAGCTCACTGGGGCAGGGGCTGATGGGAATGGGATAGGGACCTTAGATTGTAAGCTCACTGGGGCAGGGACTGATGGGAATGGGATAGGGACCTTAGAGTGTAAGCTCCACTGGGGAAGGGGCTGATGGGAATGGGATAGGGACCTTAGATTGTAAGCTTACTGGGGCAGGGACTGATGGGAATGGGATAGGGACCTTAGATTGTAAGCTCACAGGGGCAGGGGCTGATGGGAATGTGATAGGGACCTTAGATTGTAAGCTCACAGGGGCAGGGGCTGATGGGAATGTGATAGGGACCTTAGATTGTAAGCTCACTGGGGAAGGGGCTGATGGGAATGGGATAGGGACCTTAGAGTGTAAGCTCACTGGGGCAGGGACTGATGGGAATGGGATAGGGACCTTAGATTGTAAGCTCACTGGGGCAGGGACTGATGGGAATGGGATAGGGACCTTAGAGTGTAAGCTCCACTGGGGAAGGGGCTGATGGGAATGGGATAGGGACCTTAGATTGTAAGCTTACTGGGGCAGGGACTGATGGGAATGGGATAGGGGCCTTAGATTGTAAGCTCACAGGGGCAGGGGCTGATGGGAATGTGATAGGGACCTTAGATTGTAAGCTCACTGGGGCAGGGACTGATGGGAATGGGATAGGGACCTTAGATTGTAAGCTCACTGGGGCAGGGACTGATGGGAATGTGATAGGGACCTTAGATTGTAAGCTCACTGGGGCAGGGGCTGATGGGAATGGGATAGGGACCTTAGATTGTAAGCTCACTGGGGCAGGGACTGATGGGAATGGGATAGGGACCTTAGATTGTAAGCTCACTGGGGCAGGGACTGATGGGAATGGGATAGGGACCTTAGATTGTAAGCTCACTGGGGCAGGGACTGATGGGAATGGGATAGGGACCTTAGATTGTAAGCTCACTGGGGCAGGGACTGATGGGAATGGGATAGGGACCTTAGATTGTAAGCTCACTGGGGCAGGGACTGATGGGAATGGGATAGGGACCTTAGATTGTAAGCTCACTGGGGCAGGGGCTGATGGGGGCCTGGTTGGGGCACTACAGTTGGGGGGCAGGGGCTGATGGGGGCCTGGTTGGGGCACTACAGTTGGGGGGCAGGGGCTGATGGGGGCCTGGTTGGGGCACTACAGTTGGGGGGGCAGAGGCTGATGGGGGCCTGGTTGGGGCACTACAGTTGGGGGGGCAGGGGCTGATGGGGCCTGGTTGGGGCACTACAGTTGGGGGGCAGGGGCTGATGGGGGCCTGGTTGGGCACTCCAGTTGGGGGGCAGGGGCTGATGGGGGCCTGGTTGGGGCACTACAGTTGGGGGGCAGGGGCTGATGGGGGCCTGGTTGGGGCACTACAGTTGGGGGGCAGGGGCTGATGGGGGCCTGGTTGGGGCACTACAGTTGGGGGGGCAGAGGCTGATGGGGGCCTGGTTGGGGCACTACAGTTGGGGGGCAGGGGCTGATGGGGCCCTGGTTGGGGCACTACAGTTGGGGGGCAGAGGCTGATGGGGGCCTGGTTGGGGCACTCCAGTTGGGGGGCAGGGGCTGATGGGGGCCTGGTTGGGGCACTCCAGTTGGGGGGCAGGGGCTGATGGGGGCCTGGTTGGGGCACTCCAGTTGGGGGGCAGGGGCTGATGGGGGCCTGGTTGGGGCACTCCAGTTGGGGGCAGGGGCTGATGGGGGCCTGGTTGGGGCACTACAGTTGGGGGGCAGGGGCTGATGGGGGCCTGGTTGGGGCACTCCAGTTGGGGGGGCAGGGGCTGATGGGGGCCTGGTTGGGGCACTCCAGTTGGGGGGCAGGGGCTGATGGGGGCCTGGTTGGGGCACTCCAGTTGGGGGGCAGGGGCTGATGGGGGCCTGGTTGGGGCACTACAGTTGGGGGGCAGGGGCTGATGGGGGCCTGGTTGGGGCACTCCAGTTGGGGGGCAGGGGCTGATGGGGGCCTGGTTGGGGCACTCCAGTTGGGGGGCAGGGGCTGATGGGGGCCTGGTTGGGGCACTCCAGTTGGGGGTCAGTCTCACACACACTGGGATCCCCTCAGGAAGCAGATTTATGAAAGGACAAATTCTTGACAGATAAATAAAGTTGCCCCCAAATGTTGCAGAAGCCTCTGGGGGATTCTGGGAGTTGTAGTTCATGATCTCCCCAACTAGAGCCATTTAGGAAAGGCTGTTCTCCCTGCTATTGCCATTAAAAAGGCGAAGGCCCTTTAGGGGACGCTGGGAGTTGTAGTTAATCTTTATAGTTATTTTCACGAAGGGAATACCGGGAAACAGATACTCAATATTGCAGCTGCTCCATGTACCCTACACGGTCCCGCTAAACAAGCCTCCGAACCATAAACCCAACCCGCCGCCATTGGTACTGACAGAACTTACCGACTCCGAACCGTCCGCGCTGCGCTTAAATCTCCGCCCCCTCCCTTTGTCATTGGGCGAACGCTTTCTTGGTTTAGCCAATGCGCTTCTCTTGCGAGCTGCTCGTCATTCAGTACTAACCAATCACAGAAGAGCATCCCGCTACGCCCCGCCCATTGCCGTGCTGCCTTGTTTCCCATCCGCTCAGCTGATGCGCTTGATTGGCAGGCAGCCGCAGAGCATGACGGGAATCGGGAGGGCCGGAAGCGGTTGGGTAGTTGTTCTCCCGTCGTGCTTTGCGTCTTGACAGTTGCTAGGAGACAGGCGGCAGGAAGCGCGGTAGATTTGACTCTCGGGAAGGGGCGGAAGTATCAGGAGTGACAGGATATCATGGCCCTGTTCTAATGTGGGGAATATAGGGAATTGGGCGCTGCTGGTACTGGTGTCCGTATGTAGGCGGGGAACTACAACTCCCGGCAGTACAGAGGTGTGAGAGAATATCCAGGTACGTTCCCATTGCGCCTTACTGGGAGTTATTAGCGCTATGGCTTCCCCAGTACGCCTCAGCTACCAACCATACAGCATCGCCCTGTGGATTTCTCCTTATTCCATTGTGCTCATTGCGCCCAGAGGTGTTAATCTGCGGTCCTACAGTGGAGCCCAATGAGTTGCGCCTGCTATGTGGTGTTAGCTGGGCTACAGGGGCCCTTGGCAGGCAGACTTAGGGGGGGCCCTTGGCATGCAGACTTAGGGGGGGCCCTTGGCAGGCAGACTTAGGGGGGGCCCTTGGCATGCAGACTTAGGGGGGGCCCTTGGCATGCAGACTTAGGGGGGGCCCTTGGCATGCAGACTTAGGGGGGGCCCTTGGCATGCAGACTTATGGGGGGGCCCTTGGCAGGCAGACTTAGGGGGGGCCCTTGGCAGGCAGACTTAGGGTGGGGCCCTTGGCAGGCAGTCTTGAGGGGGGCTGGCCTTGGCAGGCAGTCTTGAGGGGGGCGGGCCTTGGCAGGCAGTCTTGAGGGGGGCGGGCCTTGGCAGGCAGTCTTGAGGGGGGCGGGCCTTGGCAGGCAGTCTTGAGGGGGGCGGGCCTTGGCAGGCAGTCTTGAGGGGGGCGGGCCTTGGCAGGCAGTCTTGAGGGGGGCGGGCCTTGGCAGGCAGTCTTGAGGGGGCGGGCCTTGGCAGGCAGTCTTGAGGGGGGCGGGCCTTGGCAGGCAGTCTTGAGGGGGGCGGGCCTTGGCAGGCAGTCTTGAGGGGGGCGGGCCTTGGCAGGCAGTCTTGAGGGGGGCGGGCCTTGGCATGCAGTCTTGAGGGGGGCGGGCCTTGGCATGCAGTCTTGAGGGGGGCGGGCCTTGGCATGCAGTCTTGAGGGGGGCGGGCCTTGGCATGCAGTCTTGAGGGGGGCGGGCATTGGCATGCAGTCTTGAGGGGGGCGGGCCTTGGCATGCAGTCTTGAGGGGGGGGGGGCCCTTGGCATGCAGTCTTGAGGGGGGGGGGGCCCTTGGCATGCAGTCTTGAGGGGGGGGGGGCCCTTGGCAGGCAGATAAAAAGTTGCTAAGAACAGGCTGTTCTTAAAGATACTAAAAGTTAACCTCAAGGCGAACCCCCTCCTTTAAAGGGATTATTGTGACCCCATAAATGCACGGAGCTGTAATGTTGCAGCGCGTCTCACACTTGCAGTTGCACTTGGTCATCAGGAAATGGGCCCTAAAACTGTTTGGTGGCAACGTAGCCGGGATCCCCACATTGAGCCGTACATACACATACAGAGCAGGCAGAGCCCAGTACCCGGGTAACATACAGATGCCTCTGTGTTTGCTTCTAAGGACTTATCCCTACGTCCCACTGATGGTGCCAGCAGGAGAGAAGCATCCGGGGAACAAACTACTCTTCTACCAACCATGAGAATGAGCAGCAGGTAGGTGGGTGCTTGGGTGCTCTGGGCTGGTCGAACAGGTGTCTGTCAGCATTAAAGGGACACTGCCATGATATTTATGGGGCACTTTTTATCTCTAAATGACACTGTTACACAGCAAATAATTCCCTCTGCCATTTATTATTTTATTCTTGAACCAACAAATGTATTTGTAGCTGTAATATTGGTGTGTAGGCGCCATCTCAGTGCCTTGTGCCTGAGTCTGAGCTTTCAGCCAGCGCTACACATTAGAACTGCTTTCAGCTAACCTATTGTTTCTCCTACTCCCATGTAACTGGAGGAGTCCCAAGCCGGACTTGAAATTCTTACTATTGAGTGCTATTCTGATACCTACTGGGAGCTGCTATTTTGCTCCCTTCCCATTGTTCTGCTGATCGGCTGCTGGGGGGGAGGGGGGGGATATCACTCCAACTTGCAGCGCAGCAGTAAAGTGTGCCTGAGTCTGAGCTTTCAGCCAGCGCTACCCATTAGAACTGCTTTCAGCTAACCTATTGTTTCTCCTACTTCCATGTAACTGGAGGAGTCCCAAGCCGGACTTGGATTTCTTACCATTGAGTGCTATTGTGATACCTACTGGGAGCTGCTATCTTGCTCCCTTCCCATTGTTCTGCTGATGGGCTGCTGGGGGGAGGGGGGGATATCACTCCAACTTGCAGCGCAGCAGTAAAGTGTGCCTGAGTCTGAGCTTTCAGCCAGTGCTACACATTAGAACTGCTTTCAGCTAACCTATTGTTTCTCCTACTCCCATGTAACTGGAGGAGTCCCAAGCCGGACTTGGATCTCTTACTATTGAGTGCTATTCTGATACCTACTGGGATGTTAATTCCAAAACTTTTCCATTGGTCTTCATTATTTATTTTTTATAGTTTTTTTTAATTATTTGCCTTCTTCTAACTTTTCAGCTTTCAAATGGGGGTCACTGACCCCTGAACTAAAAACCTATTGCTCTGTGAGGTTCCAGGTTTATTGTTATTGTTACTTTTTATTACTTTTTCTATTCTGCCCCTCTCCCATTCATATACCAGTCTCTCAATCAAACCACTCCCTGGTTGCTAGGTAATTTGCACCCTAGCAACCAGATAGCTGCTGAAACTCCAAACTGGAGAGCTGCTGAACAAAAAGCAGCAATGCCTTTTTATAAGGGATTTGCCATTACATTTTCTTTGCCAATAGTTTTAACTTCAGGCTCCAATTAGTAGCAAAGAAAACAATGTATTCATTAAAGGGGAAGTAAAGCCTCAAACAAGGTGTGCTGTTTTCTTTCCTGTTATTTATATAGCACTGACACATTTCTACAGTGTTTTGACAGAGAGTATTCCTCATTTACATCAGTCCTTGCCCCTCTATACACTCTTATTTGCCTCTGAGTATATTAATAATCCAGGATTTCCTTTGTGGCTGACTGAGAGATGCAGTAATGTAGTACAGGGCTCACACACACACCTACCTGCATCTCATCCTTTGTCCGTGAATTGAGTTTCATAGAGCAGGGGACCGGCTGCAACCTGAGCCGCCGTTTTATTACTAAATAATTCACCCCGTGTCCATAGCCCTGTAACCAACACCCCAGTCTCCCCCAACAGTGCTTTAATACTTTCACTGGCCCCATAACGTCCTTGTGTGGCTTCAGGTTTCTTGTTATGATACGATTGCAGGCATCTGTATGTGAACTGGAAGGATTTAACCCTTTATTTGTAACCCTTTCCCCACAGCGAGCCTGTGTTCTCCAATCAGGGGAATCCGTTCCCATCCCCAGTAAGAGACAGGACTCACTATCGCCCATCCAAGGTAAAGGCTCTGTCAGAAGACCAGAAGCATACGGTAAGTTTAGGGCATCAGGGATATCGATTCTGTATAAACCATCAATACCGGATGTACACTGAAGATCTTTAGCAAAATTTGGCTTTTTTACTGCCAATAGATTAGCCACAATAGTGCAAAGTAGAACGCTATATCTATCCTACACAAATCTTTACCATACCTGAGCCCTAGAAGCTCCCTCTGTTTGTTTAAGATAGCAGCTGCCATTTTAGCTTGGTCTCAGTAGCTTCCTGCTGCAGCTCTGGCTACTGGTAGCTCAGATTTCACAGGGTTGGGAGGGGGAGTGAATTCTGATGGGAGAGGGGGAGCGAATTCTGACGGGAGAGGGGCAGCGAATTCTGACTGGAGAGGGGCAGCGAATTCTGACGGGAGAGGGGGAGCGAATTCTGACGGGAGAGGGGGAGCGAATTCTGACGGGAGAGGGGGAGCGAATTCTGACGGGAGAGGGGGAGCGAATTCTGACGGGAGAGGGGGAGCGAATTCTGACGGGAGAGGGGGAGCGAATTCTGACGGGAGAGGGGGAGCGAATTCTGACGGGAGAGGGGGAGCGAATTCTGACGGGAGAGGGGGAGCGAATTCTGACGGGAGAGGGGGAGCGAATTCTGACGGGAGAGGGGGAGCGAATTCTGATTGGAGGGGAAGCAGGAAAAGGAAGGGACAGAGGTAGAGAGAAGCAAACTGAGCAGACTCCTGCCAGTGCCCTGAAGGATTTTTCTGAAAGAAGAAAGTCTGACACTGAAGAGCATTTTGTATACACAAAAGAAGAAAAGAAATCCTGTGTATCTTTTGATAGAGGACTTATTGCTGTATTTACATAGACCTTACTTAGTTTTTACCCTTACTTCTCCTTTAACCCAAATTTTCCTTAAACTTCTTACTTTAGCCCTAAAACTGCTTCTGCCAGTGTAGGATTGTAGAGAAGTTACACTTCTTATTTTTTTTTTAGGTTCTCAGCCCAAGTCGGCTTTGTTCCCTCTGTGATGCACTGAGCCCCCCGGACCATAGTTTCCTTGGTGGAACCCAGCGGTTGGGCTCTGGGGCCCCTGAGTCTGATTCCTCTGGACCGTTCGATGAATCCTGGCCTTCCACTGAAGGGAGCTCTTCCAAGACGCCGGAAAGAGATGAGAGACAGACTGGGCCGGTACCTTACGGTACTGATCCATCCTCTCAGGACTCAGTCATTGCAAGGTAACTAGCCGCCCACTCCTCTATAATTTTATTTAACCGTAATGTTTTGGATTAGGAGCTAATATGCCCTTACCCAAAGGGGAAAAGGAACCTCTAAGGTTTAGACACTGGCTATTCTATAGAGGGCCAGACATTTGGTATCTGCCCCTCCAGTGCCAGACAGTGGCTGCTGCATCTTTCCCAGCTTTTGTGTTAACCAAGAAGAGAAATGTATTTGAAGGGGTCTTTTTTTCTATTTATTTTCACCCAGGTATTTGGAAAGGTTCCGAAGTGGCCGTCCCACCAGTCGACTGGAGCGCTCTCCTCCCAGTCTTGGAATGAAAGATTTCTGGTGGCTACAGACATCGCCGGACAGCCCTGATGAAGTCCGGAAACACTCTGTAACAGGTGATACTAATATACGGTGGTGGGGGGTGTGTGTGTGTCTGTATATATATATATATATAGCTCCAATTCCTTGAAAAGCACTCGCGGCATGAAGCTCAATAAAGTCAATTCTTTTATTCCAACAAAGTATCAACGCGTTTCGATCCATATAGGATCGGCGATCCTATATATTCAAGGAATATATATATATATATATATATATATATCTATATATCTCAAACTCAACAGTAGAAAGCACTCACAGCTACAGCATCAATCAGGTCAGTGATTTATTTCAGCATACCATCTACGCGTTTCGATCACCACAGGATCGTCATCATAGGTATCATTTTCCTAGAGAGGAGTCTTTGCAGCAATGCCATTTTCCAAGATCTTTTAGCAGCTATTTGACTAAGTTACGATTGCAAGTGCCTCCTAGTGGTAGAATGCAGAATGTATTATTAATACGTGGGCTTGGTTAAAATGCCAGAGGGGCTGCTGTAAAATGCCATAGACCAGCGGTTCTCAACCTGTGGGTCGGGACCCCTTTGGGGGGTTGAACGACCCTTTCACAGGGGTCGCCTAAAACCATCGGAAAACACATATTTCCAATGGTCTTAGGAATAATTTTATGGTTGGGTGTCACCACAACATGAGGAACTGTATTAAAGGGTCACGGCATTAGGAAGGTTGAGAGCCACTGCCATAGACAGTCACTATTTATTGGGCTGGTGGGGGGGGGCTGTTTGGGTCTCAGTGTACTGGAAACTCCAGGGCCTATTTTGAATCCCAGTCCAGACCTGTATTTAAATGATGAAAACTAATTGTAAACTAAAAGATTTAGGGGAAATTCATGATAGAGTACTAAAGAACCTTTTTCCTGTGCCTCCCATATCTCTATGTGATATGTGACATGCTGTATTAATTACACAGATAAAGTGTATAGTTAATTATATATATTTTCTTTCTTAGGAGCCACTGCCTCTTCAAGATTCTCCCTGCATAATCTTGAGATGAGCCCGCCCCATCAGGTATATGTTACATGTCTGATTTATATATTATATAAAGGGATAGCCTATTGACCAGATGTTACAGTTTGACTTTTATTTGGTCTTTAGGATGTGTCTCTGAGTGAGTCCAAGCTGTATTCTGATCAAGTGGACATCCTGAGCCTTCAGGAGAAAGCAGGGAAGCTTATAGTCCGGAGGTGAGTAAAAGGTTATGTGAGTTGTAGGGAGATTCTTTGTCTCCCCCCATTGTGGGTGCTGGGAGTTCCTGCTCCTTAGCATACAGATCAGTTATAATAAATAAATATATATATATATATAGATATATATATATATATATAAGAATAAATTCTGATTTTTTTTTTGTTCTTCTCCCCAGCGAATCGTCTCTTAGCAGTGCGGGCGCCGTGAGTTCTGAAGGCATTGGATCCTCTCCATCATCCAACATGTCAAGCTCAGGGTCTGACCAATATAAAACACGTGTCTCTGTGCCAGCTCAGCCAGGTAGTTAACAAGCACAGTTAGAGTGGCGAGGGCTGTTAGAGTGTTGTACTGGGAATAAATGCAACAGAGCAGGAACTTCCTCTCCCCTAGAGATCTTGTTAAAACTCTGGATCGAAGTAATATTTCATTTTTAATACGCAATGACCCCCAGGCTGTTGCCCATATGTGTTTTTGCTAGCTCATTAAATCCAAATGCATCAGTAACTGTGAGTACAGGACACAAATGTATTCTAAATGTGCATTCTTGCCATATTCCTTCTTATGGGAACCACTTCTAAGTAATAGGGTGGGGAGCAAAGTCAGGCCCAGACTTGCAATCTGTGGGTTCTAGAAATGCCAGGGGGGCTACTGTAAGGTGCCACAGACAGTCAGTATTTATTGGGCTGGGGGGGGCTGTTTGTGCCTCTGGGTACTGGGAATGCCAGGGGGGGCTGTAAGGTGCCACAGACAGTCACTATTTATTGGGCTGGGGGGGCTGTTTGTGCCTCTGGGTACTGGGAATGCCAGGGGGGCTGTAAGGTGCCACAGACAGTCACTATTTATTGGGCTGGGGGGCTGTTTGTGCCTCTGGGTACTGGAAATGCCAGGGGGGCTGTAAGGTGCCACAGACAGTCACTATTTATTGGGCTGGGGGGGCTGTTTGTGCCTCTGGGTACTGGGAATGCCAGGGGGGCTGTAAGGTGCCACAGACAGTCACTATTTATTGGGCTGGGAGGCTGTTTGTGCCTCTGGGTACTGGGAATGCCAGAGGGGCTGTAAGGTGCCACAGACAGTCACTATTTATTGGGCTGGGGGGGCTGTTTGTGCCTCTGGGTACTGGGAATGCCAGGGGGGGCTGTAAGGTGCCACAGACAGTCACTATTTATTGGGCTGGGGGGCTGTTTGTGCCTCTGGGTACTGGAAATGCCAGGGGGGCTGTAAGGTGCCACAGACAGTCACTATTTATTGGGCTGGGGGGAGCTGTTTGTGCCTCTGGGTACTGGGAATGCCAGGGGGGCTGTAAGGTGCCACAGACAGTCACTATTTATTGGGCTGGGGGGGCTGTTTGTGCTTCTGGGTACTGGGAATGCCAGGGGGGCTGTAAGGTGCCACAGACAGTCACTATTTATTTGGCTAGGGGGGCTGTTTGTGCTTCTGGGTACTGGGAATGCCAGGGGGGCTGTAAGGTGCCACAGACAGTCAATATTTATTGGGCTGGGGGGGGGGCTGTTTGTGCCTCTGGGTACTGGGAATGCCAGGGGGGCTGTAAGGTGCCACAGACAGTCACTATTTATTGGGCTGGGGGGGCTGTTTGTGCCTCTGGGTACTGGGAATGCCAGGGGGGCTGTAAGGTGCCACAGACAGTCACTATTTATTGGGCTGGGGGGGGGGGGCTGTTTGTGCCTCTGGGTACTGGGAATGCCAGGGGGGCTGTAAGGTGCCACAGACAGTCACTATTTATTGGGCTGGGGGGGGGGCTGTTTGTGCCTCTGGGTACTGGGAATGCCAGGGGGGCTGTAAGGTGCCACAGACAGTCACTATTTATTGGGCCGGGGGGGGGGGGGGGGCGCTGTTTGGGTCTTTGTGTCCTAGAAATGCCAGGGCCTATTTTGAAACCCAGTCCAAAGGGAAACAGAAGGAGTGTGGGCATATGTTTGGGGTGAGGTCAGAGACTAAAGTCCAGTTTGATATTTGGGTGAATGCTCATTTACTTTCCCATTTCCCATATATCAATCAATGCACCGAATCCACAATTTTAGTATCTGGTCGAACCTCGAATGCTTTGCTTTGGATTCGGTGCATCTCTAGTGAAAACAATGTTATGAGTTCAGGGTTTAGGATATTAAAATCATTTAATGCCCCTTTTCAATAGCAGTCTTGTCCTTCCTTTACTGGTTTTATTCACACCTTTGTATTGTATCTATATTTTAATATTTACTGTGCGTCTATCTGGTTATGGTATATTAAACCTATATGTGAAGAGCGGATTTAACTGTTGGACTCTTGCTATTATTCCTAGTTCCGTCCACTGAGAGGCGCGTTCCAGCTCTGGCTCCTTCAGCCTTAGGAAGATTTGCTGCGTTAGCGCCAGAGGAGGACATTCTGTATCAGTGGCGCCTCCGGAGGAAAATGGAACAAGCAAGGGAAGGAACCCTGGCTCCTCCCACCCAGAGGAGAACCACCTCTCCTCCAGTCAGGATCCCCAGACAGGTGCCTGATGCTCTTTTTGTTCCTATGGGAATTAACGCAATAAATATTAATCTATTTTCAGCTACTATGAACACATGATACACAATTGGTGAGGTTTAACCTCCTTTATTTTGCTTCTTTGTAGGTGCTGCCCACAATGGATTATACTATTTCAGAGCACTACAGGGAGTCCCAGAAAGTCACTGCTGCCCCGAGTGATGCCATTTCTGATGGGCAAAATTGTATTCCTAGTTCTTGCCTGGGCAAAGTACCCATTGCCAGCCCATCTCTAAGCATTCAGACTTGCTCTGTCCCACCCCACCTTCACCTTCAGTGTGACATCCTTCCTGTACACAGCCATCTCTCGTCATCCTGTATCACGCACAGGCAGGAGATGGAAAGGATTAAACCTGACCAAGCGCAACCTCCTCCTCCTTTAGAATCTCATGATCAAGCTAAGTATCACCAGAAGCAGTTACCAACCAAGGAGCCCAAAAAAATGTCCCTTCCTCAGCAAGACCTGAAGGGGGCAGAGCAAAAAGAGAGCCAGCGGGCCCTGCGTAAGAAAGAAAAGCAGAAACAGGGATTGGTTGAAAGAAAAGTAACAAAAAGTTCAGAGCTAGCGCCTTCGCAACCCTCCATTCACCACACTGTCGGGGAGGTGAGAATGTGTCCCTGTTTTCAAACCCCATCAGTTAAATGAGCTTCTCCAGCAGAATCCTGCATTGTAATCTGTTTTTCCCCTGGGGCTAGCCATATTCTTCATTTCCCAGGGTGCCACAGCCATGTGACCTGTGCTCTGATAAACTTCAAGCACACTTTACTGCTGCGCTGCAAGTTGGAGTGATATCCCCCCCCCCCCCCAGCAGCCAATCAGCAGAACAATGGGAAGGGAGCAAGATAGCAGCTCCCAGTAGGTATCAGAATAGCACTCAATAGTAAGAAATCCAAGTCCGGCTTGGGACTCCTCCAGTTACATGGGAGTAGGAGAAACAATAGGTTAGCTGAAAGCAGTTCTAATGTGTAGCGCTGGCTGAAAGCTCAGACTCAGGCACACTTTACTGCTGCGCTGCAAGTTGGAGTGATATCCCCCCCCAGCAGCCGATCAGCAGAACAATGGGAAGGGAGCAAGATAGCAGCTCCCAGTAGGTATCAGAATAGCACTCAATAGTAAGAGATCCAAGTCCGGCTTGGGACTCCTCCAGTTACATGGGAGTAGCAATGATGCCTGACTAGCACTGTTACACAACATTGCCTTACATTACATTAGCATTACAGCTAAAAGCAGTACAGTATGACAGCTACCCTTGCCAAATGCTCAATTAACAATCTGCGCCACTTCACTAAATGTTTTTAAGTGCAGATAATTGTGTTCATAACCTGACTCCTCATAGTTCTGAATATGTTTAAGGCCCTAACGGTTCCTTTTCCACCCAAGGTTATCTCAGAGAGGCTGTTCTCACCGTCCCCATCTCCACAACCCAAGGCTGGAAAGAAAAAAGAGAAGCAAGCCCCTCCCCTTTCACCTCCATCCAATCAGCTGCAGCCACTGGAAATAGCTGCACAGCTATTGGAAGATGCGGAAGGTACATTCCCCACCCCCCTATCACATGGCTTTTTTTAAAATTATTTTTAACCTCCTATTCATTTCCTGGGCATCCAATGTCTTTGGAATAAGGATAATTTTTTTTTCTATTTCTTTTCCCTTCAGACTCTGACGGAACGGAGTTTGAGGACGACCCATTGCTGCATGTGCTGCGGGAACAGCGGGAAGCTCTGCGAAGGAGACTCCGGTAATAACACAGTTGGGTATCCATATATGTCTTATAGATTGTGAGCTCTGTTGGGCTAGTCCCTGTACCAGTAGAGCTTACAATCTACAATTCTCTTGCTCTAGGGAGCTACCAAATCCACAATTTAAAGTGGAAGTTAACTTTTAATATGTCATAGAATGGCCATTTCTAGGCAACTTTTCAATTGGTCTTCATTATTTATCTTTTACAGTTTTTGAATTATTTGCCACCTTCTTCTGACTCTTTCCAGCTTTTGAATTGGGGTCGCTGACCCCGGCAGCCAAACCCTATTGCTCTGTGAGGCTCCAGTTTTATTGTTATTGTTACTTTTTATTCCTTATCTTTCTATTCAGACCCTCCCCTATTCAAGTACCAGTCTCTCATCCAAACCACTCCCTGGTTGCTAAGGTAATTTAGACCCTAGCAACTCTTTGCAGCTTTCAAATGGAGGTCGCTGACCCCGGCAGCCAAAACCTATTGCTCTGTGAGGCTCCAGTTTTATTGTTATTGTTACTTTTTATTCCTTATCTTTCTATTCAACCCCTCCCCTATTCATATACCAGTCTCTCATCCAAACCACTCCCTGGTTGCTAAGGTAATTTAGACCCTAGCAACTCTTTGCAGCTTTCAAATGGGGGTCGCTGACCCCGGCAGCCAAAACCTATTGCTCTGTGAGGCTCCAGTTTTATTGTTATTGTTACTTTTTATTCCTTATCTTTCTATTTAGCCCCTCTACTATTCATATATCAATCACTCTCAAAAACCACTCCCTGGTTACTAAGATAAATTGGACCCTAGCAACCAGATAACTGCTAAAATTCCAACCTGGAGGGCTGTGAAACAAAAATTTAAATAATTAAAACCGACCAATAATAAAAAAAAATGAAGACCAATTGCAAATTGTCTCAGAGTAGCACTTAAATACTAACCGTTATCTCAAAGGTGAACAACCCCTTTAACGACTCTACTGAACCTGATCCAAGCCCTAATATGCATATTTAAATCGGAGGAAAGCTGACGAATTGCCCAGCCCAGAGCTTTAAGGTCACATGACAATAATAATAATAATAATAATAAGGACTCTGTCTTCCTTGCAGGGCTGTGGATGAAAGGCTTTCTGAACTGGAGGCCGAGGACAGAGCCGATCCGTCGCCCCTCCCATGATGCATCCCTTCCCTACCTTTTTATATATGTGTAAGTCTTTCTATTTATATCTATTTGTATGTGGAGCAACGGGTTCCGTGTTCTGTGAATAAAATGTACATTTGCACAGATGGTCGTGTTTCCTTTTAAATCCATCAGGGGCGGTTGATTGATGGCACTTTCCCCTGGAAGTTCTTGGAATGCAGGTTCTCTAGGGATAAGTGTTCTGATCCGCACTGCTTATATAACTGCCATTAACCCTGTAGAACCCAACAGCAGTGAGCGTGTCTATGCATGGACCTATACAGCATGGGACCCGCTATCCAGAAAGTTCTGAATTAGGGAAATACCATTACCCCTTATTGGGGCAGAACAGCCCTATTGGGTTTATTTCATGGTTAAATGATTCCCTTTTCTCTGTAATAATAAAACAGTACCTGTACTTGATCCCAACTAAGATATAATTACCCCTTATTGGGGCAGAACAGCCCTATTGGGTTTATTTAATGGTTAAATGATCCCCTTTTCTCTGTAATAATAAAACAGTACCTGTACTTGATCCCAACTAAGATATAATTACCCCTTATTGGGGGCAGAACAGCCCTATTGGGTTTATTTAATGGTTAAATGATTCCCTTTTCTCTGTAATAATAAAACAGTACCTGTACTTGATCCCAACTAAGATATAATTACCCCTTATTGGGGCAGAACAGCCCTATTGGGTTTATTTCATGGTTAAATGATTCCCTTTTCTCTGTAATAATAAAACAGTACCTGTACTTGATCCCAACTAAGATATAATTACCCCTTATTGGGGCAGAACAGCCCTATTGGGTTTATTTCATGGTTAAATGATTCCCTTTTCTCTGTAATAATAAAACAGTACCTGTACTTGATCCCAACTAAGATATAATTACCCCTTATTGGGGCAGAACAGCCCTATTGGGTTTATTTCATGGTAAAATGATTCCCTTTTCTCTTTAATAATAAAACAGTACCTGTACTTGATCCCAACTAAGATATAATTACCCCTTATTGGGGCAGAACAGCCCTATTGGGTTTATTTAATGGTTAAATGATTCCCTTTTCTCTGTAATAATAAAACAGTACCTGTACTTGATCCCAACTAAGATATAATTACCCCTTATTGGGGGCAAAGATATAATTGCTGCTGCTAGTAGCTCCGTGTGTCTTTTCCCTTATAAAACAAAAGAATTTTTTTTTTACTTTTGTGATATCTTTTCTGTAATGAGTCCATCTGTATAAACAGCCCCCCCCCCCCCCCCCCTCCTGTGTGACCAGTTTGGCTTACAGAGAAGCGGAAGCGCATGGGGTTCTGTTCAGTGGAAATCTATTTTGTCTTCCTGGTATCACAAGAACCAGGAAGTTTAAACATGGAAACATGATCTTATACTGAACAAGGGGGTATATGTCCCAGCATTCCCAGACAGCCAAGTATGGAGGCATTTTCCCGCCCCGGGGCCCCGGCAAAACAAGTCGTCGGCCTTTTCTCTTGTACAACATTCATTCTTCAACCACAAACCGGTTTCCTGGTGGCTGCAGAGTAAATATAAACAGAACGAGGTGGGGAGCGGTGCTGCTGCAAGCTCTCTCATCCACTGCTGGTTGCCATGGCAGCAGCAAACCCCAATGTTTGCAATGAGATTAGGGATGCACCAAATCCACTATTTTAGGATCTGGCCAAGACACACAGACTACTAGTAGCAGCTACTTGTCTCGGCTACTGAAATAGAAAATGCTGATCATTTACTGATAATTGTCCCTATGTGTGGCTTAGTAGAGGCAATTTTCATTCGTGTCTATGGCAGGGGATTTCTGTGTAGTAGCCGTGAAAAAGTAGCTGCTACTAAGTAGCTCAGTGTGTCTTCACCCTTAAGGTGACCATACAGGGGCAGATTTTAGCTGCCGATTTGGGTCCTTTAGACCGATTTGGCAGCTTATCTGCCCGTGTATGGACCCCCCGACGGAGCTGCCAACCGATATTGGGCAGAGCACCATCGGACAGGTGAGATTTTACTGTTGAATCTGGGACCGCATTGGCTCATTGACGCACCCATGCCCACCTTTGTAATTGGCCCAATATCGGCCATCTTTAGGTGGGCATATTGGGAGAAGATCTGCTCATTTGGCAACCTCACTAAACAAGGAAATCTTCCCGTGTATGGCAACCTTTAGGGCTCTGGCACATGGGGAGATTAGTCGCCCTCGACAAAACTCCCTGTTCACAGGCGACTAATCTCCCCGAGTTGCCATCCCACCGGCGAAAATGTAAGTCGCCGGTGGGATGGCACACACGGCGGCGCGATTTCGGCAAATTGCCGAAGTTGCCTTGCGAGGCTTTTTCGACGATTTGAAGGATGCTAGGGGTGAGCTGGAGGATGTTGGGGAGGACGATGGGGGGAGCTGGAGAATGTTGGGGAGGATGCTGAGGGGAGATGGAGGATGATGGGGGGAGCTGGAGGATATTGGGGAGGACGATGAGGGGAGCTGGAGGATGTTGTGGAGGACGATGAGGGGAGCTGGAGGATATTGGGGAGGACGATGGGGGGAGCTGGAGGATGTTGGGGAGGACACTGAGGGGAGCTAGATGATGATGGGGATAACGCTGGAGGAAGCTGGAGGATGTTGGGGAGGACGATGGGGGGAGCTGGAGAATGTTGGGGAGGACACTGAGGGGAGCTAGATGATGTTGGGGAGGACGATGAGGGGAGCTGGAGGATGATGAGGGGAGCTGGAGGATAATGAGGAGGACGATGGGGGGATATTGGGGAGGACGATGGGGGGGAGCTGGAGGATGTTGGGGTGGACACTGAGGGGAGCTGGAGGATGTTGGGGTGGACACTGAGGGGAGCTGGAGGATATTGGGGAGGATGATGGGGGGAGCTGGAGGATGTTGGGGAGGACGCTGAGGGGAGCTAGATGATGTTGTGGATAACGCTGGAGGGAGCTGAAGGAGGCTAGGGGGGAGCTGGAGGATGTTGGGGAGGATGCTGGGGGGAGCTGGAGAATGCTGGGGAGGACGCTGGGGGGAGCTGGACGATGCTGCAGTGGTGAGTGGCCCATAGTATGGGGACAATGGGGGGTCCCTGCCCTGGCACCAATGCAAAATGTAACCCCTGGCTACCAATGTTTTAGGGGGGCCCTGGCTACCAATGTCTGTGTGTGCTTTGTACTGATGGGAGAGGTCACTGAGGAGGGGCCATTGGGGGACGGGGCATAGGAAGAGGGGGCCCAGAAAATGTTGTTATGAGGGGCCCCGTGATTTCTGATGGCGGCCCTGTTTGTTTATATTAGTATAGGGGATCTGCCCCCCCCCCCCCCCGTTACCATGGAGTTCCCCGTTCCTTCCTGACATTTATTAATAAAAAGAGGAACAGCCCTCGGCATCCATGTTACCCTGCCTGACCGCAACCTACAGCCGGGGAACGTGATTGGCCCTTAGGGAGTGATGGTGGTCTCTATGGCTGCTGTGCAATAGATGTAAGGGTGCTGATGGGTGGGTTGTACTATCCCCTCCGCTGAAACCCGGGCCAAACAGGACTAAGGGTTCCGTTCTCCTGGTACCTGTCTAGAACCCCAAAACCTGTTGCTCTAGAAAATGTCAAGAATGTTTCTCTGCACTTAGTGATAAGGCATTAACCACTTCCCTGCTGCAGAGTAGCTGCATCACCAGTAACCGCTCACCTTGTGGCAGGAAAATAGGGGTTAACCGTCCGCTTCCCCTTTAAGCTGCTGGACCCGTTTCCTCTCGCAGAGAGAGAGAGTTAGTTCCACATTTGTGTAGTAGCCTTAACTCCCGCTGTGCTGGTCAGTGTGAAAGGGAAGCTGCTTCTGACTGCTGCAGGGACGGCTGCACCCCGTGGGGCTCAGTGGGGGCCCCGGCACCTCAGCTCTTCAGCCAAGGTAGGTAGGTGCTTACATGGAACTGCAGCTGTGGGGCAGGGCATTGCTTTCTGGCACTGCTGTTCCCTAGAGAGGGTCGTCAATCTCTGCAGCCATTTGTTTCCTTCCTGTCACTCTTGGGTGTCTCAACTTCTCCTAATTAATACTTTTCATTTCTTCTCTAACGAGTGTTCCGCATAAGGGCACCCCCGCTCTAGGGATGGGCCGAACCGGGGATTGTTGGCACTTTCCCTTGGCCCCTTGGTATTGTCTGCAGCAATACATTCCTTATTATGAGGGAAATTCACCTTAAACAGAACCTATCAGTGACTGCTAATATCCTTATCATTTACAGTAGGGGGTACATTATCCCTTATAATACATGAGTGATACTCAGAGTTCCCTGTATAACTCAGCCTGCAGCCTTGTGCCTTTATATGGGGGGCACAGAACCCCTCAGTGACTGCTAATATCCTTATCATTTACAGTAGGGGGTACATTATCCCTTATAATACATGAGTGATACTCAGAGTTCCCTGTATAACTCAGCCTGCAGCCTTGTGCCTTTATATGGGCACAGAACCCCTCAGTGACTGCTAATATCCTTATCATTTACAGTAGGGGGTACATTATCCCTTATAATACATGAGTGATACTCAGAGTTCCCTGTATAACTCAGCCTGCAGCCTTGTGCCTTTATATGGGCACAGAACCCCTCAGTGACTGCTAATATCCTTATCATTTACAGTAGGGGGTACATTATCCCTTATAATACATGAGTGATACTCAGAGTTCCCTGTATAACTCAGCCTGCAGCCTTGTGCCTTTATATGGGCACAGAACCCCTCAGTGACTGCTAATATCCTTATCATTTACAGTAGGGGGTACATTATCCCTTATAATACATGAGTGATACTCAGGGTTCCCTGTATAA
The DNA here is from genome assembly GCF_000004195.4 of Xenopus tropicalis. Classification (NCBI taxonomy): domain Eukaryota; kingdom Metazoa; phylum Chordata; class Amphibia; order Anura; family Pipidae; genus Xenopus; species Xenopus tropicalis. The sequence continues at coordinate 128,867,910 of NC_030683.2, read as the reverse complement.
CTCAGCCTGCAGCCTTGTGCCTTTATATGGGGGGCACAGAACCCCTCAGTGACTGCTAATATCCTTATCATTTACAGTAGGGGGTACATTATCCCTTATAATACATGAGTGATACTCAGAGTTCCCTGTATAACTCAGCCTGCAGCCTTGTGCCTTTATATGGGCACAGAACCCCTCAGTGACTGCTAATATCCTTATCATTTACAGTAGGGGGTACATTATCCCTTATAATACATGAGTGATACTCAGAGTTCCCTGTATAACTCAGCCTGCAGCCTTGTGCCTTTATATGGGGGGCACAGAACCCCTCAGTGACTGCTAATATCCTTATCATTTACAGTAGGGGGTACATTATCCCTTATAATACATGAGTGATACTCAGAGTTCCCTGTATAACTCAGCCTGCAGCCTTGTGCCTTTATATGGGGGGCACAGAACCCCTCAGTGACTGCTAATATCCTTATCATTTACAGTAGGGGGTACATTATCCCTTATAATACATGAGTGATACTCAGAGTTCCCTGTATAACTCAGCCTGCAGCCTTGTGCCTTTATATGGGGGGCACAGAACCCCTCAGTGACTGCTAATATCCTTATCATTTACAGTAGGGGGTACATTATCCCTTATAATACATGAGTGATACTCAGAGTTCCCTGTATAACTCAGCCTGCAGCCTTGTGCCTTTATATGGGGGGCACAGAACCCCTCAGTGACTGCTAATATCCTTATCATTTACAGTAGGGGGTACATTATCCCTTATAATACATGAGTGATACTCAGAGTTCCCTGTATAACTCAGCCTGCAGCCTTGTGCCTTTATATGGGGGGCACAGAACCCCTCAGTGACTGCTAATATCCTTATCATTTACAGTAGGGGGTACATTATCCCTTATAATACATGAGTGATACTCAGAGTTCCCTGTATAACTCAGCCTGCAGCCTTGTGCCTTTATATGGGCACAGAACCCCTCAGTGACTGCTAATATCCTTATCATTTACAGTAGGGGGTACATTATCCCTTATAATACATGAGTGATACTCAGAGTTCCCTGTATAACTCAGCCTGCAGCCTTGTGCCTTTATATGGGCACAGAACCCCTCAGTGACTGCTAATATCCTTATCATTTACAGTAGGGGGTACATTATCCCTTATAATACATGAGTGATACTCAGGGTTCCCTGTATAACTCAGCCTGCAGCCTTGTGCCTTTATATGGGGGGCACAGAACCCCTCAGTGACTGCTAATATCCTTATCATTTACAGTAGGGGGTACATTATCCCTTATAATACATGAGTGATACTCAGAGTTCCCTGTATAACTCAGCCTGCAGCCTTGTGCCTTTATATGGGCACAGAACCCCTCAGTGACTGCTAATATCCTTATCATTTACAGTAGGGGGTACATTATCCCTTATAATACATGAGTGATACTCAGAGTTCCCTGTATAACTCAGCCTGCAGCCTTGTGCCTTTATATGGGGGGCACAGAACCCCTCAGTGACTGCTAATATCCTTATCATTTACAGTAGGGGGTACATTATCCCTTATAATACATGAGTGATACTCAGAGTTCCCTGTATAACTCAGCCTGCAGCCTTGTGCCTTTATATGGGGGGCACAGAACCCCTCAGTGACTGCTAATATCCTTATCATTTACAGTAGGGGGTACATTATCCCTTATTAGTATGTGTATAAGCTATAAATAATGTATCTGCCTGGGGTCTGTGTTTGTGGGTACAGTTGCACCCCCAGAATGCACGGATCAGATATAAATGCTATTTACATGCACTGCCCATAGTGAGACTATTTACATGACACTGGGAGACTGACAGGAAGTGATACTTTGCTGGGTGCATTTCCTGTTTATAACAATAAGTGCTCCCCATACACATATCCAACCCTGTATATGTTCATGACGCCCGCCTTCCCCTTTTTTACCTGGTTATGATTTCCCCCCCCCCCCCCTCATGGTGAAATGTTCTTCTATGATGACCGTTAATGGCCCCCATGTTCCGAGGGGCGAATAAAGTGCTGACATTACAGCCCAGCGCCATAAAGCGCACCAAGAGGGACGCTGCAAACAAATGTGTTTCCCTCATTGTTGACCAGAAACAAGGGGCTGGCACGTGGGCATGTGTTTGGGCTACCAACAAAGAAACCCCCTGTGTGCCAGTTCCCCAGCGTTGCCATAAATCACTGCTATAAATGTGCCCATTGTGACATCACTGGGGGGGGGAGAAATGGCTGAGGCGTCGGACATATTTTAGGGTTGGGATCTGCCAATAGGGATCGTAGTTTCGGATACACTTCCCCAAGCCAATAGGTGGCGCTGTGTACTGGGATCAGTTCCCTGTTCAGCCCCATGGAAGGGGCCGTGCAATTGTTCCATCGCAGCAGTAAAGTGGGAGTGTCCTGGCCTTGGAATCTCTAGGTTGCCCCTCCCCCAGAACTACTCATCCTTATCCAAAAAATGCAAATAATTCCCAAACCCTAAGCTCCACCTACCTTATTGGAATAATATAGGAGGGGCCTCCCTCCCTCCAACACAGTTACACAGCAATCAGATGCCCATTGTGGAATCATCTATAGTCACAAACACATCCATGAATCCATGCCTGGTGGAAAAAATTCGCTCATCACTACAGAGCAATAGTATTTGGCTGCCGGGGTCAGTGACCCCCATTTGAAAGCTGCAAAGAGTTGGGCTTCCGCCTTATAGACTTTAATGTAAATGGACTGGTTAACCCTTGCTGCCCTGGGGACTTTCACTGTATATCCAGGTTTTTTTTTTTTGCGGGGGAATAAAAGGATTGGGCAGCCTGGGCAGCAGCTCCAGTGAATGAGGCCTTTGTGTTTAGCTTCCTTGGCTGGGATGAGAGCTGTGGGGGGGGGGGGGGGGGGTAGGAATCCCCCCCCCCCCCCCGGGTTAGACATGCGAGGGAAGCTGCGGGCAGGATGTGTGTAATGAGTCAAGCGCTGCAGCTCTGTGGGCCGGGGTAGGAGCACCGCGCCGTCTCACTAATGCAGCACATTGGGGGGGGGCGCATCATTAGATATAAATATTTCCCCCGCTACAGCCCCACCCACACACACACATACACAGGGCATCGTTTAAAGGGGAAGTTTAGATGTTATTGTTTAGTAATTGTCTGGGCATTGTGACATCTGCTAGCTCTGACCAGTGATTGGGTATTAACCAGGAGACTGTTTAACCCTCTAAACACCACATAATAGCCTGTCCTGTAGAGCCTTGTTTCCATCTGGGTCCTGACACCTGCCCCCCCCCCCCCATGAGGCCCTGTGGCCCTACCTCATGGCATTGTTCATTACCCCCCCCCCCACACAATATCCTTATGGCATTGTGACATCCCTCCCCACATTGTGACATTATCCTATGGCATTGTGACATTACTCCCCACATTGTGACATTATCCTATGGCATTGTGACATTACTCCCCACATTATGACATTATCGTATGGCATTGTGACATTACTCCCCACATTGTGACATTACTCCCCACATTGTGACATTATCCTGTGGCATTGTGACATCATCCTATGGCATTGTGACATTACTCCCACATTCGGACATTATCCTATGGCATTGTGACATTACTCCCCACATTATGACATTATCGTATGGCATTGTGACATTACTCCCCACATTATGACATTATCTTATGGCATTGTGACATTACTCCCCACATTGTGACATTATCCTGTGGCATTGTGACATTATCCTATGGCATTGTGACATTACTCCCCACATTGTGACATTATCCTGTGGCATTGTGACATTATCCTATGGCATTGTGACATTACTCCCCACATTGTGACATTATCCTATAGCATTGTGACATTACTCCCCACATTGTGACATTATCCTATGGCATTGTGACATTACTCCCCACATTGTGACATTATCCTATGGCATTGTGACATTACTCCCCACATTGTGACATTATCCTATGGCATTGTGCCATTACTCCCCACATTGTGACATTATCCTATGGCATTGTTACATTACTCCCCACATTCGGACATTATCGTATGGCATTGTGACATTACTCCCCACATTATGACATTATCATATGGCATTGTGACATTACTCCCCACATTCGGACATTATCATATGGCATTGTGACATTACTCCCCACATTGTGACATTATCCTGTGGCATTGTGACATCCTATGGCATTGTGACATCCCTCCCCACATTGTGACATTATCCTATGGCATTGTGACATTACTCCCCACATTCGGACATTATCTTATGGCATTGTGACATTACTGCCCACATTGTGACATTACTACCCACATTGTGACATTATCCTATGGCATTGTGACATTATCCTATGGAATTGTGACATTAATCCCCACATTGTGACATTACTCCCCACATTGTGACATTACTCCCCACATTGTGACATTACTCCCCACATTTTGACATTACCCCCACATAATAATTCTCTGTGGAATTATCCCACCATATCCCCATGGCATTGTGACCCCCTTATAGGGTCCCTGGATTCAGTGTAAAGACGGTGCTATTTTTCTCGTTAGACAACATACAATTAATCTGCTAATGAATCAATCCCCATATGCAGAATAAACAATGCTCCTGTGTTTCTCTGAACATTTACATGGAATGTAAAACGTATATACGCCGGGTGTATTTCCCCTTTAGCAATGCAGCACTGCTGGAACTGCTAATGGCTGGCTAATTATATGGGATTTCTGGCCTTTGTAGCTTTCGCTTTCATTATTTGTACATTATTTGGGCTGATTAGTGACAACTGTGACTTATCCTCATTGCACAGACAGAGATGTGCGTCTCTTCCTAAATCCCCAGCATTGATCTGTGTGTTACACGGCTCCCTAGCATTTCCTGCCTCGTTACCCGCAACACAAAATCAATGGCACATTTACCGTAGCTCTCCTATTGCTACACCGGGCTTGCACCACTTTCCTATTAACTTCCTCCCCTATTAACCATATCGCCCCATACTGCCGCGTGGTTACTGACACTTACCTGCTGGCAACTCATGTATTATAAGGGATAATGTACCCCCTACTGTAAATGATAAGGATATTAGCAGTCACTGAGGGGTTCTGTGCCCCCCATATAAAGGCACAAGGCTGCAGGCTGAGTTATACAGGGAACTCTGAGTATCACTCATGTATTATAAGGGATAATGTACCCCCTACTGTAAATGATAAGGATATTAGCAGTCACTGAGGGGCTCTGTGCCCCCCATATAAAGGCACAAGGCTGCAGGCTGAGTTATACAGGGAACTCTGAGTATCACTCATGTATTATAAGGGATAATGTACCCCCTACTGTAAATGATAAGGATATTAGCAGTCACTGAGGGGTTCTGTGCCCATATAAAGGCACAAGGCTGCAGGCTGAGTTATACAGGGAACTCTGAGTATCACTCATGTATTATAAGGGATAATGTACCCCCTACTGTAAATGATAAGGATATTAGCAGTCACTGAGGGGTTCTGTGCCCCCCATATAAAGGCACAAGGCTGCAGGCTGAGTTATACAGGGAACTCTGAGTATCACTCATGTATTATAAGGGATAATGTACCCCCTACTGTAAATGATAAGGATATTAGCAGTCACTGAGGGGTTCTGTGCCCCCCATATAAAGGCACAAGGCTGCAGGCTGAGTTATACAGGGAACTCTGAGTATCACTCATGTATTATAAGGGGTAATGTACCCCCTACTGTAATGTATAAGGATCCATACCCTGCATGTTTAATTAGCAGATCATTGATATGCACAGGGCAGACAGTTTCTACATGCTAATGAGCAATCCAGCCTAAACGATGAGGTGGGAGGTGGCATCTGTAAGCCCCTCCCTTTATCCTATTTCTGTAAATATTTTTTTAAACTTCAGTTATAGCTGTTATATGTCAATGTATTTCCCACCATTGGCTCTATGTACCGCACCCCTCAGTACCCAGATACCATAAATCCTTGAGGGGTCTCCAGTTACTGTGCGGCCCCCTGTGACCATTTGTTTTCCTCCCCCAGCATTCCCATGGAAGAACCACGACCCTGCAACCCATCTGGTACCAAGGAATCCCCCCCGGATACTGAGCAGAAGGTACAGAGATACTCACTCCTCATCTACAGCTTCTACATCAATAACATATTCTAATTATGGGTAATCATGTCTAGTGCAGTTAGAATGTTGATTGGTTGCTATGGGTTACTGGACAAGGCAACACTTGGGATCTATTTACTGACTGATATGAGCGGCTCCTACATGAACTTTCTAGCAGGGGAATTACTGGACTGAACCCCTTATAGGCTCTGTAATAATAAAACAGTACCTGTACTTGATCCCAACTAAGATATAATTACCCCTTATTGGGGCAGAACAGCCCTATTGGGTTTATTTAATGGTTAAATGATTCCCTTTTCTCTGTAATAATAAAACAGTACCTGTACTTGATCCCAACTAAGATATAATTACCCCTTATTGGGGCAGAACAGCCCTATTGGGTTTATTTAATGGTTAAATGATTCCCTTTTCTCTGTAATAATAAAACAGTACTGTACTTGATCCCAACTAAGATATAATTACCCCTTATTGGGGCAGAACAGTCCTATTGGGTTTATTTCATGGTTAAATGATTCCCTTTTCTCTGTAATAATAAAACAGTACCTGTACTTGATCCCAACTAAGATATAATTACCCCTTATTGGGGCAGAACAGCCCTATTGGGTTTATTTAATGGTTAAATGATTCCCTTTTCTCTGTAATAATAAAACAGTACCTGTACTTGATCCCAACTAAGATATAATTACCCCTTATTGGGGCAGAACAGCCCTATTGGGTTTATTTAATGGTTAAATGATTCCCTTTTCTCTGTAATAATAAAACAGTACCTGTACTTGATCCCAACTAAGATATAATTACCCCTTATTGGGGCAGAACAGCCCTATTGGGTTTATTTAATGGTTAAATGATCCCCTTTTCTCTGTAATAATAAAACAGTACCTGTACTTGATCCCAACTAAGATATAATTACCCCTTATTGGGGCAGAACAGCCCTATTGGGTTTATTTCATGGTTAAATGATTCCCTTTTCTCTGTAATAATAAAACAGTACCTGTACTTGATCCCAACTAAGATATAATTACCCCTTATTGGGGGCAGAACAGCCCTATTGGGTTTATTTAATGGTTAAATGATTCCCTTTTCTCTGTAATAATAAAACAGTACCTGTACTTGATCCCAACTAAGATATAATTACCCCTTATTGGGGGCAGAACAGCCCTATTGGGTTTATTTAATGGTTAAATGATTCCCTTTTCTCTGTAATAATAAAACAGTACCTGTACTTGATCCCAACTAAGATATAATTACCCCTTATTGGGGCAGAACAGCCCTATTGGGTTTATTTCATGGTTAAATGATTCCCTTTTCTCTGTAATAATAAAACAGTACCTGTACTTGATCCCAACTAAGATATAATTACCCCTTATTGGGGCAGAACAGTCCTATTGGGTTTATTTCATGGTTAAATGATTCCCTTTTCTCTGTAATAATAAAACAGTACCTGTACTAAGCTTTAAATAATCCTTACTGGATGCAAAACAATCCTATTGGGTTTAATTAATGTTTTATTGAATTTTTAGTAGGCTTAAGGTATGGAGATCCAAACTACCGAAAGACCCCTTATCCGGAATACCCTTGGTCCAGAGCATTCTGGATAATGGGCCCTATACCTGTATTAGATAGTTTGGATGCCAAAGGGAGACAGGGCCAGTATCAGTAATCCTTTCCCCCTGCTAGGGATCGTTAGTTCAGCCCCCGGGGTCCCTTGGGGCCCCATATAACTGAACAATTAAGGCTCCCTTGTAACCTACAGCAGTTCCAATTGCCCCCCTGCCATTCCCAGGGCCCCTTTAGCCCCAATGGAGCTGTGTTGCTTTCATGAACCGACTGATACTTTGTTGCACTCAGAAATACAAAGAAACATTCCTTTTTAACAATTAAAGGACAAGTATATTATTAATACACTTTTTAAAGGGCAACTTGAATTTTATATGATATTCTGCTCCGTGTCTGTGTCTCTGGGCTATAGAATAAATGCACGGTGGGGCCCCAGGGCCCGGATACAGGCTGCACCTTGCACACAGGCTGTATACAGAGCAATAGCCCAGACCCGCCTCTCCCCATTGGCTGAGCTCCCTCTCCCATACTACCATTGTCTTTGCACCTGAATGGAGCGTTCCATTCTCTGAAATGGGGGAGGGTGGTGGGAAAAAGGGATTAGGACATGTGTGTTCCAGGGCTGGGGGAAGGGTAATACCCCTGTAAGCACAGAGAAGACATGGAGTCGGAGGCAGCAGGGGTGGCTAAGGAGGTTTGGGGCGGCTGATTTCCCAGAGAGAAGGATGGAAGGGAATTCTCCCACCCCAGTGACACAGGAATCCTGATATCCACTGTCTGAATTGGGACAATGTACTGAGACAGGCTGTCAGGGAAAGAGACATACAGAGAGCGTCTGGGAAAGCGTTCCAGGGAGACGCCTGGCTGGGCACTATGGGAAGGCAGTGCGGCGAGGAGACCATGGCTGGGGGCAAAATAAGGGGCACCTAGGGGGCAACTGGGACCCACTGGAACCCAAGAGCTCACACAAAGGCAGTTAGTGGGACGGCGCGGAATCACCAGGGAATTGTGTGGATTTTGTCGCCTTCCAACATCGTGGGAGATGGAGTCCAGCGAGGGATAATTACACCATCATCCTCTGTGTGAGGCAACAAAATGGTGGTAAGTACCCCTGGGGGTAATAAGCAAGGACAAAACTGCCCCAGTGAGGGGCAGATAGAATGTCACCAGGTGGCACGTTGCATGGAAAGGGGGGTCACTGTTTTGGGGGAAAATATTCCAGACTTCTATGTTTTCTGTTATTAGTAACATTGGTATCAAGCATTATGTTTCCCCCATCAGGCTGCAAATATGCCCAGCAGCTTACTGGGGAGCTTACTGGGGTATCAGTGTGAGGGGGGTGCCCAGGGCCCCTCTCATAGAAACACATGGAGGCAGAACTGTGGGGCACACTGAGTATTTACCTAGTAGGTATAGTAGGGAGAGATGGTGCCTATAGTAGCAGTGGGGGGATAATAGCCTCTGGGAAGGGACTGGGGCTGTGGGATAGCAGGTATAGTAGGGAGAGATGGTGCCTATAGTAGCAGTGGGGGATAATAGCCTCTGGGAAGGGACTGGGGCTGTGGGATAGCAGGTATAGTAGGGAGAGATGGTGCCTATAGTAGCAGTGGGGGGATAATAGCCTCTGGGAAGGGACTGGGGCTGTGGGATAGCAGGTATAGTAGGGAGAGATGGTGCCTATAGTAGCAGTGGGGGATAATAGCCTCTGGGAAGGGACTGGGGCTGTGGGATAGCAGGTATAGTAGGGAGAGATGGTGCCTATAGTAGCAGTGGGGGGATAATAGCCTCTGGGAAGGGACTGGGGCTGTGGGATAGCAGGTATAGTAGGGAGAGATGGTGCCTATAGTAACAGTGGGGGATAATAGCCTCTGGGAAGGGACTGGGGCTGTGGGGATAGCAGGTATAGTAGGGAGAGATGGTGCCTATAGTAGCAGTGGGGGGATAATAGCCTCTGGGAAGGGACTGGGGCTGTGGGATAGCAGGTATAGTAGGGAGAGATGGTGCCTATAGTAGCAGTGGGGGGATAATAGCCTCTGGGAAGGGACTGGGGCTGTGGGATAGCAGGTATAGTAGGGAGAGATGGTGCCTATAGTAGCAGTGGGGGATAATAGCCTCTGGGAAGGGACTGGGGCTGGGGGATAGCAGGTATAGTAGGGAGAGATGGTGCCTATAGTAGCAGTGGGGGGATAATAGCCTCTGGGAAGGGACTGGGGCTGTGGGATAGCAGGTATAGTAGGGAGAGATGGTGCCTATAGTAGCAGTGGGGGGATAATAGCCTCTGGGAAGGGACTGGGGCTGTGGGATAGCAGGTATAGTAGGGAGAGATGGTGCCTATAGTAGCAGTGGGGGGATAATAGCCTCTGGGAAGGGACTGGGGCTGTGGGATAGCAGGTATAGTAGGGAGAGATGGTGCCTATAGTAGCAGTGGGGGGATAATAGCCTCTGGGAAGGGACTGGGGCTGTGGGATAGCAGGTATAGTAGGGAGAGATGGTGCCTATAGTAACAGTGGGGGGATAATAGCCTCTGGGAAGGGACTGGGGCTGTGGGATAGCAGGTATAGTAGGGAGAGATGGTGCCTATAGTAGCAGTGGGGGGATAATAGCCTCTGGGAAGGGACTGGGGCTGTGGGATAGCAGGTATAGTAGGGAGAGATGGTGCCTATAGTAACAGTGGGGGGATAATAGCCTCTGGGAAGGGACTGGGGCTGTGGGATAGCAGGTATAGTAGGGAGAGATGGTGCCTATAGTAGCAGTGGGGGATAATAGCCTCTGGGAAGGGACTGGGGCTGTGGGATAGCAGGTATAGTAGGGAGAGATGGTGCCTATAGTAGCAGTGGGGGGATAATAGCCTCTGGGAAGGGACTGGGGCTGGGGGATAGCAGGTATAGTAGGGAGAGATGGTGCCTATAGTAGCAGTGGGGGGATAATAGCCTCTGGGAAGGGACTGGGGCTGTGGGATAGCAGGTATAGTAGGGAGAGATGGTGCCTATAGTAGCAGTGGGGGGATAATAGCCTCTGGGAAGGGACTGGGGCTGGGGGATAGCAGGTATAGTAGGGAGAGATGGTGCCTATAGTAGCAGTGGGGGGATAATAGCCTCTGGGAAGGGACTGGGGCTGTGGGATAGCAGGTATAGTAGGGAGAGATGGTGCCTATAGTAGCAGTGGGGGGGATAATAGCCTCTGGGAAGGGACTGGGGCTGTGGGATAGCAGGTATAGTAGGAGAGATGGTGCCTATAGTAGCAGTGGGATAATAGCCTCTGGGAAGGGACTGGGGCTGTGGGATAGCAGGTATAGTAGGGGAGAGATGGTGCCTATAGTAGCAGTGGGGGGATAATTGCCTCTGGGAAGGGACTGGGGCTGTGGGATAGCAGGTATAGTAGGGAGAGATGGTGCCTATAGTAGCAGTGGGGGGATGATAGCCTCTGGAAGGGACTGGGGCTGTGGGATAGCAGGTATAGTAGGGAGAGATGGTGCCTATAGTAGCAGTGGGGGGATAATAGCCTCTGGGAGGGACTGGGGCTGTGGGATAGCAGGTATAGTAGGGAGAGATGGTGCCATAGTGCATGGGGATAATAGCTCTGGAAGGACTGGGGCTGTGGGATAGCAGGTATATAGGGAGAGATGGTGCCTATAGTAGCAGTGGGGGATAATAGCCTCTGGGAAGGGACTGGGGCTGTGGGATAGCAGGTATAGTAGGGAGAGATGGTGCCTATAGTAGCAGTGGGGGATAATAGCCTCTGGGAAGGGACTGGGGCGTGTGGGATAGCAGGTATAGTAGGGAGAGATGGTGCCTATAGTAGCAGTGGGGGGATAATAGCCTCTGGGAAGGGACTGGGGCTGTGGGATAGCAGGTATAGTAGGGAGAGATGGTGCCTATAGTAGCAGTGGGGGGGATAATAGCCTCTGGGAAGGGACTGGGGCTGTGGGATAGCAGGTATAGTAGGGAGAGATGGTGCCTATAGTAGCAGTGGGGGGATAATAGCCTCTGGGAAGGGACTGGGGCTGTGGGATAGCAGGTATAGTAGGGAGAGATGGTGCCTATAGTAGCAGTGGGGGGATAATAGCCTCTGGGAAGGGACTGGGGCTGTGGGATAGCAGGTATAGTAGGGAGAGATGGTGCCTATAGTAGCAGTGGGGGGATAATAGCCTCTGGGAAGGGACTGGGGCTGTGGGATAGCAGGTATAGTAGGGAGAGATGGTGCCTATAGTAGCAGTGGGATAATAGCCTCTGGGAAGGGACTGGGGCTGTGGGATAGCAGGTATAGTAAGGAGAGATGGTGCCTATAGTAGCAGTGGGGGGATAATAGCCTCTGGGAAGGGACTGGGGCTGGGGGATAGCAGGTATAGTAGGGAGAGATGGTGCCTATAGTAGCAGTGGGGGGGATAATAGCCTCTGGGAAGGGACTGGGGCTGTGGGATAGCAGGTATAGTAGGGAGAGATGGTGCCTATAGTAGCGCTACAAGGCACCAACTCTTGGGAGTTGTAGTTTATATACCGGGCTGCCTTGCAGTAAATAGATATTGTTGCTACTGGTTGTCTATATATCTAAGGGGCACAGTGGGTCTCCTTTAATTTTCCTTATCACATGACAACGGCTGTGCCCCCAGCACCCAAATAAGCCCAACTCTAATGGGGAGTCTGACGTCTCTGGCTTTATGGGAGGCCTAAGGCTGCTCATTGGCTGATCTGGTTGCTAGTGTCAGTGAACATGGCAACCAGATTTTATTTTGATTTCTTACTTTTCTATAGTGACTATAACTGTGCTGGAGCAGATGGCCTTGCTTTATGGCAGAGCCCAAACACTGGGCACAGACACGCCAGCCCGTGGGAGTGTGGTGCTGCCGCAGCCAATTGGGCCGGTGCTGTGGTATTTGTGTGTGTGTGCGACTGCCTGATTGCCTGTATCACAATTAGGCCTGGGGGCAGCCAGACGGCTGTTGTGTTGCCAGACCCTGGGGACAGACTGACACGCTGGGCTTTGTCTGAGCAATTATTCACCCCGGCCAGACTCTCAGGGGCCCCGGGTATGGATTTCAGCATCACAGTCTGATTGGATGAGGCCTGTTGTGCAGAGCTGTGTGTATGGGAATCCACTGATACAGCCACGTGGTACTGACGGCACTAACCCTGCCCCGACCGGCCATTCACTCCCACAATAATGCCCCCATTGTCTGCCCTCCCATTCATTCTACTGGGCGTCCTTTCCATGTCAGAGTTTGATTGTTTGGTGATGGGTAAATTCACTTTAATATAAATGTTAGCAGAGATTCTAGTTATCTGATCCCCCCATTGTAAGCAGCAGTCCTGCCCTGCTTTATGGCTGAGATTCTAGCTATCTGTATAACAGAGCATTCTGTCACAGTGGCACAGATCCTATCTGATCCCCCCCATTGTAAGCAGCAGTCCTGCCCTGCTTTATGGCTGAGATTCTAGCTATCTGTATAACAGAGCATTCTGTCACAGTGGCACAGATCCTATCTGATCCCCCCATTGTAAGCAGCAGTCCTGCCCTGCTTTATGGCTGAGATTCTAGCTATCTGTATAACAGAGCATTCTGTCACAGTGGCACAGATCCTATCTGATCCCCCCCATTGTAAGCAGCAGTCCTGCCCTGCTTTATGGCTGAGATTCTAGCTATCTGTATAACAGAGCATTCTGTCACAGTGGCACAGATCCTATCTGTCCCCCCCATTGTAAGCAGCAGTCCTGCCCTGCTTTATGGCTGAGATTCTAGCTATCTGTATAACAGAGCATTCTGTCACAGTGGCACAGATCCTATCTGATCCCCCCATTGTAAGCAGCAGTCCTGCCCTGCTTTACGGCTGAGATTCTCAAGGGGCTCATATAGTTTCTTTCCCATTGGGAGGTCCCTATGTGCACCCCATGACAGATGAAGGCTAATAATAACAATAATACTGCCCCGGCGGCAGTGACACTGGGTCTCTGTTTCGCTCCCTCGTTACCATTACAAAAGATGGGAATTCTTTGCCTCCCCGTAACCCTGCCATTTTCTCTGAACTCCTTTCCCTGGGCTCCGGGGGTGGGTGGGGGGCAATGGAAGGAAGAAGGAGGTTGATGTTTCTATGGTTACAGATGTTCCCATGTGAAGCTGAAGGGGGGGGGGGGGCGAGGTTTGTCCTTGTTAGTACCAGCTCTATTAATAACAAGTCTTAGCAGAACCGGCACTGGGTCAGCCTGTTCCTTTGTGGGCAGCACTGCGCCATTTGTAAGAAATGGGATTCTGTGTCAGAGCAGATTAAAGGCCAAGTTACGGCATAAATCTACTTTTAGTATGGAGCCTGTAACATGTATCATGTGACCTTACCCCCCCCAGAATATAAATTCATATAAATTCTACACTTCTATTACTTATTGGAGTTTATCAGGCACTTTCAGGTTTATTTTTTTTTCTAGTGTTCAAACTGTGAATGGTTGCTAGGGAAAATGGGTCCCTAGCAACATGGTAACAGTTTACATTAGAAACTGTAGGATGGATGCAGTTAAAGGGCAAGTTCACACTGGTAGGAGACAGGCTTTAATATTCCTAGACCACTGGCAGTTATTGGTAGGGATACACCGAATCCACAATTTTAGGATCCGGTCAAATCCTGAATCCTTTGTTATTAGCCAGTTGTCCATGGCTCCCTAGTCTAGAAGGGATTTCTTCTGATTCTAGATATGAATTGATAGCATTTGCCTGGTTGCTAGGGTAATAGGGACTCTAGCAACCAGGCTAAACAAAAATCATTAAACTACAAACAATAAAGACCTATTGGAAACTGGCTGAGATGCCTTTACAATAGTAAAAGTTATATTCTGGGCAACTTCCCCTTTAAAGCCTGTGCTGGAAATAGAGTGCCAGGCAAAGGGATATTCATAGCGGCGTTGCTAGGAACACGGAGAGGTTTAATTGAGGTTGCTATGAATTATTGATTGGCACAGAGAGCACTTATCTGTATATGGTTCCTCTGTGCCTCGGGCTGGAACAGAGCGGAACCGGAAGGTTTCTGGGAGGGGTGGGTGGCCAGTTACCCAATAATAATGGGCAAGTATAATGGAAACTGAATATATATTTATTTTCCAGGTATTGGTGGCTCAGGGTGCAGTTGTAGCCCTGTCCCAGCACCCTGTCTCCCCAGTCACATGTTCCTTAGCTCCTCCCACCTCCATATAGTGGTCTTATAGTCTGTATTGTTAATCAGTTGGCTTCTGGGGAGTCAGATCCAGCAGTGCAGAGAATATAACCAGCAATAAGATTGAGTTTCCCTTTAATCCTAAGAATATGAGTGTTGGTGCCGGTAGATAGTGAGAGCCCATGAAATGCGACTCCTGATTGGGCGGCTGAGTGGGTGTTTGGGGCATGAGTGGGTGTTTGAGGCGGCTGAGTGGGTGTTTGAGGCGGCTGAGTGGGTGTTTGGGGCATGAGTGGGTGTTTGAGGCGGCTGAGTGGGTGTTTGGGGCATGAGTGGGTGTTTGGGGTGGCTGAGTGGGTGTTTGGGGTGGCTGAGTGGGTGTTTGGGGCGGCTGAGTGGGTGTTTGGGGCGGCTGAGTGGGTGTTTGAGGCGGCTGAGTGGGTGTTTGGGGCATGAGTGGGTGATTGGGGCGGCTGAGTTGGTGGTTGGGCATGAGTGGGTGCAGACAATAGAGTTTCTCCGTTACTAAGTATCACATTGTTCCAGATAAACAGAGACATCGGGTCGGATCGGGCTGGAAGGAGCCGTTACCTGGATACTGTTCTACCCATGTAGTTCTTGTATTTACTGCAGCGGGAGAATTGCTGTACGGTGTCTGTATCCAGATTCGCCCTGTCATGCTCGGCGGCCTTACAGATGCACGAAACATGGCCTCCCCCCCATGTACCGGCCTCTTCCCCGTCATATGCCGGCCTGACACTGGCCTCTTCCTTGGGCACCGCCTTACACCAGCCTCTGTCCTATGTGCCACCCAGACACTGGCCTCTTCCTTGGGTGCCGGCCTTACACCAGCCTCTTTCCTATGTGCCACCCAAATGCTGGTCTCTTCCTTGGTCACCGGCCTTACACCAGCCTCTTTCCTATGTGCCACCCAGACTCTGGCCTTTTCCTTGGGCACCGGCCTTACACCAGCCTCTGTCCTATGTGCCACCCAGACACTGGCCTCTTCCTTGGGTGCCGGCCTTACACCAGCCTCTTTCCTATGTGCCACCCAAATGCTGGTCTCTTCCTTGGTCACCGGCCTTACACCAGCCTCTTTCCTATGTGCCACCCAGACTCTGGCCTTTTCCTTGGGCACCGGCCTTACACCAGCCTCTTTCCTATGTGCCACCCAGACACTGGCCTCTTCCTTGGGCACCGGCCTTACACCAGCCTCTTTCCTATTTGCCACCCAGACGCTGGCTTTTTCCTTGGGCACCGGCCTTACACCAGCCTCTTTCCTATGTGCCGCCCAAATGCTGGTCTCTTCCTTGGTCACCGGCCTTACACCAGCCTCTTTCCTATGTGCCACCCAGACTCTGGCCTCTTCCTTGGGCACCGCCTTACACCAGCCTCTTTCCTATGTGCCACCAGACACTGGCCTCTTCCTTGGGCACCGGCCTTACACCAGCCTCTTTCCTATGTGCCACCAGATACTGGCCTCTTCCTTGGGCACCGGCCTTACACCAGCCTCTTTCCTATGTGCCACCCAGACTCTGGCCTCTTCCTTGGGCACCGCCTTACACCAGCCTCTTTCCTATGTGCCACCCAGACACTGGCCTCTTCCTTGGGCACCGGCCTTACACCAGCCTCTTTCCTATTTGCCACCCAGACGCTGGCTTTTTCCTTGGGCACCGGCCTTACACCAGCCTCTTTCCTATTTGCCACCCAGACGCTGGCCTTTTCCTTGGGCACCGGCCTTACACCAGCCTCTTTCCTATTTGCCACCCAGACGCTGGCCTTTTCCTTGGGCACCGGCCTTACACCAGCCTCTTTCCTATTTGCCACCCAGACGCTGGCCTTTTCCTTGGGCACCGGCCTTACACCAGCCTCTTTCCTATGTGCCGCTCAAATGCTGGTCTCTTCCTTGGGCACCGGCCTTACACCAGCCTCTTTTCTATGTGCCGCCCAAATGCTGGTCTTTTCCTTGGGCACCGGCCTTAGACCAGCCTCTTTCCTATGTGCCGCCCAAATACTGGTCTTTTCCTTGGGCACCGGCCTTACACCAGCCTCTTTCCTATGTGCCGCCCAAATACTGGTCTTTTCCTTGGGCACCGGCCTTACACCAGCCTCTTTTCTATGTGTCGCCCAAATGCTGGTCTTTTCCTTGGGCACCGGCCTTAGACCAGCCTCTTTCCTATGTGCCGCCCAAATGCTGGCCTCTTCCTTGGGCACCGACCTTACACCAGCCTCTTTTCTATGTGCCGCCCAAATGCTGGTCTTTTCCTTGGGCACCGGCCTTACACCAGCCTCTTTTCTATGTGCCGCCCAAATGCTGGTCTTTTCCTTGGGCACCGGCCTTACACCAGCCTCTTTCCTATGTGCCACCCAGACTCTGGCCTCTTCCTTGGGCACCGACCTTACACCAGCCTCTTTTCTATGTGCCGCCCAAATGCTGGTCTTTTCCTTGGGCACCGGCCTTACACCAGCCTCTTTTCTATGTGCCGCCCAAATGCTGGTCTTTTCCTTGGGCACCGGCCTTACACCAGCCTCTTTTCTATGTGCCGCCCAAATGCTGGTCTTTTCCTTGGGCACCGGCCTTACACCAGCCTCTTTCCTATGTGCCACCCAGACTCTGGCCTCTTCCTTGGGCACCGACCTTACACCAGCCTCTTTTCTATGTGCCACCCAGACGCTGGCCTCTTATTTGGGCACTGGCCTGACCTGCCCGGCCCCCCAGTCCTGTTCATTACTAGTATGGGAGAGCTGAGCGCTTGTGTTGTGCCTGTGGGACTGGAGCAGATCTGTAGGCAGAGCCAACACGGCCGGGGAATAGAACGTTACTGGGAACGTTGGGAAGCAGAAGGCAGAGCTGAGAATAACGCAGAGCGGCTCTTACTGGGGCTCCCTGGGTATTCAATAGCTGGAAAGGCTTTAGTAGTGTCATTCCCAGCAGTCACTGATATACACAGTTACCAACTTAATATTAAAATGTATGTTTAATACAATGCTGCCCAACACATTTCCAATTGGTCTTCATTTTATTATTTATGTTAGGGTTTGGGGAGGCTCCAATCTATTATCATGTATCATTCTGGTTGCCAGTTAGCTCTGTATAGGGATAATGTTGTAAAGCTACTTTGGTCGCCAGTTTAACCCTTTTATTGCTTATATATGTGACTTCTCATATCCTTACAACTAAAGACTGGGGGCACATTATTTCTAATAGCAGTAGCTTGCATGACAAAGTGGGCAATGAGTCTGGTTGGAAGGATAAGGAATATAACAGGTTAACTCTATCGTTGATCTTTTTTGTTTGCTGGGGTCCCTGCCCCTTACAGCTAAGTACAGGTATAGGACCCGTTATCCAGAATGCTCGGGACCACGGGTATTCTGGATAAGGGGTCTTTCTGTAATTTGGATCTCCATACCTTAAGTCTACTAAAAAATCAATAAAACATTGATTAAACCCAATAGGGCTGTTCTGCCCCCAATAAGGGGTAATTATATCTTAGTTGGGATCAAGTACAGGTACTGTTTTATTATTACAGAGAAAAGGGAATCATTTAACCATGAAATAAACCCAATAGGGCTGTTCTGCCCCCAATAAGGGGTAATTATATCTTAGTTGGGATCAAGTACAGGTACTGTTTTATTATTACAGAGAAAAGGGAATCATTTAACCATGAAATAAACCCAATAGGGCTGTTCTGCCCCAATAAGGGGTAATTATATCTTAGTTGGGATCAAGTACAGGTACTGTTTTATTATTACAGAGAAAAGGGAATCATTTAACCATGAAATAAACCCAATAGGGCTGTTCTGCCCCAATAAGGGGTAATTATATCTTAGTTGGGATCAAGTACAGGTACTGTTTTATTATTACAGAGAAAAGGGAATCATTTAACCATGAAATAAACCCAATAGGGCTGTTCTGCCCCAATAAGGGGTAATTATATCTTAGTTGGGATCAAGTACAGGTACTGTTTTATTATTACAGAGAAAAGGGAATCATTTAACCATGAAATAAACCCAATAGGGCTGTTCTGCCCCCAATAAGGGGTAATTATATCTTAGTTGGGATCAAGTACAGGTACTGTTTTATTATTACAGAGAAAAGGGAATCATTTAACCATGAAATAAACCCAATAGGGCTGTTCTGCCCCAATAAGGGGTAATTATATCTTAGTTGGGATCAAGTACAGGTACTGTTTTATTATTACAGAGAAAAGGGAATCATTTAACCATGAAATAAACCCAATAGGGCTGTTCTGCCCCAATAAGGGGTAATTATATCTTAGTTGGGATCAAGTACAGGTACTGTTTTATTATTACAGAGAAAAGGGAATCATTTAACCATGAAATAAACCCAATAGGGCTGTTCTGCCCCAATAAGGGGTAATTATATCTTAGTTGGGATCAAGTACAGGTACTGTTTTATTATTACAGAGAAAAGGGAATCATTTAACCATGAAATAAACCCAATAGGGCTGTTCTGCCCCAATAAGGGGTAATTATATCTTAGTTGGGATCAAGTACAGGTACTGTTTTATTATTACAGAGAAAAGGGAATCATTTAACCATGAAATAAACCCAATAGGGCTGTTCTGCCCCCAATAAGGGGTAATTATATCTTAGTTGGGATCAAGTACAGGTACTGTTTTATTATTACAGAGAAAAGGGAATCATTTAACCATGAAATAAACCCAATAGGGCTGTTCTGCCCCCAATAAGTATTTAGTTAAAATTGAGTCTATGGGAGATGGCTTTCTGTAGCTGTAGAATTTTAATTTACAAATTATTCCTGTACCATGAAAATGCAGACCAATTGCCAAGTTGCCGGAGTGACTTCAGGACACGAGTTATTTTTGGGTGCCCTTCCCCTTTAAAAAGAAAACCAAAACCAACCCTGAGTGACTATAGATCGGTTCAGCTTCACTTTCCCCAGGTTTCAGTTTGGGTAAAGGGGAAGCAAAAGCTGTGGGGAAATAAAGGGGAAGTAAAACCTGAGGAAAAAAATAATTTGCTACAGAATTCAATTGACTATTTTACCCTCCTCCCCAGTAATTCCAAGTCATAGAGGGGCCCCTTGCCCACTAGGCATCTTCTTGGTACCGGCCATACTCTGAGCAGGTCCATTGTAATGAAGGAGATATCATGAATTTAGTCTGTGGTCTACTTGTTTCCTATTGTGATGGGTGTGCCATAATATATCCAATAATCCCACTCACGGGGAGCTGGGCCAATGCCAGTGTGTATGGAAACGTTACCCCTCCCAGGGGCTGTAAATGTAGATGCATTCTGCTTCCCTACAGATGGTTGGCCCGTACCAACGAATGTGCTGCCACTTTCCCCTATGCTGAATGGTTTACCCCAGTGTGGGCATAGAGCTCAGAGAGGGTTTCTGTACTGGTACCATTATGTATTCTGCACCCTGGCCGCCAGTTAGACTCCCAGTGCCACCGCAATGCTGCAGCCTCAGCTTCCTTTCTACTTCGACTTGAGACACCGCAGGCTGACACTTCCCCCTCACGGCTTTCATTCTACCCCGGAACCTGCATTTTAGCCGGAGAGACGCCGGGCGAGCCCTCCTTTCAATAAAATACATTTTTATTGGGTTTGATTCTAACCAGGGCTGCATGGATTTTATGGGGTCTCATTGTCTGGTTGGGGGTATTTCTCTAGGTGCTTCTGTTGCCCTCCCCATCATGGTGGATATCAGTTGGACAGCTAGGGGGCAAGGGAAGCAATATCTGGGCCCACATTGCTGCTGCTCAGTGCCAGGCCAAGGAGTAATGGTGCTTAAGGCAATAGTACTAATTAGCCTAGAGTTGCCCCCCCCCCCCTCACACCACTAGCCCCCAGTTGTCCAAAAGTCCCCCAAACTCAGCCAGGGTCGGACTGGGCCGCTGACTGACCCAGTCCTTGCCGGCACTCCCCCTAGCGGAATGCTCCTCCCCCTGACGCGTTAAATTTACGTGCACGGAGGAGGACGTCGGAAGGGGGGCCCTGCGAGGGGGGTTAGGGGGGCCGGTGCGGGTACCTGCAGGGCCCCTGGGGCAGGAGCCCCTTCACCCCCCAGTCCAACCCCCTCCCTCTCCTGTTGATCCCTATCATCTCCACTTGCACCCACAATGCATATACCTACCCCTGGTTTTGCCCCTGTTGCCGACCATTGAGGCCTTGACCATTAGGCAATAGTACTAATTAGCCTAGAGTTGCCCCCCCCACACCACAACCCCCTAGTTTTCCAAAAGTCCCCCAAACTCAGCCAGGGTCGGACTGGGCCACCGGGACATCGGGAAAAATCCCAGTGGGCCCCGGCAACCCAGACCCGACCCTTGCCGGCGCTCCCCCTGATGCATTAAATTTACGTGCACGGGGGAGGACGTCGGATGGGGGGCCCGGCGAGGGGGGTTAGGGGGGCGGTGCGGGTACCTGCAGGGCCCCTGGGGTGGGAGCCCCGGTGGGCCCTTCACCCCCCAGTCCGACCCTGAGCTCAGCCCTCCCTCTCCTGTTGATTCCTATCATCTCCACTTGCACCCACAAGGGTGCACCTACCCCTAGTTTTGCCCCTGTTGCCGACCATTGAGGCCTTGACCATTAGGGTGTATGGGAACCCAAGGTTTCTGATGGTGGACAGTGCAAAAGATACCGGTGGGGTATTTGGCTCCTTATAAAATTGACCCTATTGTGGGGTGTGCCAGGGGAATTAGATTGCAAGCTCCGCTGGGCCAGGGAGTGATTAAACATTCACTGTACAGTGCAATATAGAATAACGGATTGTGTGTGCCCTTGGGCAAGTCGGGTTCCGTTCTCCAAACCAGACGAGGGGGAAGAAACCCACCCTGTGCACAAATCCCATGTACAAAATAATGTTGTTTTTCCCAATAACAATGAAAATGTGACGTCATTGGCTCTTTGTGAGCGAGATAAACAGATTAGGCGAGTGGGCGAGGGATGAATAGCGATCAGTTTGGCGCCGATTGTGACTAAATACGGGTGCTGTAACCGTGTATATTATATATATATATATGTATGTATCTATGTATGTACAGTGCATAGCAACAGAGTAACATAGAGTAACATCTCTCCCTACTATACCTGATAGGAAACATGTTTCAGATTTCAAATTTTTATTTCAGATTCTCCCCGTTATTAAATGTATTTTTTTTTACCCGCAGGCACGTGGCACGGACACTCTGGATTCAGCCAATGAAAGTCGCCTCCTTTCCTCCGCAGCCAATCCCGGTGTTAAAGGAAGACCAAGCAAAAGGTGTGACTGGGGTCCAAGATAGGGTTACAGCCACAGTATTTGTCCCTTCCTATTCCCTGCCCTGCTAGTTCCGACTACTGAAATAATGTAGAGGAATCATACAGGCCCATATGTACTGGGAAATACACATTCCCAGATACTCCCTGCCATTCTCTTGTATCTCTTGGGAATATACAGGGGCAAAGTCATGTATTTGTATCCCCCTACTGAGATCCAACTACATATAACCGGACATATTGATATTAACTCCTCCCTTCTCTTGGCGCAATTCCAGGATCACGCGAGGTCCTTTCGTAAAATTGGCAGATTGTGCCCATTATCACTATGAGAATGTCAACTACGGACCAATTCAGGTGAGTGACCCTGGGAATAAATGCAGGTTATAGGCAAACTTAGGGGGCTGTTCCTGCTGAATTGTGCTTAGTACAGGGGAATCCCTATGTGCCATAGTTTTATGGTCTCTCTGTACAGGCTATGAGCAAACTTAGGGGGCTGTTCCTGCTGAATTGTGCTTAGTACAGGGGAATCCCTATGTGCCATAGTTTTATGGTATCTCTCTGTACAGGCTATGGGCAAACTTAGGGGGCTGTTCCTGCTGAATTGTGCTTAGTACAGGGGAATCCCTATGTGCCATAGTTTTATGGTCTCTCTGTACAGGCTATGGGCAAACTTAGGGGGCTGTTCCTGCTGAATTGTGCTTAGTACAGGGGAATCCCTATGTGCCATAGTTTTATGGTCTCTCTGTACAGGCTATGGGCAAACTTAGGGGCTGTTCCTGCTGAATTGTGCTTAGTACAGGGGAATCCCTATGTGCCATAGTTTTATGGTCTCTCTGTACAGGCTATGGGCAAACTTAGGGGGCTGTTCCTGCTGAATTGTGCTTAGTACAGGGGAATCCCTATGTGCCATAGTTTTATGGTATCTCTCTGTACAGGCTATGAGCAAACTTAGGGGGCTGTTCCTGCTGAATTGTGCTTAGTACAGGGGAATCCCTATGTGCCATAGTTTTATGGTATCTCTCTGTACAGGCTATGGGCAAACTTAGGGGGCTGTTCCTGCTGAATTGTGCTTAGTACAGGGGAATCCCTATGTGCCATAGTTTTATGGTATCTCTCTGTACAGGCTATGGGCAAACTTAGGGGGCTATTCCTGCTGAATTGGGCTTAGTACAGAGGAATCCCTATGTGCCATAGTTTTATGGTATCTCTCTGTACAGGCTATGAGCAAACTTAGGGGG
Source organism: Xenopus tropicalis (assembly GCF_000004195.4). Taxonomy (NCBI): domain Eukaryota; kingdom Metazoa; phylum Chordata; class Amphibia; order Anura; family Pipidae; genus Xenopus; species Xenopus tropicalis. The sequence goes on along the minus strand of NC_030683.2, from coordinate 128,844,583 downwards.
CTGTTCCTGCTGAATTGTGCTTAGTACAGGGGAATCCCTATGTGCCATAGTTTTATGGTATCTCTCTGTACAGGCTATGAGCAAACTTAGGGGGCTGTTCCTGCTGGATTGTGCTTAGGAAATGCATAGCATAATATTCTGGGCTGTCATACATTGATTTATATAGTCATTATGCTCAGCAGGTTTAGCTCTAATGATAATTACATTTCCCAGCCAATGCCATTAAGCCCTTAGTCTCTGCAGTATAACCAATAGTGGCACTAGCGCCCCCTGAAGGAAGACAGGGTTCTGTAAAAAACCCACAGTTTGAATCCCCTGTATGTAATTCTGCCATTGTCCCCTTATAGGGAATGTATAATCTGTGCATCGTCTCCCACTGTGACTCATTAGTGAGTGGGTGCAGCTCTGTATCCTCCGACTCCTCATCTCCCTTTATATTTCCAGCTCGGCCTGTCTGATTCCCGCACTGAGGATGCCGGTAGCACTGAGGGGGATGTCATCTATATTGTACAGGTCACATGTCAGGTAACTATACTGAGTAATATATGTACTACTGCTACTATACTCCCTACTATACCTGCTATCCCACAGCCCCAGTCCCTTCCCAGAGGCTATTATCCCCCCACTGCTACTATAGGCACCATCTCTCCCTACTATACCTGCTATCCCACAGCCCCAGTCCCTTCCCAGAGGCTATTACCCCCCACTTGCTACTATAGGCACCATCTCTCCCTACTATACCTGCTATCCCACAGCCCCAGTCCCTTCCCAGAGGCTATTATCCCCCACTGCTACTATAGGCAACCACCTCTCCTTACTATACCTGCTATCCCACAGCCCCAGTCCCTTCCCAGAGGCTATTATCCCCCCACTGCTACTATAGGCACCATCTCTCCCTACTATACCTGCTATCCCACAGCCCCAGTCCCTTCCCAGAGGCTATTATCCCCCACTGCTACTATAGGCACCATCTCTCCCTACTATACCTGCTATCCCACAGCCCCAGTCCCTTCCCAGAGGCTATTATCCCACTGCTACTATAGGCACCATCTCTCCCTACTATACCTGCTATCCCACAGCCCCAGTCCCTTCCCAGAGGCTATTATCCCACTGCTACTATAGGCACCATCTCTCCCTACTATACCTGCTATCCCACAGCCACAGTCCCTTCCCAGAGGCTATTATCCCCCACTGCTACTATAGGCACCATCTCTCCCTACTATACCTGCTATCCCACAGCCCCAGTCCCTTCCCAGAGGCTATTATCCCCCACTGCTACTATAGGCACCATCTCTCCCTACTATACCTGCTATCCCACAGCCCCAGTCCCTTCCCAGAGGCTATTATCCCCCCACTGCTACTATAGGCACCATCTCTCCCTACTATACCTGCTATCCCACAGCCCCAGTCCCTTCCCAGAGGCTATTATCCCCCCACTGCTACTATAGGCACCATCTCTCCCTACTATACCTGCTATCCCACAGCCACAGTCCCTTCCCAGAGGCTATTATCCCACTGCTACTATAGGCACCATCTCTTCCTACTATACCTGCTATCCCACAGCCCCAGTCCCTTCCCAGAGGCTATTATCCCCCCCACTGCTACTATAGGCACCATCTCTCCCTACTATACCTGCTATCCCACAGCCCCAGTCCCTTCCCAGAGGCTATTATCCCCCCACTGCTACTATAGGCACCATCTCTCCCTACTATATTCACAGTGGGAAGCCAAACTTTTTTCCTTTGAGCAAGAGAGTGAAGGGTCATGTGATTCCTTTCAGCGCTGCCATAGAGTTTCCCCGCTGGCCCCCAGTACACAGTATAATCCCCTTGCAGCTCACAGGGGCCTAATTGTATTTCTAATTCCAATGGCCGACCCTCTGGCTCCTCTCTCCATTCCATCAGGGCAGAGTTCCATGACCCATAAATACTAATTAGCCGGAGACTGCCCCTCAGCCCCTCCTCCGAGCATTATTATTAGCAGGTAGAAATGTTATTGGCCCGTTCCTTTTGATTCCATTTCCTCGTTAGGGCATCATTAAAGGGGTAGTTTACCTGTAAGTTAACTTTTACTTATAGAATGGGCAGTTCTAAGCAACTTTTCAATTTTCAATCTTCATTATTTTTTTTGTTACTAAGGTAACTTGGACCCTAGCAACCAAATAGCTGCTAAAAAAACTGTCTCCATCTCATTTAGGGACGTTCCTGGTCCGTTCTGCGCAGTTATGAGGATTTCCGGGTGTTGGACTCCAACCTTCACCGTTGTATCTTCGACCGGCGCTTCTCCCAACTGCTGGAGCTGCCCCCCCGCTCTGAGCTGCCCGCCCAAGGCCAGGTGAGACTGGCAACCCTACAACTGCCCCTTATGTCAATCTAGGCACGTGGAGATACGAGACTGTCACATACAGAGGGGCCCTGCAGCTATAGGGGACTGTCACATACAGAGGGGCCCTGCAGCTATAGGGGACTGTCACATACAGAGGGGCCCTGCAGCTATAGGGGACTGTCACATACAGAGGGGCCTGCAGCTATAGGGGACTGTCACATACAGAGGGGCCTGCAGCTATAGGGGACTGTCACATACAGAGGGGCCCTGCAGCTATAGGGGACTGTCACATACAGAGGGGCCCTGCAGCTATAGGGGACTGTCACATACAGAGGGGCCTGCAGCTATAGGGGACTGTCACATACAGAGGGGCCCTGCAGCTATAGGAGACTGTCACATACAGAGGGGGCCCTGCAGCTATAGGAGACTGTCACATACAGAGGGGCCCTGCAGCTATAGGGGACTGTCACATACAGAGGGGCCCTGCAGCTATAGGGGACTGTCACATACAGAGGGGCCCTGCAGCTATAGGGGACTGTCACATACAGAGGGGGCCCTGCAGCTATAGGAGACTGTCACATACAGAGGGGGCCTGCAGCTATAGAGGACTGTCACATACAGAGGGGGCCCTGCAGCTATAGGAGACTTGTCACATACAGAGGGGGCCCTGCAGCTATAGGAGACTGTCACATACAGAGGGGCCCTGCAGCTATAGGGGACTGTCACATACAGAGGGGCCTGCAGCTATAGGAGACTGTCACATACAGAGGGGCCTGCAGCTATAGGAGACTGTCACATACAGAGGGGCCTGCAGCTATAGGAGACTGTCACATACAGAGGGGCCTGCAGCTATAGGGGACTGTCACATACAGAGGGGCCCTGCAGCTATAGGGGACTGTCACATACAGAGGGGGCCCTGCAGCTATAGGAGACTGTCACATACAGAGGGGGCCTGCAGCTATTGGGGACTGTCACATACAGAGGGGCCCTGCAGCTATAGGGGACTGTCACATACAGAGGGGGCCTGCAGCTATAGGGGACTGTCACATACAGAGGGGCCCTGCAGCTATAGGAGACTGTCACATACAGAGGGGCCCTGCAGCTATAGGAGACTGTCACATACAGAGGGGCCCTGCAGCTATAGGAGACTGTCACATACAGAGGGGCCCTGCAGCTATAGGAGACTGTCACATACAGAGGGGGCCCTGCAGCTATAGGAGACTGTCACATACAGAGGGGGCCTGCAGCTATAGGGGACTGTCACATACAGAGGGGGCCTGCAGCTATAGGAGACTGTCACATACAGAGGGGGCCTGCAGCTATAGGAGACTGTCACATACAGAGGGGGCCTGCAGCTATAGGAGACTGTCACATACAGAGGGGCCCTGCAGCTATAGGGGACTGTCACATACAGAGGGGCCCTGCAGCTATAGGGGACTGTCACATACAGAGGGGCCCCTGCAGCTATAGGGGACTGTCACATACAGAGGGGGCCCCTGCAGCTATAGGGGACTGTCACATACAGAGGGGCCCTGCAGCTATAGGGGACTGTCACATACAGAGGGGCCCTGCAGCTATAGGGGACTGTCACATACAGAGGGGCCCTGCAGCTATAGGGGACTGTCACATACAGAGGGGCCCTGCAGCTATAGGGGACTGTCACATACAGAGGGGGCCCTGCAGCTATAGGGGACTGTCACATACAGAGGGGGCCCCTGCAGCTATAGGGGACTGTCACATACAGAGGGGCCCTGCAGCTATAGGGGACTGTCACATACAGAGGGGCCCTGCAGCTATAGGGGACTGTCACATACAGAGGGGCCCTGCAGCTATAGGGGACTGTCACATACAGAGGGGCCCTGCAGCTATAGGGGACTGTCACATACAGAGGGGCCCTGCAGCTATAGGGGACTGTCACATACAGAGGAGGCCTGCAGCTATAGGAGACTGTCACATACAGAGGGGCCCTGCAGCTATAGGAGACTGGCTCATACAGAGGGGGTATTGAGTAATAATTATAACTGATGATGTAATACCACCAATGAGCTCATAATTACAATAACAATGATAATGATTGGCTGTTTCAGCTCCTCGCCCCTCTGCTCTCTCGGTATCTGAAAGGTCTCACCGGAATTGTTGACAGTAACATCAACTGTGGCCCCATACTGAACTGGATGGAGGTAAGAGCCAATGGTTGCTGCTTGTGGGCTGAACCCCCGACCCCTGCTCATCCGTGCCGTCTCTCGGCTGCCGAGACAGACCAGGTTTCCCTAGATAACGTTGGCATTCCTGTGTTCTAGATTGATAACCATGGCAACCGGCTGTTGGTAAACGAAGAAGCGTCCATCAACGTCCCTGCCATTGCCGCTGCCCACGTGATCAAGCGCTACACAGCACAAGCCCCCGACGAGCTGTCGTTTGAGGTACTTGTTGTGTTTGTGTGGGGTTGGGTCTGTTTTACAGAGGTCATCCAATGCCTGTGTGTATACTGGGTTTCCTGTTTCTCTCATTGGCTGCAGGTTGGGGATATTGTGTCGGTGATTGACATGCCCCCCAGGGAGGACACCAGCTGGTGGAGAGGGAAACACAGCTTTCAGGTGAGGCCTTGATGGTTCTGCTGTTTTACCTCTGTCTGTGGGGCTGGACTCTGGCGCCATCTGCTGTTAGTACAGTGTATGGTTTAACCTGGTCCCTCTACTTCCCCCCCCCCAGGTGGGTTTCTTCCCCAGTGAGTGTGTGCAGCTCATCACAGACAGTAAGAGCCCCTCTCCCACAGGAGGTAAGTACTGGGGGGCCCTCGGGAAGGTTCTGCTGGTCTGACAGGGGTGGGTTTCTTCTTCCGCAGATGTTGATTTGCTGGGACCCTTTGGGTGGCTGATCCTTTACTGGGGTGATCCTTGTCGGGGTGACTGGACCCTTAATGTCCCTTTGGGGGGGTGACTGGACCTTTACTATCCCTTGGGGGTTGATTGGACCTTTACTGTACAATTAGGGATGACTGTCTCTTTACTGTCCCTTGAGGCGGGTGACTGTCCCTTGGGGGTGACTGGACCTTTACTATGCCTTGGGGGGTTGATTGGACCTTTACTGTCCTATTAGGGATGACTGTCTCTTTACTGTCCCTTGAGGCGGGTGACTGTCCCTTGGGGGTGACTGGACCTTTATGTTCCCTTGGGGGTGATAACTGTCCCATTACTGTCTCTTGACTGTCCCTTGGGGGGACTGGACCTTTACTGTCCCATTAGGGATGACTGTCCCTTGGGGGAAGACTGGACCTTTATTGTCTCTTTGGAGGGTTGACTAGATCATTACTGTCCCATTAAGGGTGACTGTGCCTTGGGGGGGAAGACTGGACCTTTACTGTCCCATTAGGGGTGACTGTCCCTTTATTGTCTCTTTGGGGGGTTGACTGGACCATTACTGTCCCATTAGGGGTGACTGTCCCTTTATTGTCTCTTTGGAGGGTTGACAGTCCCATTACTATCCCTTGGGGGTGGCTTATGCCTGACTGTCTCTGGAGGTATGTGGCCCCTTACTGACCCAGTGGGGGTGACTGTCCCATTACTGTCCCTTGGGGGTGGCTTATGCCTTATGCCCTTACTGACCCAGTGGGGGTGTCGGGACCCCGTGTCTGTGCGTGTAGCAGCCGGCGCTCATCATTCATTGGCTGTCCCTGTGCCTCGGCTGTCTGTGTGGCGCTTGCTGCTCACTGGTTATCATTCGGCAGTTCTCTCTCACAGGGGCTCATTGACTGTCTCTATGTAGAGCTGAGCTGTCTTGTACCTTTGTTACCTGTCTGTCTGTTCACAGAGGGGGATGTAAAGTTGCCAATCACACCTCCCCATGGCTCCAACTCTCCCAGACCAGGTGAGATCTCTCCCCATCCGTCTCCCACATTCCAGCTTCTCGCTCCCGTCCTGTTTCCTTTCTGTCCCTCTCGCTCCGTCTCCCTGGGTGTCTCATTGGCCTCTCTCCCTCTCCAGTGTGTCGGCGGCACGGGAAGCTGGCCGGTCTCTTGCGCAGTTTCATGGCGTCTCGGCCCAGCAAGCAGCGCCTGAGGCAACGGGGCATCTTGCGAGAGAGGGTATTTGGCACCGACCTGGGGGAGCACTTGCTGAATTCCGGAGAGGAGGGTGAGTGCAGCATCATTTGTAGTGGGGCCCCTAGGAACCCTCAGTGGGGCCCCTAGGAACCCTCAGTGGGGCCCCTAGGAACCCTCAGTGGGGCCCCTAGGAACCCTCAGTGGGGCCCCTAGTAACCCTTCAGTGGGGCCCCTAGTAACCCCCCTAGTAACCTTCCGGAGAGGAGGGTGAGTGCAGCATCATTTGTAGTGGGGCCCCTAGTAACCTTCAGTGGGGCCCCTAGTAACCCTCAGTGGGGCCCCTAGTAACCCTCAGTGGGGCCCCTAGTAACCCTCAGTGGGGCCCCTAGTAACCCTCAGTGGGGCCCCTAGTAACCCTCAGTGGGGCTCATTTATCAACACTGGGCAAATCTGCCCACGGGCAGTAACCCATAGAAACCAATCAGTGAGCTGACCAATCAGCCAGCTGCAGGAGGAACAACGAATGAAACAATTTGAATGGTCGCCATGGGTTACTGCTCAGGGTTAATAAATGACCCCCAGTATATCTTGCCCTCTTACGCCCATAACAAACCCCTGCAGCACTTCCGACCCCCTCTGTCTCTCAGTTCCCAGGGTGCTGCTGTGTTGCGCTCAGTTCATAGAGAAGTTTGGGGTCGTGGATGGGATTTATCGCTTGTCGGGGGTCTCTTCCAACATCCAGAAACTGAGGTGAGTCTCCCTAGTGGTGGGGTTCCCATAAAACCATGTTGTTTTTGCTTGTGACCTTTGGTTCTGACTCTTGAAACAATGTAGCAGAAGCTGGATATTCTCCAGGGCTCCCATTTTGAGACAGTGGGTCCCCCAAAGGCAGCCCCCAGGCCCATATGGGGGGAAGGGGCAGGCTGTGGGGGTTGATATAGTTGGGGGGCTATAGTCAGAAGCCCTGTGTGTATATCCCACGTGTGACTCTCCCCCCCAGGCACGAGTTCGATAGTGAGCGGATCCCGGATCTCTCTCGGGACACCTTCCTGCAGGACGTGCACTGTGTCAGCTCTCTGTGCAAGTTGTACTTCCGCGAGCTCCCCAACCCGCTGCTCACCTACCGCCTGTACCAGCCCTTTACTGTGAGTTTGGCTGTGGGGCCCCGGCCGTGCCGCTCACACCAGTATTCCCATTATAATGTATCTTCCCCCTGCAGGAAGCCATGTCAGCAGCCACCGAGGAGGACAAACTCATCCGTGTACATGACCTCATCCAGCAACTCCCACCCCCGCACTACAGGTAACTCCTCCCCCGCACTACAGGTAACTCCTCCCCCCCTGCACTACAGGTAACTCCCACCCCTGCACTACAGGTAACTCCTTCCCCGCACTACAGGTAACCCCTCCCCCGCACTACAGGTAACTCCTCCCACCCCTGCACTACAGGTAACTCCCACCCCTGCCCTACAGGTAACTCCTAAATATGTAACTCATGAGAGCAAATAATACCATGAATACAGATACTGCCCTGTATAACTCAGCCTGCAGCCTTACTATATTTTTCTGCCCCTCCCTGCAGGACACTCGAGTACCTGATGAAACATTTGTCCCAGTTAAGCACCCACAGTGACCGTACGGGGATGCACGCCCGCAATCTGGCCATCATATGGGCTCCCAACCTGCTGCGGTGAGTAGAACCCCCCCCAAGTAACGTAGAACTAGTGAGGTTCTGTTCCAAAGATCTGGGGGGCACAGAGAGGACATGGAGGTCAGGATTAAAGTGGAGATGAGGAAGGAATGATGGGTACAGGCCACAGACTGGGGGGGGGGGTAACTGCGGAGGAAGCGGACCCTGCGGTAGCAGGAATTTAGGGGCCCCTGCAAGGTCTAAATAATAGGCAATTTTAAAAGGGTGGTTCACTCTTAGTATGTCATAGAATGGCCTTATCTGAGCATCTTTTCAATTGGTCTTCATTTTTTTCATCTTTTTTTTTATAGTTTTTGAATTATTTGCTTTCTTCCCCTGACTCTCCAGCTTTCAAAGGGGGGTCACTGACCCCAACATCAAAACAAATGCTCTATAAGGCTACAATTTTATTGTCAGTTACTTTTTAGTACTCATTTTTATATAAAAGCCCTCTCCTTGTTGTATTCCAGCCCCTCATTTCATTTAAGTGCCTGGTTGCTAAGGTAACTTGGACCCTAGCAACCAAGTAGCTGCTGGAATTCCAAACTGGAGAGCTGCTGAATCTAAAGGCAAAGAACCCCTGTAAGGTATCTTGGAAAAAATAGGTCAACTTACCAATGTTTTTGGGCCCTTAATACAATTTGCTGGGGGGCCCAGTAACATCTAGTTGGGCACAGACTTGGGGAAAGGAGCCAATGGCAGAGAGAATAGGAAAATCAGGGTGAATTTATGAGAAGGACTAGGGGGGGGATACTTTGTCTTTGCCTTTTTGTACCAACAAATAAAATTAATTAATTAGTTAATTGGGACCCCCCCCCCCAAACGTTGACATTATGTCCATTTATCCAGCTCACGGGACATGGAGTCAGTGGGGACGCCGGGGGCGGACGCGTTCCGCGAGGTGCGAGTGCAGTCAGTGCTGGTGGAGTTTCTGCTGTGCAACGTGGAGACCCTCTTCAGTGACACCTTTACTTCTATTGGTAAGGAAAGAGGCGGAGCTTCCAGAATGGGCCCCGCCTCCTTAACGTGCCTCGTGCCCTGGTCAGTACTGGACGATATTGCATTCTCTGTACATCCCCCTGTCCCTGCAGGTAATGGTTTCTCCTACTATTTTAGCAGTATGTGCCATTGGGTAATCCTAAATAGGAAACTGCCATTTTAAGTACTAAGGGCCGCCCCCTGGGATCATAGGAGTCACAGTGCACACAAACAAGCCAAGGCACACATACATGCTAGGGCCCATCAGCCAATGAATGGGCAGAGTTCTGCCTGTTGCTCCCACACTACTTCCTGTTACAGTTAGAGCTGCATCACTTCCTGTCAGCTGATCTCTGAGGGGGCACACAGCCCATCACTAAATGGCGGCTCAAGGGAAAGGATATAAAAGGGCAATATTTACTGATATATATTTTCCTGTTTGGGGAGATTTTTTAATAGGCCCCTTAACATAATATAAACTGTCTGTTGGTTACGTATTCATTCTGGGGGTGTAGTTTCCCTTTAATGCAATCTATCCCCGCCCTTTGCCCCTAAATTCAGCACCTCTGCCGGTTTTGCCCATACACAAGTCCTTCTGCCCCTTGCATTTGTCCCCTCTATCCCCACACACATTACGATTACCTTTACCTGCCCCTTTGTCTTCAACTGCCCCTGTGTGTAACCCGACCTTCCCCTTATTTGCCCCTAGTTCACCCATCGCGCACTACACCTGGCCACTCCCCTTTATGGCCATTATTTCCCAAGCTGCTGAGTTCGCCTGCACCGATGCTATAGGTCCATAGCTGGAATGGACCTGAAGGGCCCCTGGCATTGCACAGGGAGAGGGCTACTTGGCTACTGCTTCTTCTCTTAACGCTTCACAATTTGTTGCTCCTGCTTGGCTTTGGATTTGAGCAGTAAAACCTCTGCAGAGGTGGCCCCGTATTCCTCATCTTGGCCACTGCTTCTTCTCTTAATGCGTCTGCTCCTGCTTGGCTTTGGCCACTAAAAACTCTGCATAGGTGGTCCCATGCGCCGCGTCTTGGCCACTGCTTCTTCTCTTAATGCGTCTGCTCCTGCTTGGCTTTGGCCACTAAAAACTCTGCATAGGTGGTCCCATGCGCCGCGTCTTGGCCACTGCTTCTTCTCTTCATGCGTCTGCTTCTGCTTGGTTTGGGCCACTAAAAACTCTGCATAGGTGGTCCCATGCGCCGCGTCTTGGCCACTGCTTCTTCTCTTCATGCGTCTGCTTCTGCTTGGTTTGGGCCACTAAAAACTCTGCATAGGTGGTCCCATGCGCCGCATCTTGGCCACTGCTTCTTCTCTTTATGCTTCTGCTCCTGCTTGGCTTTGGCCACTAAAAACTCTGCATAGGTGGTCCCATGCGCCGCGTCTTGGCCACTGCTTCTTCTCTTTATGCTCCTGCTTGGCTTTGGATTTGAGCAGTAAAAACTCTTCAGAGGTTGGCCTGTATTCCTCATCTGGGCCACTGCTTCTCTTAATGGTTCTGCTCCTGCTTGGCTTGGGATGTGGCCAGTAAAAACTCTGCAGATGTGGTCCCGTGTTCTTCAATTTGGCCACTGCTTCTTCTCTTTATGCTTCTGTTTGGCTTTGGATTTGGCCCTTAAAAGCTCTGCAGAGGTGGGCCCATGTTCCTCATCTGGGCCACTGCTTCTTCTCTTTATGCTCCTGCTTGGCTTTGGATTTAGTCACTAAAAACTCTGCATAGGTGGTCCCATGCTCTGCATCTTGGCCCCTGCTTCTTCTCTTTATGCTCCTGCTTGGCTTTGGATTTGGCCAGTAAAAACTCTGCAGGGGTGGGCCCGTGTTCCTCATCTTGGTAACTGCTTCTTCTCTTAAAGCTTCTGCTCCTGCTTGGCTTTGGATTTTGCCAGTAAAAACTTTGCAGAGGTGGTCCCATGTTCCACATCTTGGCCACTACTTCTCTTTATGCTCCTGCTTGACTTTGGATTTGGCTACTAAAACCACTGCAGAAGTTGTCCCATGCTCCGCATCCTGGCCACTGCTGCTTCTCTTTATGCTTCTGCTCCTGCTTGGCTTTGGATTTGGTCACTAAAAGCTCTGCTGAGGTGGGCCCGTGTTCCTCATCTGGGCCGCGTGCTTCTTCTCTTTATGCTTCTGCTTGGCTTTGGATTTGGTCACTAAAAACTCTGCTGAGGTGGGCCCGTGTTACTCATCTTGGCCACTGCTTCTTCTCTTTATGCTTCTGCTTGGCTTTGGATTTGGTCACTAAAAACTCTGCAGAGGTGGGCCCGTGTTACTCATCTTGGCCACTGCTTCTTCTCTTTATGCTTCTGCTTGGCTTTGGATTTGGTCACTAAAAACTCTGCAGAGGTGGGCCCGTGTTACTCATCTTGGCCACTGCTTCTTCTCTTTATGCTTCTGCTTGGCTTTGGATTTGGTCACTAAAAGCTCTGCTGAGGTGGGCCCGTGTTACTCATCTTGGCCACTGCTTCTTCTCTTTATGCTTCTGCTTGGCTTTGGATTTTGAGGAGCGAAGGAAGGGAAGGCTCTGTCTATTGACCTATATTTGTCAACACTATATTCTTCTTTACTCCCCCCCTCCCCTTTTCTGCCAGCAAAAGCATCCGGCTTTCGCCGATCATCCATGATGTCCCTCAGGCCTCGGCTCCTCACCCTCCCTGAAGCCTGGTACCTCATCCAGAAGAGAGTGACTGAGCTCAGAAGCCCGACGGATGGGAAAAGCAGCGCAACAGAGGAAGAGCCTCTCTCTACAGAAGGACATTCCAGCCTTGACCATTGACTCAACTGAACTCATTTTGTTCCACACTGGATGAGGACAATTCTCTGCTTGATGGGACAGTTTTCTCTGCATGATGGGACCGTTTTTTCGTGACGCACAATGGGACAGTTTTCTTGTGACGCACGATGGGACAGTTTTCTTGTGACGCACGATGGGACAGTTTTCTCGTGACGCACGATGGGACAGTTTTCTCGTGACGCACGATGGGACAGTTTTCTTGTGACGCACGATGGGACAGTTTTCTTGTGACGCACGATGGGACAGTTTTCTCGTGACGCATGATGGGACAGTTTTGTCGTGACGCACGATGGGACAGTTTTCTTGTGACGCACGATGGGACAGTTTTCTCGTGACGCACGATGGGACAGTTTTCTCGTGACGCACGATGGGACAGTTTTCTCGTGACGCACGATGGGACAGTTTTCTTGTGACGCACGATGGGACAGTTTTCTTGTGACGCACGATGGGACAGTTTTGTCGTGACGCACGATGGGACAGTTTTCTTGTGACGCACGATGGGACAGTTTTCTTGTGACGCACGATGGGACAGTTTTCTTGTGACGCACGATGGGACAGTTTTGTCGTGATGCATGATGGGACAGTTCCCAGTATCCCCCATTGTATATCTTAAGTAATTCTTCAGCTTTTGGTGGGAGGGTACAAGTTGACAGTGAAAAGAAACCTTTGAAATGTCAATAAAATAAGAGAGTGATGTTTCTCTGGCAGAGACCTCGCTCCCAACACTGATACACTGTATGTTTAGTCTCAGGCTGAGTAATTACTAATTTCCTTATTTTTCAACAGAATCCGTCCCTAAGCCACTTATCTTTATCCCACACTTTATAGTCATTTTATTCTAATAATTCTGATTCTATCCCATGCATTTTGATCATTCTATCCCATGCATTTTGATCATTCTATCCCATGCATTTTGATCATTTTATCCCATGCATTTTGATCATTTTATCCCATGCATTTTGATCATTTTATCCCATGCATTTTGATCATTCTATCCCATGCATTTTGATCATTTTATCCCATGCATTTTGATCATTTTATCCCATGCATTTTGATCATTCTATCCCATGCATTTTGATCATTTTATCCCATGCATTTTGATCATTTTATCCCATGCATTTTGATCATTCTATCCCATGCATTTTGATCATTTTATCCCATGCATTTTGATCATTTTATCCCATGCATTTTGATCATTTTATCCCATGCATTTTGATCATTCTGTCCTTTTCAAGCAATCTGATCATTCTGTCCTTTTCAAGCAATCTGATCATTCTATCCCATGCATTCTGATCATTCTGTCCTTTTCAAGCAATCTGATCATTCTATCCCATGTATTTTGATCATTCTATCCCATGTATTTTGATCATTCTATCCCATGCATTCTGATCATTCTATCCCGTGCGTTCTGATCATTCTGTCCTTTTCAAGCAATCTGATCATTCTATCCCATGTATTCTGATCATTCTATCCCATGCATTCTGATCATTCTGTCCTTTTCAAGCAATCTGATCATTCTATCCCATGTATTCTGATCAATCTATCCCATGTATTCTGATCAATCTATCCCATGCATTCTGATCATTCTATCCCATGTATTCTGATCATTCTATCCCATGTATTCTGATCATTCTATCCCATGTATTCTGATCATTCTATCCCATGTATTCTGATCATTCTATCCCATGCATTCTGATCATTCTGTCCTTCTCAAGCATTCTGATCATTCTGCCCCACACATCCAAGCCATTTATTGCTTACATTCTGTCATTCCATGCTACCATTCTATTCTATTCACACATTTTCACAAATCTGTTCTATCCGTTGAAGCCATTCTATCTCGGACATTGTAGCTCCATTATAGGTGGTTTACCCCTCTTGTGACTGTCCCCTTTCCAAAGGCATCTCTCTGGAGAGTCATCATTGTGGCTTTCATTGGAAAGAAATTCACAGACAGAATTTTGGCACATAGACAAACGCCGATACGTTGCTGGGGGCGTGGCACTGGGGCTTCTTGGGTCCAACTGTCAACAATATTGTCCAATAGTTGGGAGTGGCTATAAGAGCTGCCTGTAGGGATATTTTTATTTATAGTAACAATTCTAGGGTAAAGTCTGATTGGCCGCTGTGCTCACACACAGAGGCAGGTCTTTTACTCCCACACTTACAGTTTGAACCTGCCTTGTTTCCTGTCAGGTGATCAGTGAGACAAAATGGTGGCTCCGTATGATAATAATAAATGTAAACATTTAACCATATGTATATGCCAATTTGTATAAGATCATTTGATAGGTCCCTTATTAGGATAAAGTGAAGCCATTCTCAATTATTTTCCTCTTTAAGAAAAGTGGATTTTGGGCAAATCATTTTTCCTGCTCCTCGAATGGAACCTGGTTTGGATTCTTGTTGACCTTCTGGCCTAACCTGGGCTTACCTCTACTGAATCCAGGATAATAGTAGCCACTCAGCTCCGGCTGCTAGCCACGTGGCACCTATATCTACTCCTTGCTTGTTTAGAGGTTTCATAGGGTGCTACAGAGGTAATGATTGGCCTAAGGGGGCCCTATATCTCCTACACGTGACTAAGGTGGCCCTGCTTCTCCTACACATGACTAAGGGGGCGCTACTTCTCCTACACGTGACTAAGGGGGCCCTATATCTCCTACACGTGACTAAGGTGGCCCTGCTTCTCCTACACATGACTAAGGGGGCGCTACTTCTCCTACACGTGACTAAGGGGGCCCTATATCTCCTACACGTGACTAAGGTGGCCCTGCTTCTCCTACACATGACTAAGGTGGCCCTACTTCTCCTTCACATGACTAAGGTGGCCCTACTTCTCCTTCACATGACTAAGGTGGCCCTACTTCTCCTACACATGACTAAGGTGCCCCTACGTCTCCTACACGTGACTAAGGTGGCTCTACGTCTCCTACATGTGACTAATGTGGCTCTACGTCTCCTACACGTGACTAAGGTGGCTCTACGTCTCCTACACGTGACTAAGGTGGCCCTACTTCTCCTACACGTGACTAAGGTGGCTCTACATCTCCTACACGTGACTAAGGTGGCCCTACGTCTCCTAAACGTGACTAAGGGGGGCCTACTTCTCCTACATGTGGCTAAGGTGGCCCTACTTCTCCTACACGTGACTAAGATGGCCCTACGTCTTCTACACGTGACTAAGGTGGCCCTACTTCTCCTGCACGTGTATGTGGGGTGTCTCTGGTGGTACCATTGTCTTTCCCAAGATGGGCACTCAACTGCCCAACTGCTCATCTCTTCAGATTTCCACCGAGATGGTCATTCTGGTGGCCTCCTGGAGACCCCGCAAAGCTTGTTTTGTCCTCAAAGTGAATTCTATGGAGAGTTTCCTAATGAAACCTAATCTTTTTTTCTCACAGGTCGTTGCGGCCCAATTAGGCCTCGCTCCCTGTTGGGCGTCTGTCCATCAGGGCGTCTGGTAAGCTTGCAGGAAGCTCAGGCTCGGAGCCAGAGCCAAAGAGAAGCTGCCGAGAAGCTGGGCGCAGAGAAGGCATCTCCCACCAAGGCCGAGAGGGGGCTGGAGAGCAGTGAGGAAAGGTAATTGGGAGTCAGGGACTTGTTTTAGTATAATAGTATGGCCATTTTATCTGACTCGTTTCAGCTTTCAAATGGGGGTCACCGACCCCGGCAGCCAAACCCTATTGCTCTGTGAGGCTCCAGTTTTATTGTTATTGTTACTTTTTATTCCTTATCTTTCTATTCAGTCCCTCCCCTATTCATATACCAGTCCCTCATCCAAACCACTCCCTGGTTACTAAGGTAATTTGGACCCTAGCAACTCTTTCCAGCTTTCAAATGGGGGTCACTGACCCCGGCAGCCAAACCCTATTGCTCTGTGAGGCTCCAGTTTTATTGTTATTGTTACTTTTTATTCCTTATCTTTCTATTCAGTCCCTCCCCTATTCATATACCTGTCTCTCATTCAAACCACTCCCTGGTTACTAAGGTAATTTGGACCCTAGCAACTCTTTCCAGCTCTCAAATGGGGGTCACTGACCCCGGCAGCCAAAACCTATTGCTCTGTGAGGCTCCAGTTTTATTGTTATTGTTACTTTTTATTCCTTATCTTTCTATTCAACCCCTTGCCTGCCATATCCCAGTTTCTTATTCAAACCATTACCTGGTTGCTTAGGGTTTTTGGAACCCTAGCAACCAGATATCTGCTGAAATTCCAAACTGGAGAGTTGCTAAACAAAAAGCTAAATAATTAGAGTTAGGAGTAGTGTATTAGGGGGTTAGGGTAAGTGTATTAGGGTAAGGGTAAGTGTATTATGGTTAAGGTTAGGGTATTACGGTTAGGGTATTACTGTTAGGGTATTACTGTTAGGGTATTACTGTTAGGGTATTACTGTTAGGGTATTACTGTTAGGGTATTAGGGTTAGGGGGTTAGGGTTAGGGGGTTAGGGTATTAGGGTTAGGGTATTAGGGTTAGGGGGTTAGGGTATTAGGGTTAGGGTATTAGGGTTAGGGGGTTAGGGTATTTGGGTTAGGGTATTTGGGTTAGCATTAGTGTATTAGGGGTAGTGTATCAGGGTTAGGGTATTAGGATTAGGGTGACGTGAAGACCAATTACAAATTGTCTCAGAATATCAAGCTCTACATCATACTAAAAGTTAATTTTAAGGTGAACAACCCCTTTAAAGAAGGTTTTAATAACTTTCTAAGGTATGTGGGGCACAAAGCCACAGGTAGGGTTAGGGAGTCAGCCTCACTGGTCTGTGCTACCGTGTATCTCCTATGTGGCTCTTTGCATGCCACACATATAGGGAAGGAACAGGGTTATGAATGAAGGGCAGTTAGTAACAGCAGTTCCAAAGGTATAAATGGCAGATTGTCGGCACTTACTTAGCCTTTATATTTGCCCTCTTCCCCGCAGGAAGGCCGCGCGCGGCAGAAAGAAATCGGGAGGCGGCAGCAGCTGGAGAACTTTCTTTGCAATTGGGAAAAACTCCTCACACAAGAAGTCTCGCCCCGGGGGCATAGGGAATGCGGCAGCCCACCCAAGAGGTGAGATGGGGGGGCATCAGTCTTCGGGCTGTCTCTTCCACTTGTAATCGCTCTCTTCCCTGATGAACCGTCTCTTTTCTGCCAACAGTCTCGGACACGGTCACTCTGCGCTCGGCTAAAAGTGAGGAGTCTCTGTGCTCTCACACCAGCGGAACCGGTAAGCACTCTGGGGATTGGGGGGCAATGTAAATGAGAGCGTGGGGGGGGGGGGGGTGTTAAAAGTGTGTTTGCCTTAGAAACCCTACTATAGTTTATATAAATACCCTGCTTGGGTAACCATAGGGGCAGCTATTCAAAAAAGAAAACGCACAGGTTACTTAGCAGATAACAGATAAAACACCATTGTATTCTACAGAGCTTATTTGTTATCTGCTAAGTAACCTGGGCCTTTTCTTTTTTGAATAGCTGCCCCCGGGGCTACACAGCGGGGTATTTATATAAACTATAGTAGGGTTTCTGTAGCAAACGCCCCAGCTGTACCAGTGCAGTAATGGCTGCCCCCGGGGCTACACAGCGGGGTATTTATATAAACTATAGTAGGGTTTCTGTAGCAAACACCCCAGCTGTACCAGTGCAGGAATGGCTGCCCCCGGGGCTACACAGCGGGGTATTTATATAAACTATAGTAGGGTTTCTGTAACAAACACCCCAGCTGTACCGGTGCAGGAATGGCTGCCCCCGGGGCTACACAGCGGGGTATTTATATAAACTATAGTAGGGTTTCTGTAGCAAACACCCCAGCTGTACCGGTGCAGGAATGGCTGCCCCGGGGCTACACAGCGGGGTATTTATATAAACTATAGTAGGGTTTCTGTAGCAAACACCCCAGCTGTACCAGTGCAGGAATGGCTGCCCCCGGGGCTACACAGCGGGGTATTTATATAAACTATAGTAGGGTTTCTGTAGCAAACACCCCAGCTGTACCAGTGCAGGAACGGCTGCCCCCGGGGCTACACAGCGGGGTATTTATATAAACTATAGTAGGGTTTCTGTAGCAAACACCCCAGCTGTACCAGTGCAGGAATGGCTGCCCCCGGGGCTACACAGCGGGGTATTTATATAAACTATAGTAGGGTTTCTGTAGCAAACACCCCAGCTGTACCGGTGCAGGAATGGCTGCCCCCGGGGCTACACAGCGGGGTATTTATATAAACTATAGTAGGGTTTCTGTAGCAAACACCCCAGCTGTACCGGTGCAGGAATGGCTGCCCCCGGGGCTACACAGCGGGGTATTTATATAAACTATAGTAGGGTTTCTGTAGCAAACACCCCAGCTGTACCGGTGCAGGAACGGCTGCCCCCGGGGCTACACAGCGGGGTATTTATATAAACTATAGTAGGGTTTCTGTAGCAAACACCCCAGCTGTACCGGTGCAGGAATGGCTGCCCCCGGGGCTACACAGCGGGGTATTTATATAAACTATAGTAGGGTTTCTGTAGCAAACACCCCAGCTGTACCGGTGCAGGAACGGCTGCCCCCGGGGCTACACAGCGGGGTATTTATATAAACTATAGTAGGGTTTCTGTAGCAAACACCCCAGCTGTACCGGTGCAGGAATGGCTGCCCCCGGGGCTACACAGCGGGGTATTTATATAAACTATAGTAGGGTTTCTGTAGCAAACACCCCAGCTGTACCAGTGCAGGAATGGCTGCCCCCGGGGTTACACAGCGGGGTATTTATATAAACTATAGAAGGGTTTCTGTAGCAAACACCCCAGCTGTACCAGTGCAGGAATGGCTGCCCCCGGGGCTACACAGCGGGGTATTTATATAAACTATAGTAGGGTTTCTGTAGCAAACACCCCAGCTGTACCAGTGCAGGAATGGCTGCCCCCGGGGCTACACAGCAGGGTATTTATATAAACTATAGTAGGGTTTCTGTAGCAAACACCCCAGCTGTACCAGTGCAGGAATGGCTGCCCCCGGGGCTACACAGCGGGGGTATTTATATAAACTATAGTAGGGTTTCTGTAGCAAACACCCCAGCTGTACCGGTGCAGGAATGGCTGCCCCCGGGGCTACACAGCGGGGTATTTATATAAACTATAGTAGGGTTTCTGTAGCAAACACCCCAGCTGTACCAGTGCAGGAATGGCTGCCCCCGGGGCTACACAGAGGGGTATTTATATAAACTATAGTAGGGTTTCTGTAGCAAACACCCCAGCTGTACCAGTGCAGGAATGGCTGCCCCCGGGGCTACACAGCGGGGTATTTATATAAACTATAGTAGGGTTTCTGTAGCAAACACCCCAGCTGTACCAGTGCAGGGCAACATTAATGTTTTTATTACCTTAAAGCTATTTCATTTTTTGGTGTTACTGTTCCTTTAAACCACATTCATTTGTTATTTTCATTCTGGAAAAGCAAAAAAAAAACCCAAATCTGTTTTCTTCCGTCTTTCTTAAGAATGTGGTTTTAGGCGCAAAGGTAACAGATACAGTGACGCAGCATTTTAAATACAGGACTTACTTGGAAAAAAACCCTTGTAATCTCAAGGACACTAGGGGGCGCTGTGCTCCCGACTATCTGTCTTGCATCCTCCCTTGCTTGTGTCTCATACACTTTATTTATCTATAATAATCGAGTCCAGACTGAAATTCAAAATAGGCCCTGGCATTCCCAGTACCCAGAGGCACAAACAGCCCCCCCAGCCCAATAAATAGTGACTGTCTGTGGCACCTTACAGCCCCCCTGGCATTCCCAGTACCCAGAGGCACAAACAGCCCCCCCCCAGCCCAATAAATAGTGACTGTCTGTGGCACCTTACAGCCCCCTGGCATTCCCAGTACCCAGAGGCACAAACAGCCCCCCCAGCCCAATAAATAGTGACTGTCTGTGGCACCTTACAGCCCCCCTGGCATTCCCAGTACCCAGAGGCACAAACAGCCCCCCCCCCAGCCCAATAAATAGTGACTGTCTGTGGCACCTTACAGCCCCCCTGGCATTCCCAGTACCCAGAGGCACAAACAGCCCCCCCAGCCCAATAAATAGTGACTGTCTGTGGCACCTTACAGCCCCCCTGGCATTCCCAGTACCCAGAGGCACAAACAGCCCCCCCAGCCCAATAAATAGTGACTGTCTGTGGCACCTTACAGCCCCCCTGGCATTCCCAGTACCCAGAGGCACAAACAGCCCCCCCAGCCCAATAAATAGTGACTGTCTGTGGCACCTTACAGCCCCCCTGGCATTCCCATTACCCAGAGGCACAAACAGACCCCCCAGCCCAATAAATAGTGACTGTCTGTGGCACCTTACAGCCCCCCTGGCATTCCCAGTACCCAGAGGCACAAACAGCCCCCCCCAGCCCAATAAATAGTGACTGTCTGTGGCACCTTACAGCCCCCCCTGATTGCCAGTACCCAGAGGCACAAACAGCCCCCCCCAGCCCAATAAATAGTGACTGTCTGTGGCACCTTACAGCCCCCCTGGCATTCCCAGTACCCAGAGGCACAAACAGCCCCCCCCAGCCCAATAAATAGTGACTGTCTGTGGCACCTTACAGCCCCCCTGGCATTCCCAGTACCCAGAGGCACAAACAGCCCCCCCCCAGCCCAATAAATAGTGACTGTCTGTGGCACCTTACAGCCCCCCTGGCATTCCCAGTACCCAGAGGCACAAACACCCCCCCAGCCCAATAAATAGTGACTGTCTGTGGCACCTTACAGCCCCCCTGGCATTCCCAGTACCCAGAGGCACAAACAGCCCCCCCCAGCCCAATAAATAGTGACTGTCTGTGGCACCTTACAGCCCCCCCCTGGCATTCCCAGTACCCAGAGGCACAAACAGCCCCCCCAGCCCAATAAATAGTGACTGTCTGTGGCACCTTACAGCCCCCCCCTGGCATTCCCAGTACCCAGAGGCACAAACAGCCCCCCCAGCCCAATAAATAGTGACTGTCTGTGGCACCTTACAGCCCCCCCTGGCATTCCCAGTACCCACAGATTGCCAGTCCGGGGCTGATAATATTAATGAATTGAATTCAAACCCATACAGCCAGTTATCTGTTTGCTTTAAGAGGATTAGTGAAGGCAGAATAATATTTTCAGAGATCTGATTGGTTGCTGTGGGTTACCGGGCCAGAATCTGATTGGTTGCTATGGGTTACAAGGCTGATGTGGTGATACTTTACACTTTCTTGTCATTACAGGATTGCAGAGGTCGTCACGGCTCCGCCGGCCCAGATCCACAAGCGACGGCCTCACCACCCGGCTGCCACACAGTCGCTCTGTGGAGAGTTTGGGGCCCTCCTCCCCTTCCCCTCCCTGTGTGCCGTCTCCCCCAGCTTCAGCCCGGCCCCAGTCTGCCTGGATAGAGGAGGAGCTTGACCTGTCCCCCCCTCTCCCTGACACAGATGGGTTGGGCTTTGACCCCCTGTCCTTCCGCCTCTCTTTCTCTGACCATGAAGAAGCCAAGTCCCCCATTATAGTGAGGGCGGAGATAACGAGTCCGGCGCTGGCTAAAGCCCTCCCCCGAGGAGTCAGCCTGTCCCCCACAGCTGGCTGCTCCCCCTCCCCTACACACAGCCCCCCAGAGAGACTGCTTGTGGATGGGCCAAGCCAGGGGCCACGTGACCTGTCCCCCCCACCCCAGATGCTGTCCCTCCTGCTCCAGTCCTGCCAGCAGCACCTCAGTGATAAGAGTGTGAGAGAGGTGAAAGGGAAACTGACTGGGGCCCCCGGCCAGGAAGAGCCCCCCAATAGTGAGTGCAAACCCTTAGTGCCTGTGTGAGTTGCACTTTGTATTTCTCTTTCTCAACTCCATTTACTTCTTTACTGTTCGGCATTAGCGTTCACCCCTGTGCCCCCTGCTCCTGTGCCCCCCGCTCTTGTGCCCCTCACTCCTGTGCCCCTCACTCCTGTGCCTCCCACCCCATGTATCCACCCCTGTGCCTCTCACTCCTGTGCCTCCCACCCCATGTATCCACCCCTGTGCCTCTCACTCCTGTGTCCCCCGCTCCTGTGCCCCTCACTCCTGTGCCCCTCACTCCTGTGCCTCCCACCCCATGTATCCACCCCTGTGCCTCTCACTCCTGTGCCTCCCACCCCATGTATCAACCCCTGTGCCTCTCACTCCTGTGCCCCCCGCTCCTGTGCCCCTCGCTCCTGTGCCTCCCACCCCATGTATCCACCCCTGTGCCTCTCACTCCTGTGCCTCCCACCCCATGTATCAACCCCTGTGCCTCTCACTCCTGTGCCCCCCGCTCCTGTGCCCCTCACTCCTGTGCCTCCCACCCCATGTATCCACCCCTGTGCCTCTCACTCCTGTGCCCCTCGCTCCTGTGCCTCCCACCTCATGTATCCACTGTATAAACTGATGTTTTGACATATGTGTATATATATAATATAATTCTAAGCAACTCTGACTGATCCCTGTGCCTCTCCTCCCTTACAGGTCTGTCTCCCCAGGAGTCTGCGCAGCCTCCTTCACTGTCTCTTCTGCGCCAGCTCCCCCCTCCTCCTCCTCCTAAAGATCCGGCGCGGCTGATGGCCCTGCGGCTGGCAGAGAGTGCCCAACGTGCCTTGCAGGCCTCCATCTCGATAGGCACAGTCCCAGCCAAGGTGTCCCAGCGCTCTGCGCCCATGAACCCTCCCACCTCCGCATTCCGACGCTCTCTTTCCATGGAGTGCAGTGAGAGCGCTGTGCCGAGGGAGCTGTACTCTGATCTCCGCCCCCCTGCACTGAGCACCAATGACAAGAGCGTCGGACAGCACCGGCCTTTGAGACTGCCCGCCCACAATACTCTGGTGAGCACTTCCTGTAGTGTGGGTACATACCTGGGGCAGCTGCTTTGGGGGTGGGGTCTATAAATTCCAGCCCCTCCCACTGTGGCTAAATCCATTGGCAGGGGAGGGGGCAGTGCCGCTATAACCCCAGGTTGGTGCAAGGGTATTGGCTGAGGAGCAATGGGCCACTATTTTCCTTGCATGGACCTGGGGGGGGGCCACATGAGAGAATTGCTTTACTGCAGCCCCCCCCCATGGATCTCACCGTATTTCTCTCTTGACAGGCCCCCAGTTCCTCTCCAGCCGATGTCAGGAAGCCGACGCCTACAGGAATCCCACCTACTCGTGCCCCCCGTCTTCACACGCGTTCAGGAAGCCTCCCTGCTCCTCCGAGCCTGTGCCCCCCCAGAATCCGACCTCCCCCATACCGATTCCCCGAGGAAGGACCCCGGCTGCCCCACCAATGTTCAGCTCCACCTTGGCCGGAACCAGAAGGTCTTTACTATGAGATTGTGGGGGACCCTCCTCATATGGCCCCTCTTAATACGTCGTATGGTCTGATCCAGCCGCCGTGGCCTCATGTGGGCTCCTCCCAGGCCCATTCGGGTTTTGGGAACTGGTACGGAGCAAGTCATGGTACTGACCCAGAGGTGGTGGCCTATTCACGCTGGGACCGGGGCCTCCATCCTCAGCTTCGGCCTTACATGGTTGGGGGGGGAGTCCACTATCCGTACGTGAGGACCCCGGAAAGTGTCGGGAAACGAGAGGAACCGATATACGTCAACCTTCCTCTCAAGGGGAGGGAGCAGCACGACGGAACCAATGACGTCGCAGGGTTGAAACCCGAGTTGCCCCAGAAACAGCGGCCCCCCAATCCCCCAAGCATGGCGTATCACGAGAGCATCCGAGGAGTAGCCCAAAGGCAAGTGAGACACCCCCACTTACTGCGGAGAGAAGGTTCCCTTGGATACTTCCGCCCCCCTTCGTCTCACAAAGCAATGTGGGGGACGCAGCATAAATTCCCCCAGGGCAGAGAGAACCCCATCTTTGCTTACGAGGCTCCGACAGGAGCGGGACAGAGGATGAGATACGTACACCCTCATTGCCTGCTCTCCGAGGAGGGGACATTATACGGGAACCTGGAACAAAGAGGGGTCCAACACCGCTCAGCCACCCCTGTGGGGCCCCCCGGGTTCCTCAGAGCCCCCTGGACAGTCCACTCAGAGGGACAGACGAGGAGTTACTGCTGAGGATGAATGAGATTAAACAAGTGAATTTGGTCATTGGGGCCCCCACACACTGGGCCACATCTGTTATAATGGCGGATATGGGGGTAACCTGTGCTCCTCCCTATTGCTGAGGGGCCCTCGATCAAATGGCGGTTTGGTGTAACCACGTGGGCTGAAGCCGAGGCTCTATGTCCCTTTACTTCCCTGTCTACTGTGCTTCATAGTGTCCGGAGCTTACACTCATTATTGGTTGCTAATAGTCGTTGCTAGGGGTGGTAAAAACCTAATCAAAGTTGGGGTCTGTTGGAATGGGAAATACCAATATGAGGGCAAATGCCTGGAAATTTCACCCAGACCAGGAAGCAGCGGTTTCGTCGCTGAGTAGTGATGTCATCACTTTTACGTGACATCAGCTTGGGCAGAACCATGGGACAAGTGACGTAGGGGGGGTTTGTCTGGCCCTAGTGTTGGATCTGGGGCCTGAAGGAAGTAGATTAGCACTTCTGGGGCTTATGCCCACCTACAGAACAGGAAAATATTAGAGGGCCCCTGGGCAATACAGGACATCTGGGACCCCAAACTTAGGCGGGGGGGGGAGGTCCAATCTGGTGATGGGATACTGAGATCTGTAGTCCGGCAAGGCTGAAGGCCATATCCTGAGGCATATATGTAGCCAATAGAATATGCTCTTTTTCCCCCATTGGGTCCTGGGCAATATCCTAAACTTGGCCTTGCTGGCCAGTACTGGTAGCTAGTGGCCAAGGGATGCTCTAGGCATGTATTTGGGTTGGCTGGCCAGTACTGGTAGCTAGTGGCCAAGGGATGCTCTAGGCATGTATTTGGGTTGGCTGGCCAGTACTGGTAGCTAGTGGTCAAGGGATGCTCTAGGCATGTATTTGGGTTGGCTGGTCAGTACTGGTAGCTAGTGGTCAAGGGATGCTCTAGGCATGTATTTGGGTTGGCTGGTCAGTACTGGTAGCTAGTGGCCAAGGGATGCTCTGAGCATGTATTTGGGTCGGCTGGTCAGTACTGGTAGCTAGTGGCCAAGGGATGCTCTAGGCATGTATTTGGGTCGGCTGGTCAGTACTGGTAGCTAGTGGCCAAGGGATGCTCTGAGCATGTATTTGGATCGGCTGGCCAGTACTAATAGCTAGTGGCCAAGGGATGCTCTAGGCATGTATTTGGGTCTGGTAGCCAGTACTGGTAGCTAGTGGCAAAGGGATGCTCTAGGCATGTATTTGGGTCTGGTAGCCAGTACTGGTAGCTAGTGGCCAAGGGATGCTCTAGGCATGTATTTGGGTTGGCTGGCCAGTACTGGTAGCTAGTGGCCAAGGGATGCTCTAGGCATGTATTTGGGTCGGCTGGTCAGTACTGGTAGCTAGTGGCCAAGGGATGCTCTAGGCGTGTATTTGGGTCTGGTAGCCAGTACTGGTAGCTAGTGGCCAAGGGATGCTCTAGGCATGTATTTGGGTCTGGTAGCCAGTACTGGTAGCTAGTGGCCAAGGGATGCTCTAGGCATGTATTTGGGTCTGGTAGCCAGTACTGGTAGCTAGTGGCCAAGGGATGCTCTAGGCATGTATTTGGGTCGGCTGGCCAGTACTGGTAGCTAGTGGCCAAGGGATGCTCTAGGCGTGTATTTGGGTCGGCTGGGCAGTACTGGTAGCTAGTGGCCAATGGCTGCTCTAGGCATGTATTTGGGTCGGCTGGTCAGTACTGGTAGCTAGTGGCCAAGGGATGCTCTAGGCATGTATTTGGGTCGGCTGGGCAGTACTGGTAGCTAGTGGCCAATGGCTGCTCTAGGCATGTATTTGGGTTGGCTGGTCAGTACTGGTAGCTAGTAGTCAAGAGATGCTCTTGGCATGTATTTGGGTCGGCTGGTCAGTACTGGTAGCTAGTGGCCAAGGGATGCTCTGAGCATGTATTTGGGTCGGCTGGCCAGTACTGGTAGCTAGTGGTCAAGGGATGCTCTAGGCATGTATTTGGGTCGGCTGGGCAGTACTGGTAGCTAGTGGCCAAGGGATGCCCTAGGTGTGTATTTGGGTTGGCTGGCCAGTACTGGTAGCTAGTGGCCAATGGCTGCTCTACGCATGTATTTGAGCCTCTGTATTTAGAGGCTATTTAGTCTTGGGCAGGATCTTGGCTCCTAACATAGCCCCCCAGCACTTACACAGACCTACTCTCTGGCACCCAAGCTACACGGCGGCCCTTCACCCCCCCGTTGCCTGTAAGTGCACTCTGTAGCCTAATGAGACTGCGCTCTTGCCATTCAGTTGAATTATTGCGCGCCAGTGGCATTGGGGGAGAGCATTGCTGGCACTTAGAGATGCCACTTAGTGCACTGGTCTAATTGCTCTGGCAGAGAAAACCTCTCGTTCAGGTTCTGTTTAACAGAGACAGTTGCTGCCAATGAGACAGCCTCCCGGCAATGGGGGGCGCCCTACAATTCATGGGTATTTTCCATGTAATCCTCGTATTACTAAAAAAAATCGAAAGGAAAAGTGGTGCCATACTGATTCCCTGGGAGGTGCCTCATTGGCCATAGAGCAACCAACATGGCAGCTCCCTCTCTGCATATAGCCAGCAAAGCACTTACCCTTGCTGTCTGCTCATTGGTCAGGAATCCCTAAGGCCCCTTGTCATTAGCAACATCCAAGAGACCCATTATGATTGGCTGCCGGCAGGGGCAGTAGGAATTTATGATCTAATACACCCTGGGCTGTGCCCAACCCTGTACTAGGGGGACGTCGGGGTCTGACCGACCCCCCCCTGCTTGTTAATATGTAAAATATATTGTGTAAAGGGGGGTCGCTACCCACAATCCCCTGCATTAGGGTACGGGGAAGGCTCGCAGACACGCTAATTGCCCACCACTTAAGCCTAATGCTGATTGCAGCTTAATAGGACTTAATGAATTAAAGCCATTAGTGCCAGACGGAGGTGAGACGTCCGCAAATCCCATTAGTTCTGAGCAGTTGAACTGCGGAGCCATTAGGCTTGGAGAGAGCGCACAGAATCCCATATTCCGACCCTGCAATGCATTGTGGGAGTTTTCCCTAATGCGTCTGAGATTGAAACGAGCAAACGGAAAAAATATATATAAAAAGTACAGAAAATTCATGGATTTTTTTCTGCTTGCACAAATGAAGTACTTCCTGTTGTATTTGACCACGCCCACATCCTTTGTGCATAATAACGTCTGGGCAACACATTGGCCGACACCCTGTGTGAGTGGGTAGATCCAGTCTGATTGGCTGGGAGCAAACCTTAATTAATTACTGCCCAATTGGAAAATAATTATGTCATTGCGGGGAAAATAATCATTTTGGGTACAGGTATGGGATCTATTATGCAGAATGCTCGGGGCCTGGGGTTTTCTGGATAAAGGGGTCTTTCTATAATTTTTTAAATTATTTCATTATAATGGAGTCTATGGGAGATGGTCTTCCCGTAATTCGGAACTCTCTGGATAACAGGTCTCCGGATAACAGATCCCTATACCTGTATATTGCCAGATATTGACAGTCAGGTGTGTAACTATGGAGAAACCAAGCAGACCCCCATGGCTCCTGGGGGCCCCGGGATTTGATTATAATGGAGTCTTTGGTGATGGTCTTCCTGTAATTCAGAGTTTTCTGGATAACGGGTCTCCGGATAACAGATCCCCATACCTAGATATTGAC
Organism: Xenopus tropicalis; assembly: GCF_000004195.4. Lineage (NCBI taxonomy): Eukaryota > Metazoa > Chordata > Amphibia > Anura > Pipidae > Xenopus > Xenopus tropicalis. Next base: position 128,817,060 of record NC_030683.2, on the reverse strand, counting down.
AGTCAGGTGTGTAACTACAGAGAAACCAAGCAGACCCCCAAGGCTCCTGGGGGCCCCGGGATTTGATTATAATGGAGTCTTTGGTGATGGTCTGCCTGTAATTCAGAGTTTTCTGGATAACGGGTCTCCGGATAACAGATCCCCATACCTAGATATTGACAGTCAGGTGTGTAACTATGGAGAAACCAAGCAGACCCCATGGCTCCTAGGGGCCCCGGGATTTGATTATAATGGAGTCTATGGGAGATGGCCTTCCTGTAATTCGGTGCTCTCTGGATAACGGATCTCCGGATAACAGATCCCCATACCTAGATATTGACAGTCAGGTGTGTAACTATGGAGAAACCAAGCAGACCCCATGGCTCCTAGGGGCCCCGGGATTTGATTATAATGGAGTCTATGGGAGATGGCCTTCCTGTAATTCGGTGCTCTCTGGATAACGGATCTCCGGATAACAGATCCCCATACCTAGATATTGTCAGGTGTGTAACTATGGAGAAACTAAGCAGACCCCCATGGCTCCTGGGGGCCCCAGAACAATAGGGGCCCAGATATCGCAGGACACTGACTGATAAACTGGCAGTTTTATTCTATCTTTTTTTAAAATTGTTTTTATTATAGTTTAGGGGGCCCCTAAAATGGCTTTGCTGTGGGGCCCCAGTAACGTTAAGGCGTGTAACACTGGCCCTCAGCTGAGGGGACACATTAATAGCACTTAAATCCAAGCCACTCTATCTTTATACACAAGAAAGAGTTTTTAGCCTTTGATCCCGCCTCCCCCCCGCCCCCTCCCCCGCCTTTAGAACAGATGTTTTTACATATCGGCAACAATCTGAACCCTCTGGTTTTCCGGAACCAGTTCCGCAGCCTCGTATCCCCTGATACTCACTATCTGTCAGCGCCTGTCAGGGCCGCCCTCCGACTGCAACACTTCATATTTCATTCCCCGCGCGCCTCTACGTTAGGACTTAATGGGAACGTAATTCCCAAAAATAAAAGTTGCCCCAGGGGAAGAACTGGTCAGTCCGAGCAACTTCCCAATATACATTCATTAGCAAAACCCGGCGGTTCTAAAGTTACGCGAAAATATCGTTGCACTGCGCGTTCAGCCATTTCTGCAGCCTCTCGATACAATGTAGCAAAGGCAGATCACATGACATGGCTGATACATTGTATCGAGAGGCTGCAGCAATGGCTGAACGCACAGTGCTTTCATTATCCACTACTTTTACTCATAACTTTAGAACCAATGAACATTTTTAATGAGTGTATATTGGGAAGTTACTCAGAATGACTTTTTCTATTATGGGTCAGAATTTGGGGTTAGGGTTTACTTCCCTTTAAATTGTATGGCAGTAATTGATTCGTTACCGGCACTAATGTGTGCGCAATCCGGGGGGGAATCCTATACACGGATAGTAGTGACCCTGCTGGGGGTCCCAGACGTTGCATGGAGGGATTATGGGCTGTAAATATTGTGAATATTTGGTAACCGTAGCACATAAAAATGGGCGTTTCCTGTTCCCGTTGGTTTCTATTCACTTCAGTTTTAACTTATCGTTGGGTGTTTTACTGTTACTGTTGGCAACGAGGGGACCCGGGGGAACGAGAAATGGAATATATTCATTTTAAAGGGGAACTTAGCTATTCAGTTTCACCAGTCTACTGGTGGAAGCGCTATGAGCCGGTGAGGCTGATCTCCCTGAGGATTCTGGGAGTGGCCTTGTATCCGGGGCCCGGAGGACCATGTGACCTAGTCCGGGTGATACCATTTCTCACAGGAGGGCAGAACCCCGGGTATCTTCCCGATGGAATTCTCTGGATGGAAATGCAGCGATGCTGTAAATATTGTAATTTTCTTTTATATATTAACCCCCTTCGTGCCAGAGGGGTGCCCAACGCGGTTCATGGTTTTTATTTATACGGAGGTCGAGGTCCCTCTTGGTTTATTTTCGTCTCTGTCGCCTCAGACTGAAATAACCGGCTGCGTTGGTTCTGTCGCAAATCCGATTAATACACATTGTGGTAACATTCTATGATGTAATAAAACGTCTTATGCAATGGCGGAGTGCTGTGTGCTTATTGGGGGGCTTGGGGAGGGGCCACAGGGGATGTGATTGGGGGGGTAGTAGGGCAAGAAGCCTACAAGCAATATCCGGGGGTCCAGCTGTGTCCCTCCCATATGTCCTGTGTAACCCCCACAAAATCACTTTGTGTATTGTCAACTGCTGCTATAGTCCCACCCCTAAACCAAACATAGGCCAATCAAATCATTACAACCTTCACTTGTGTAGACCAACCTGTTAGTCAACTGGAGCATTAGATCAGGGCTAAACCAACCTGTAGCCAATCTGATTGGCTGCAGGTTGGTCTACTCAAGTAAAGGTTTCAATGCTCTGATTGGCTACAATTTGGTTTTAGCCTTAACCCAAACTGCAGCCAGTCAGAACACTAGAACCTTTACATGTGCTAGGCCAATCAGAGCACTAGAACCTTCCCATGTGCTAGACCAACTGCAGCCAGTCAGAGCACTAGAACCTTCCAATGTGCTAGACCAAACTGCAGCCAATTAGAGCACTAGAACCTTCCCATGCGCTAAACCAAACTACAGCCAATCAGAGCACTAGAACCTTCCCATGTGATAGACCAACTGCAGCCAGTCAGAGCACTAGAACCTTCCCATGTGCTAGACCAAACTGCAGCCAATCAGAGAACTAGAACCTTCACATGTGCTAGACTAAACTGCAGCCAATTAGAGCGCTAGAACCTTCCCATGTGCTAGACCAAACTGCAGCCAATCAGAGCACTAGAACCTTCCCATGTGATAGACCAACTGCAGCCAGTCAGAGCACTAGAACCTTCACATGTGCTAGACCAAACTGCAGCCAATCGGAGCACTAGAACCTTCACATGTGCTAGACCAAACTACAGCCAATGCGAGTACTAGAACATTCCCATGTGCTAGACCAAACTGCAGCCAATCAGAGTATTAGAACCTTCCCATGTGCTACACCAAACTGCAGCCAATCAGAGCACTAGAACCTTCACATGTGCTAGACCAACTTCAGCCAATCAGGGCACTAGAACCTTCACATGTGCTACACCAAACTGCAGCCAATCAGAACACTAGAACATTCACATGTGCTAGACCAACTTCAGCCAATCAGGGCACTAGAACCTTCACATGTGCTAGACCAACTGCAGCCAATCAGAGCACTAGAACCTTCACATGTGCTAGACCAACTGCAGCCAATAAAAGAACTAGAACCTTCACATGTGCTAGACCAACTGCAGCCAATCAGAGCACTAGAACATTCACATGTGCTAGACCAACTGCAGCCAATCAGAGCACTAGAACATTCACATGCGCTAGACCAACTGCAGCCAATCAGGGCACTAGAACCTTCACATGTGCTATACAAAACTGCAGCCAATGAGAGCACTAGAACATTCCCATGGGCTAGACCAAACTGCAGCCAATCAGAGCACTAGAACCTTTACGCGTGCTAGACCAACTGCAGCCAATCAGAGCTCTAGAACCTTCCCATGTGCTAGACCACACTGCAGCCAATGAGAGCACTAGAACCTTCACATGTGCAATACAAAACTGCAGCCAATGAGAGCACTAGAACATTCCCATGGGCTAGACCAAACTGCAGCCAATCAGAGCACTAGAACCTTCACATGTGCTAGACCAAACTGCAGCCAATCAGAGCTCTAGAACCTTCCCATGTGCTAGACCAAACTGCAGCCAATCAGAGCTCTAGAACCTTCCCATGTGCTAGACCAAACTGCAGCCAATGAGAGCACTAGAACCTTCCCATGTGCTAGACCAACTGCAGCCAATCAGAGCACTAGAACCTTCACATGTGCTATACAAAACTGCAGCCAATGAAAGCACTAGAACATTCCCATGGGCTAGACCAAACTGCAGCCAATCAGAGCACTAGAACCTTCACATGTGCTAGACCAAACTGCAGCCAATCAGAGCTCTAGAACCTTCCCATGTGCTAGACCAAACTGCAGCCAATGAGAGCACTAGAACATTCCCATGGGCTAGACCAAACTGCAGCCAATCAGAGCACTAGAACCTTCCCATGTGCTAGACCAAACTGCAGCCAATGAGAGCACTAGAACCTTCCCACGTGCTAGACCAAACTGCAGCCAATCAGAGCACTAGAACCTTCTCATGTGCTAGACCAACTGCAGCCAATCAGAGCACTAGAACCTTCCCATGTGCTAGACCAAACTGCAGATCTTGCCCAGATGTAATGGGAAAGTCTACCCAGTGAAGTAAATAAACATAAGGCTTATGTGAAGACTGTATCTCTTTAGGTGGTTGGCAAGGGATGCTGGGAGTTGTAGTCAAAGCATAGCAATAGGGTGGCCATGTTTTTGTTTGTCTCTACATGAACGGCCCCATTTTGTAGCTGTTGCGCTTCCCCAGCAGCCCAGACAGACGAGGAGGGTGCAGCCCAACCCCCCCATGTATGAAAATAAAGCACGGGAAATGTCATATCGCTTCTCCCCTAATGTATGGAAGCTTTTATAGAGCCATCTGCCGGGGTTACAACATTCCCTTTCATGTAACAGTTTTCCATATAACAGGTTTTTTAACATTTCAGCCCCTTAAGTCCTGACTGGGAAAGGGGAGGGGGGGGGGGTGTTGTTATTAAAAGCTCCTGGGCAAGTGGGAAACAGATGTGCGGGGGAGATAAAAGCTCAGCCCTACAATGGAGTCTCAGTAAATCCAACCCGTTACTATTAGAAGCAGCAGATCCCATACCCGGGTGGGTCGTGCCTTCACTGATTTGGGTAGATCACGTGACACACAGAGATCACATGGTTAAACGGAACGAGCGAATCAAAAACCCTTCTGCAAAACACATAATAAAAAGCCGCCTGGGTTAGAGAGGCCCCAACTGCCTGATTAGCTGATAACGACGCAGCCATTAATAAATAACACATTAACGGCATCAGAAATAGCATCAAATGTAACATGAAAACATATCCTGCCCGAACCGGATTCCCACGGCAGCCATGTCTGTGCCAGAATTAACCACACAGCCTACACCTATCTCTCTGTACAGGCAATGAGCAAACTTAGGGGGCTGTTCCTGCTGAATTGTGCTTAGTACTGGGGAATCCCTATGTGCCATAGTTTTATGGTATCTCTCTGTACAGGCTATGGGCAAACTTAGGGGGCTGTTCCTGCTGAATTGTGCTTAGTACAGGGGAATCCCTATGTGCCATAGTTTTATGGTATCTCTCTGTACAGGCTATGAGCAAACTTAGGGGGCTGTTCCTGCTGAATTGTGCTTAGTACAGGGGAATCCCTATGTGCCATAGTTTTATGGTATCTCTCTGCACAGGCTATGGGCAAACTTAGGGGGCTGTTCCTGCTCCCCTGTACATTTTTTATTATTTGTAGTTTTTAATTATTTCAGTTTTTTTTCAGCAGCTATCTGGTTGCTAGGATCCAAATTACCTTAGCAACCAGGGAGTGGTTTGAATAAAAGACTGATATATGAATAGGAGAGGGACTGAACAATATAATAAGTAATACAAATAAACAATAACAATAAAACTGGAGCCTCACAGAGCAATAGGGTTTGGCTGCCGGGGTCAGTGACCCCCATTTGAAAGCTGTGAAGAGTTAAAATAAAAAGGCAAATAATTCAAAAACTATGAAAAACAAATAATGAAGATCAATTGAAAAGTTGCTTAGAATTGGCCTTTCTATAACATACTGAAAGTTAATTTAAAGGGGAACTAAACCCTGCGGCACAGCACAGATCAACCAAACGTTACTCAGCTGCTGCCGGACTACAAATCCCAGAATAATGTAACATATAATGAAGGGTGAGGCATGCTGGGAGCTGTAGTCCAGCAACATCAGGGCTGTATTCTTAAAGCAATATTGCCCAATAAAACTGCATTAAAATGCAAGAAATCCCCCAATGAGAATCCCAGCTGATGTGAGTAAATCCGGCTCCCTGTTCTCTGTTCCTGCAATTGGAGTTGGGAGCAATAAGCACAGTTTCCCAGCACTGAACAAGTCTGTCCCTTTATCCCCATGTCTGATTCCTGTGCCATATAATGAGGGGAAAATGCCATCATTATCTCTATATGTAAGGTACCAGCAAGGGGCCTGACACAGTGCTGGGAATCAGCATTCTCATTGGTCACTTCTCTTGCACTTACACTCACATTGTTGCTCAGTACAATTCTCATTGGGGGATTTTGGAGCTCAGTGTTGGCCCCGGGGATATAAACACAAGTGCTATAATAACCCCGCTCAGCGCTGCGATCTGATATCTGCCGATCGGAATGATTACTATTCTATTCTACTGGGATACAAAGTTCAACCCCCCCGCCCCCCCCCCATGTCAGTTTCACCCTTTTCTTTTATATGTGGAACTCAAGGAATGTTGTACGACTCCATTCTTCCCCCTGTACCTTGGTGTGTGACCCCCAATGAGGTATTGCTAGGAACATCTGAAATAACTTGTCATATTGAGTCACAATGGAAAGGGGGTTCAGACTATAAGCACTCACCCCAAATCCCCCCTAACTGGCCTTCAGGCTGGGCCCCCTTAGCCCATAACAAGGTTACAGATATATAGAAACATTGGGGTAACAGTCACCCCGCTATAGTTCCAGGGGTACCCAGGGCACAAATAAGCACTCACCCCAAATCCCCCCTAACTGGCCTTCAGGCTGGGCCCCCTTAGCCCATAACAAGGTTACAGATATATAGAAACATTGGGGTAACAGTCACCCCGCTATAGTTCCAGGGGTACCCAGGGCACAAATAAGCACTCACCCCAAATCCCCCCCTAACTGGCCTTCAGGCTGGGCCCCCTTAGCCCATAACAAGGTTACAGATATATAGAAACATTGGGGTAACAGTCACCCCGCTATAGTTCCAGGGGTACCCAGGGCACAAATAAGCACTCACCCCAAATCCCCCCCTAACTGGCCTTCAGGCTGGGCCCCCTTAGCCCATAACAAGGTTACAGATATATAGAAACATTGGGGTAACAGTCACCCTGCTATAGTTCCAGGGGTACCCAGGGCACAAATAAGCACTCACCCCAAATCCCCCCTAACTGGCCTTCAGGCTGGGCCCCCTTAGCCCATAACAAGGTTACAGATATATAGAAACATTGGGGTAACAGTCACCCTGCTATAGTTCCAGGGGTACCCAGGGCACAAATAAGCACTCACCCCAAATCCCCCCCTAACTGGCCTTCAGGCTGGGTCCCCTTAGCCCATAACAAGGTTACAGATATATAGAAACATTGGGGTAACAGTCACCCCGCTATAGTTCCAGGGGTACCCAGTAATGCCCAAGCACAGGATATATTGGGCCTATGGAAAGAAGTGGGTTGAGGCAATAGGGGCAGGTTAGTGACCCATAAGGGTATCAGTAGAAGGTGGGGGGGCAGGTCCGGCTGCCATGTTGTTTCCGCATGTAGTTGCACACAGATACCTGCATTCCTCTCATTCCTGAACCAAAAGAAACAAAATGAGAAAGAATGTGGGAGCTGTCGGACAGGTTTGGGGGGATTCCTGCTCTGCATAGATAGGCACCTTAACCCCTTCTGTGCCATGCAGTTCAGTCAGCCAGTATACAGATATTATATATATGCTCCTCTGAATGGCCTCATATATACAGATAGCCTTTCCCCTGTCTCTGCCCCTATATATTAGGTACCTACCTAGTGCTACCAACCCCTATTTCTGTAGGGAAATGAGAGCAGGGCAGACAGTAACCCTTCCAACACTTTCCCCTGTCTCTGTCCCTATATATTAGGTACCTACCTAGTGCTACCAACCCCTATTTCTGTAGGGAAATGAGAGCAGAGCAGGCAGTAACCCTTCCAACACTTTCCCCTGTCTCTGCCCCTATATATTAGGTACCTACCTAGTGCTACCAACCCCTATTTCTGTAGGGAAATGAGAGCAGGGCAGGCAGTAACCCTTCCAACACTTTCCCCTGTCACTGCCCCTATATATTAGGTACCTACCTAGTGCTACCAACCCCTATTTCTGTAGGGAAATGAGAGCAGGGCAGGCAGTAACCCTTCCAACACTTTCCCCTGTCTCTGTCCCTATATATTAGGTACCTACCTAGTGCTACCAACCCCTATTTCTGTAGGGAAATGAGAGCAGGGCAGGCAGTAACCCTTCCAACACTTTCCCCTGTCTCTGCCCCTATATATTAGGTACCTACCTAGTGCTACCAACCCTATTTCTGTAGGGAAATGAGAGCAGGGCAGGCAGTAACCCTTCCAACACTTTCCCCTGTCTCTGCCCCTATATATTAGGTACCTACCTAGTGCTACCAACCCCTATTTCTGTAGGGAAATGAGAGCAGAGCAGACAGTAACCCTTCCAACACTTTCCCCTGTCTCTGCCCCTATATATTAGGTACCTACCTAGTGCTACCAACCCCTATTTCTGTAGGGAAATGAGAGCAGGGCAGGCAGTAACCCTTCCAACACTTTCCCCTGTCTCTGCCCCTATATATTAGGTACCTACCTAGTGCTACCAACCCCTATTTCTGTAGGGAAATGAGAGCAGGCCAGGCAGTAACCCTTCCAACACTTTCCCCTGTCTCTGCCCCTATATATTAGGTACCTACCTAGTGCTACCAACCCCTATTTCTGTAGGGAAATGAGAGCAGGGCAGGCAGTAACCCTTCCAACACTTTCCCCTGTCTCTGTCCCTATATATTAGGTACCTACCTAGTGCTACCAACCCCTATTTCTGTAGGGAAATGAGAGCAGGGCAGGCAGTAACCCTTCCAACACTTTCCCCTGTCTCTGCCCCTATATATTAGGTACCTACCTAGTGCTACCAACCCCTATTTCTGTAGGGAAATGAGAGCAGGGCAGGCAGTAACCCTTCCAACACTTTCCCCTGTCTCTGCCCCTATATATTAGGTACCTACCTAGAGCTGTTTTAGTGATTTATAGACATATAAGTTCTTCTGTAGGTCCTATTGGGACCACACTTTTTTTTTACCCAGCATGCTGTGTTTGGGAATAATAAAGCCCAATTAAACCTAATTAATAAGCTCAGACAAAGGGGTGGGTCAGGGATAGAGTCCTACAGAGAATAATGACTTTAGCGGAATTCGCAGTAATTATAGTAGATAACAGAATAGGCTGTGGTGCAGACGGGAGTTGTAGTACAACAAGAGCAGAAAGACAGTAGGTAGGCAATCGCTATATTATATAATACAATGCTGGTGGTTGCGCCCTATATTACAAATTGCGGAATTTGCGCATAACATTAGGGAGTTTCAGGGGGGTCGGGGCCCAACAACAGACTCGGTATCACTGCGGCCCCTCCGCTTTATAGGCAGCTCCATTTACCCAATTGTAGTGCAGGGACCTGAATAACCGGTACCCCCCCCCCCCCCTGTTTATTCTAAGGCCCCACAGGAAAGAGCAGCGCAGAAAAACAAGAATAGGAGCCCGACCCCACCCCGACCCCACCCCAAGTACCTGCCCCATTCCCCATCCCACCCCAGGTACCTGCCCCATTCCCCATCCCACCCCAGGTACCTGCCCCATTCCCATAAATCCACTTGTCCGGGACTTCGGGCAGAGTCTTCAAGTAGCAGTGAGAGGGGTGGGACTTGCCGGACCGGGCTCAGGTGAGTAACAGGTGCTTAACAGGTGCTGGGGGTCTGGTCATTCAGTTGGACTTTTTATTAATGTATATTTGCCTTTCTCTGGGTTTGCTGGTAAAACTGGGGCAAAAGGCCGCGTTGGACGGGCAGGTGTCTCTGTATTACCCCACGTACAAGTCTATGGGCAGCCAACAGGCTTTGCCAATTAGTTGATTCTAGTGATTGGGGCCTTTAAAGGGGAAGTTTCCCATGTGTACCCCCCCCCCCCCCCCCCCCCCATGCACGGATTTAGCTGGAAAGCTGCACAGGGGGAACCTTCTGTTCTATGGTTCTGACTCTTGAAAGAATGTAGGAGAAGTCGAGTCTTTGACTGTTATTGGGCTAACTCCTTGTTCAGTGGTCAGAACTAGACCTGTAGGGGATATTAACAGCCGGACCTACATCTGTGCCCCCCTTCTGGGTGTGTTATAGGGCACTATAGTGTTATTGGGTCGCGGTGGTACTGATGGCAGAGGGTGTTAGTAGGGACTGGGGTATATGGGCAGAGACTAAGGGACTGTGGGACCCTCACAAGGGCTGCTTGATATTCTCATAGTAAGGCAAAGTGCTGTCACTGTATTGTAAGTGATGGATAGTGTGTATGGTAAGGCAAGGATGTGCTGGGTAAGTGCCTGTAACTGGGGTACATTGTGTGTAAGGATATTGTCAGAAATACAAGTGTGCCTGGGGAATGGGATGTAATTGTGGCACGGCGCTTACAGTAAGGGAAGCTGTTGTTGGGATAGGGGTTGGCACAGTGTGTAGTAAGGCAAGGCAGCGCCCGTGTGTAGTAAGGCAAGGCAGCGCCCGTGTGTAGTAAGGCAAGGCAGCGCCCGTGTGTAGTAAGGCAAGGCAGCGCCCGTGTGTAGTAAGGCAAGGCAGCGCCCGTGTGTAGTAAGGCAAGGCAGCGCCTGTGTATTGTATGGTAAAATGGATTCAAGGAAAGGAACTGTAACTTGTTTATTATAAGGAGAGAGTATCAGGAGAAGGGGGGGCAGTAACTGCGGGACAGTGTGTATAGTAAGGCAAGAGGGTCCCCTAATAGTAAAGCATGAGGATTTATAGGAGGGAGTATATAAGGGTGCAGTGGCTGTCAGTTTGTTTCTTCCAGGGGGAGGCAGAGAAAGCAAGGGTTAATAATGAGTGTGTTGGGGGGGGTGTTGGACTGTACTACATCAGCTGCTGTATAGGGGGGGCCACTTGGCTGGTATTGGCCTGGCCAGTAAAAATGATGCTTGATGCCAATGTTATTTATAGGCGATAAAGATATATGGACTGTACTACACAGGCTGGTATAATGGGGGGTGTTGGACTGTACTACACAGGCTGGTATAATGGGGGGTGTTGGACTGTACTACACAGGCTGGTATAATGGGGGGGGTGTTGGACTGTACTACACAGGCTGGTATAATGGGGGGGTGTTGGACTGTACTACAGGGGCTGGTGTATAAGGGGGGATGATGATGGTATAGGGGACTGCTCAAAGCACTGCATGATTATCCGTGCGTATATCTACAGGGGAGCCATAGCCTTTTTTTATTGGGTGGGTACAAAAGAATGTGGCATTGGGATGGGGGCACAGGTACGGCTGTATAACTGGAGGCTCAGGTTTAGGACAATTTTGGGGGCGGGGACAATAACAGAAACTGCCCGTGGGTGGGCGGAGCTAGGAAGTTGCTGGATGGGTGTAGCAGGTGCCTACTAAATATCTGCAACTTGCTACAATCTGAGAGAGTCGCATGCGAGATTGGGAGGTGCAGCTGCTGCTTCTCAGGTGTGTTTGGGTGAGATACTCGGTACCTGCCGCTGTGTCTGCACAATCTGTTTGTGGTGCATCTGGGCTTCAGGTAAACTCCCATTGGCTGAGGTGTCTGTTGGCTGTGGGGTACGCAGGGCGGTGCCTATTGTTGGAGTTATCAAGGGCCCCCCACTTCCAAATACTTAACAAATGTGGCTGCTTGTTTTTATAGAATATACTGTATATAAATATATGTGTGTGTATGTGTATAGATATAATAATATTATAATACACTTGTATATGACTATATAATAGTCATTGGGGTAGAAGAAGGCTTCCCCCCCATCCCACTTACACATCCCAGTAATGGCGGCTATTGGGCCAATGGGTGCTGCGCTTATGGGTGCAATGTGCCTCAATCTAACGACGTGGCTTCTTCCCTTCCCCGGCAGGTTGCACAGACAAAATGGCGGAAAAAGGATCTTCGGGCATGGTGGCCTGCATAGTGTTTGGGAATATCGTTATACTGGTGAGTAGAAGCCTTTGGGTTGGACCTGGTGGTAGAACTGCAGATCTGGTTCTGAGTTGTTGGTTCCTTCTGGAGCAGTTGCGTTTCTCTACTGTTGGGCTACTGTTGGGCTACTGTTGGGCTACTGTTGGGCTAGACAACCTTTACCACCCTCCTGAACCTCCCAGCATCCTCAGCAAGGCATGGGGGTGACTTCCTATTGCCCTACGGTTACTGGGCCTTGGAGACCATCAGGTGTAGATAAAAAATTGGGGGGGGCAAGATGGCGACCGTAACACAATAGGTCAGTGTGGCCCAGTGTGCAACTCGGGAAGGTCCATAGGCTGCACAGTTCTACTCTTATATAAATAATAGGAGCCTGGGCTCTTCCATGATAAGACTATTGGCCATGGTGGCCACCTTGCTGGGAATGGGGCATAGCGGTAGGGACCCTCCCAGCCCAATATGGGCCACGGAGCCCCAGCAGCTGGAGGAATGTGGATTTTCAGGTACGACGGGAAACGCTGCTTGGAATCTGTTGTTGTCAGTTTGTTATTTTTGGCCGATTGGTCTATTGTTGGGTTAAGTTCCCCTTGGGTGATGAGTAGCATTGGATTCCATGGATGCCAAGTGCCGGAACAAAGAAAGTGTTTATACCTGAGAGTGGGATGGGGGGGGGGGGGGGGGGGCAGAAAGTAAGGCTCCGCCCATGGGGTAGCAATGGGCACAATGGCCTCTGGGATGGCACAGACGGGTTCCAACTGTTCCCTTGTGCCATTGCTGGCTGGTTTATAAGTATATGGTAGATGTATAAACAACCCCCCCCAGGACTGGCCTTTGCTTGGAATTCGTAATCAGGTTGAACCAGTGCGGGGCAGGGGGGGGGGGTAAATAACTGGGGCATTGTCAGCATTCTTTAATGGCATCTCTGGGATGGCAGGAATGCACAGTCACCCCCACTGAGGGAACCAATCAGAATTTTACTTTGATTTGTTTTACTGCAGTTGCCTGATCTGAACTGATTGCTGATTGGTTTGGTCTTTTGGTAATTTATTTGTCACCCAGGGGCCACCCCAAGTTAAGGGGCTACCTGGTTGCTAGGGCTTACACAGGCCAACACTGGCTGCTGATTTGGCTAAATAGGCAACTAATTGGCCCAAGGTTCTGCCACAATTGGAAAAACCCAATGTAATGGGCTGTCAGTCTGGTTCTGTGCCTGTTGGGTCAGCACAGGCTCCGGTAGTGATCCAATTGTTGGCAAAGGTTTATATCAGCCCAATTTGACTCCCCACCAGTATACACCCATGGGGTGTCCTTGGTAAAGGGGTGGCTCTTTCCCCAGCCCCAAACCTTTGCCTCTGTGTCATCCTCAGAGTGCAAGCTCTGCGGGCCAGGAATACACTACTGTTTACATTCTTCATTTTTGCAAAGAACCAATCATTTATTACAATAGAAAACACTTGGGCCAACCAGAATTGGTGGCAATTGATTTTACAAATAGAACAGCGCCAACAGGCGAGGAGCGGTACTGCAGGTGACTAGGGTTCCAGGCTTTGGGGGGGTTCCATTGGATTGTGGTTCCGTGCCCTAACCCGGTGTTCCATATTGCAGCTGTCTGGCCTCGCGCTGTTTGCAGAGACCATATGGGCCACCACCGACCCCTACAAGGTTTATCCCATTCTGGGGGTGACTGGGAAAGATGACGTTTTTGCCGGCGGTTGGATTGCCATATTCTGCGGATTTTCATTCTTCATTCTCGGAGTCTTCGGCATCCTTGCCGTGCAGCGGGGCAGCCGCACTATGGTTCTGACGGTAAGACACCCCAACTATTCTGCGTATGGGTGGGAGCTGCCATATTGTTTCCCTTTACGGTACTGACCCGGGTCTCCTCTCTTGCAGTACCTGGTTCTGATGATGATCGTGTATATATTTGAATGTGCCTCCTGTATCACTTCCTTCACTCACCGAGACTACGTAAGTAGCTAAAGTTATTGGGGGCCCGGGGGGGACCCCCTGGGAATTCCGCAGTTTAACTCCACCCCTTTTCTCCCTTTCAGATGATAAATTCCAATGTCATTAAGGGGCAGATGCTGACTTACTACTCGGATAGCTCCACCCCCCAGGGCAGGCAGATCACCAGCGTTTGGCTCAGGATGATGCTGGAGGTAAGTGGGGCTCAATATTGGAATCGGTGGGGGTCATTGATAAACACTGGGCAAATTTCCAACCAATGAGAAGCCTGCTTTCATTGTTATACCTGCAGCTAGCTGGAAAAATGTAATCCCTGATTGGTTGCTATGGGTGCAAATTTGCCCGGTGATTCCATTCTCTAAGGAATAGAGAGAAAAAAAATATTTTTCTGTTTCCGTCTCGTAGAAAAACTGCTGCGGCGTGGATGGGCCGCTCGATTGGGTCGACTATTACTCCTATTTCCGCCAGTCGTACAACGAAACCACCGCCCCGTGGCCCTTGTGGTGCTGCCAGAGAGACGGAAACTTCCAGATCCTCAACCAGCAAGGGTGCATCGTTGGCCTCAGCTCCTATGTGTACCAGCAGGTAAGGGAGGGGCTCCAAGCGGATTTGCCTTTTTTTTTGTGGTTTAATTGGTCCCACCGTGTGGGTGTTTGAATCGGGTCTCCCCCCTGTAATTAACCAATGTAATTCCTGCTCCTGGGCTGCTCTCTTTCCCATGGTCAGGCAGGAACCTCCCCCTGGGTAAGTGAATCCAATCTCCCCCCAGTACTTACCCAGGTACAGAGCTCTGATTCTCTGTACTTCCTGCTCCTGGGCTGCTCTCTTTCCCATGGTCAGGCAGGAACCCCCCCCTGGGTAAGTGAATCCAATCTCCCCCCAGTACTTACCCAGGTACAGAGCTCTGATTCTCTGTACTTCCTGCTCCTGGGCTGCTCTCTTTCCCATGGTCAGGCAGGAACCCCCCCCCCCTGGGTAAGTGAATCCAATCTCCCCCCAGTACTTACCCAGGTACAGAGCTCTGATTCTCTGTACTTCCTGCTCCTGGGCTGCTCTCTTTCCCATGGTAAGGCAGGAACCCCCCCCCCCCCCGGGTAAGTGAATCCAATCTCCCCCCAGTACTTACCCAGGTACAGAGCTCTGATTCTCTGTACTTCCTGCTCCTGGGCTGCTCTCTTTCCCATGGTCAGGCAGGAACCTTCCCCCTGGGTAAGTGAATCCAATCTCCCCCAGTACTTACCCAGGTACAGAGCTCTGATTCTCTGTACTTCCTGCTCCTGGGCTGCTCTCTTTCCCATGGTCAGACAGGAACCTCCCCCTGGGTAAGTGAATCCAATCTCCCCCCAGTACTTACCCAGGTACAGAGCTCTGATTCTCTGTACTTCCTGCTCCTGGGCTGCTCTCTTTCCCATGGTCAGACAGGAACCTCCCCCTGGGTAAGTGAATCCAATCTCCCCCCAGTACTTACCCAGATACAGAGCTCTGATTCTCTGTACTTCCTGCTCCTGGGCTGCTCTCTTTCCCATGGTCAGGCAGGAACCTCCCCCTGGGTAAGTGAATCCAATCTCCCCCCAGTACTTACCCAGGTACACAGCTCTGATTCTCTGTACTTCCTGCTCCTGGGCT
This sequence comes from Xenopus tropicalis, assembly GCF_000004195.4. Classification (NCBI taxonomy): domain Eukaryota; kingdom Metazoa; phylum Chordata; class Amphibia; order Anura; family Pipidae; genus Xenopus; species Xenopus tropicalis. The sequence continues at coordinate 128,801,532 of NC_030683.2, read as the reverse complement.
GCTCTCTTTCCCATGGTCAGACAGGAACCTCCCCCTGGGTAAGTGAATCCAATCTCCCCCCAGTACTTACCCAGGTACAGAGCTCTGATTCTCTGTACTTCCTGCTCCTGGGCTGCTCTCTTTCCCATGGTCAGACAGGAACCTCCCCCTGGGTAAGTAACCTTTTATTCTATATTACAGGGCTGCTTTGCGCACATATCCAACGCCATCAACAGCTACACCTGGGGCATCTCTTGGTTCGGATTTGCCATCCTTATGTGGACGGTGAGTGATGTGGAGCCTGGGCTCCGCCCGGAGGGGGGGGGGTATATTAAATAAAGGGCAAGTTAACCTGTAACATTTAGTGCCCTACATGGAGGCTTAATCCATACAGCCTTATAATTGGCTACATTTTGCTTTATATCCAGTCATTTGAATCTATGGTGCAACCAATGGAGATAGGGATACTTAGAACTAGCACCCCAACATCTAGATTGTTAGCTCTTGGGATCCCACTGTTTAACCTATGGTAGGGGTGATTGTTCTGAAGCTAACGCCTGATATCTTCTCCCCCCCCAGATGTTTGTCATGTTGGCAACGATGTATCACTACACCAAGATGAACTGAGGAGCCGGATATCCCGCTTGCCGCTGGGGGAGCCCCAACAGGAGAGGTTCAAGCCCCCCCAGAACCCACTTGGGACTTTTTTTTTTTCTAAAATTAAAAACTGCCAGCGTTTTCCTTTGTCAGCCTCCTGGGGGCGCTCTCTCAGAGGTCAAATCCCTTGTGGGAATATATAAAAAGGACTTTACCCCCTTCCCACGCACCAAAGGGGTTTCCCTTGTATAGAGCAGGGTTGCCGTGCATTAGGGCAGCCTGAGCAGCGAGAGAATTTTTATTGTATGTCGGCTCCTGTTACCGTGTATGTATTTTAGTTGATCCTTCTGATTGTGGGTGGAGCTAATTCCCAGGGGACACGTGTTTTTACACTCGGTTATTTCTGTTACTAAGTACTATGATGATTTGGTACCGGTACCAGCACCTACACCCCCCCGGGCGTGTGTAAGCCTGTCACTGAACCTTGTGCTATTCTCATGGCTAACAGGGAATGCTGGGAGTTGCAGTTCAGTGCTGGTTGGTTGCTAGGTCTAACACCGGCACCAACACCGGCTGAGAGCATTGGGTTCAATGAAGCCACAAGCCCCGCCCTTTATACTCTCACTTCAACTGCCCGCCTGGAATATATATATATTTCCTTTTGTATAATACAGTGTTTTGTCTCTTTGTTAAGGAAAAAATAAATGTATTATGTGTTTCTTAAATTGAATAAGTGGTGCAATGATATCTATATATTGTAATGTGCCTGTAGTAACAGGGACTGGGGCTGTGGGATAGCAGGTATAGTAGGGAGAGATGGTGCCTATAGTAGCAGTGGGGGGATAATAGCCTCTGGGAAGGGACTGGGGCTGTGGGATAGCAGGTATAGTAGGGAGAGATGGTACCTATAGTAGCAGTGGGGGGATAATAGCCTCTGGGAAGGGACTGGGGCTGTGGGATAGCAGGTATAGTAGGGAGAGATGGTGCCTATAGTAGCAGTGGGGGGATAATAGCCTCTGGGAAGGGACTGGGGCTGTGGGATAGCAGGTATAGTAGGGAGAGATGGTGCCTATAGTAGCAGTGGATAATAGCCTCTGGGAAGGGACTGGGGCTGTGGGATAGCAGGTATAGTAGGGAGAGATGGTGCCTATAGTAGCAGTGGGATAATAGCCTCTGGGAAGGGACTGGGGCTGTGGGATAGCAGGTATAGTAGGGAGAGATGGTGCCTATAGTAGCAGTGGGATAATAGCCTCTGGGAAGGGACTGGGGCTGTGGGATAGCAGGTATAGTAGGGAGAGATGGTGCCTATAGTAGCAGTGGGGGGATAATAGCCTCTGGGAAGGGACTGGGGCTGTGGGATAGCAGGTATAGTAGGGAGAGATGGTGCCTATAGTAGCAGTGGGATAATAGCCTCTGGGAAGGGACTGGGGCTGTGGGATAGCAGGTATAGTAGGGAGAGATGGTGCCTATAGTAGCAGTGGGGGGATAATAGCCTCTGGGAAGGGACTGGGGCTGTGGGATAGCAGGTATAGTAGGGAGAGATGGTGCCTATAGTAGCAGTGGGATAATAGCCTCTGGGAAGGGACTGGGGCTGTGGGATAGCAGGTATAGTAGGGAGAGATGGTGCCTATAGTAGCAGTGGGATAATAGCCTCTGGGAAGGGACTGGGGCTGTGGGATAGCAGGTATAGTAGGGAGAGATGGTGCCTATAGTAGCAGTGGGGGGATAATAGCCTCTGGGAAGGGACTGGGGCTGTGGGATAGCAGGTATAGTAGGGAGAGATGGTGCCTATAGTAGCAGTGGGGGGGATAATAGCCTCTGGGAAGGGACTGGGGCTGTGGGATAGCAGGTATAGTAGGGAGAGATGGTGCCTATAGTAGCAGTGGGGGGATAATAGCCTCTGGGAAGGGACTGGGGCTGTGGGATAGCTGGTATAGTAGGGAGAGATGGTGCCTATAGTAGCAGTGGGGGGATAATAGCCTCTGGGAAGGGACTGGGGCTGTGGGATAGCAGGTATAGTAGGGAGAGATGGTGCCTATAGTAGCAGTGGGATAATAGCCTCTGGGAAGGGACTGGGGCTGTGGGATAGCAGGTATAGTAGGGAGAGATGGTGCCTATAGTAGCAGTGGGGGGATAATAGCCTCTGGGAAGGGACTGGGGCTGTGGGATAGCAGGTATAGTAGGGAGAGATGGTGCCTATAGTAGCAGTGGGGGGATAATAGCCTCTGGGAAGGGACTGGGGCTGTGGGATAGCAGGTATAGTAGGGAGAGATGGTGCCTATAGTAGCAGTGGGGGGATAATAGCCTCTGGGAAGGGACTGGGGCTGTGGGATAGCAGGTATAGTAGGGAGAGATGGTGCCTATAGTAGCAGTGGGGGATAATAGCCTCTGGGAAGGGACTGGGGCTGTGGGATAGCAGGTATAGTAGGGAGAGATGGTGCCTATAGTAGCAGTGGGGAGTAGTAGTCTCTGGCTACTCAATGAACAGGCCACACTTACCCGCTTGATATCTCTTTATTGAACGCTGAATAAAATGTTACAGTTTAGTCGCTGGGAGTGAAACAAACACGAGGGAAGGAAACTCATTATCTCATTACAAGTACAAAATACACCCCATGTGGCGTGTCCCCGCCCCCCGCGCACTGATAGTAACTGTTCTTTTATGTTCAGTGCAAATGAATTAATAGCGGTTTTTATTACAATCGGTTGGAATTTGAGCTCAGACAGTTGCGCCACGTCCCTTTTAAACTGGGCCCGGCCCAAACCCGCATCATGCGCGGCTCATTAGAAAGCGGTTCCGCTGCAGACTGTACTGGTTTGGGCACAGCCATGCAGTTTCCATCTTGATTAATTGCTAATTAGTCGTTCAGCGGTTTAATAGCCCAGGTATCCAGGTTTAAAGGGGAGATCTGCCCGCTGAAAAAGGAAAAAAAAATGCAAAAGCAAAGTGTTTTTGCTGAACCAATCAGACGGTCGGATCTAGGCAAGTTACAGCCACGGGGGCAGCAGGACCTATTGGAGCACTCTGATTGGTACATGGGTACCCCCTATCTATTGCATGTCAGTCCCACTACTCAAATGAGATTTGCACTAAACAACTAAACTAAACTGGCCTATTGAGTGCAGGAGATTATTACACATAGGCCGGACTGGCAGTCTGTGGGTTCTGGCCAATGCCAGAGGGGCTGCTGTAAGGTGCCATAGACAGTCACTATTTATTGGGCTGCTGGGGGGGCTATTTGGGCCTCTGTGTAAATGCCCCGGGGGCTATTTTGTGCCCCAGTCCTGGCCTGATTACCCATAGCCACACCCAGAATACGAGAGGTATGGAATTGCATTCTGTCCTCACACCATTGCCATGAATTAAATATAAGTGGGTAGTCCCCTTTAAAAGGCGTGACATCCTAACATCCTAAGCCCCGCCCACTGCACTGTCAGGCTTCAAAAATGGCTTCCTCCCAGTTTCTATAAACAGGGAGTCTATAAAGGGATCCACGGGCAATGGACAGAAATGTTATTACGGGGCAGACAGGGAACATTCTTAGTTCTACGCTTGGATGCGGCAACATTCATTGGCCGAGAGGGAGCCCTGTAAGTTTTAATTGCCCCTGTGTGCTGTGGGAATCTGCCCCCGGGGGGGTGGAATTATCTTTGGATCAAAAATAAAATATATATATAAGGTAGTTAATAGAGGAAAGACGCTAACATTATTCCTACAAGCAGGCCGAACGCACACAAGCTGCCATAGGCTACCATTCCCAGCCTCAAAGGGGATTGTGGGAGTTGTAGTTTATGAAAGCTGGAGAAACCGTAAGACATGCCCTCCCCTAAAGGGTAAGACAGCACTTCTGTACACGTATATATATACAACCCAATCGTTCATAGACCCCCCCCCCCCACCCACGGTCGGCATAACCAGGGCGACTACGTACATCCGAAGGATCATTACTGAGACTAAAGTGCCGCAGCGGAACTCATAGGGGGGACGTTCGAGGGAGTCTGGGAGTTTCGCTCGCGGTGGAGAATGCGGCACAAGCTTGAAAGCAAATTTTTTTTATTTTTGGGTCACTATTTAGTAGATGTAGGCCTAAGACTATATATATGATGTGGGCAGCAGCTGATTGGACGATACGGGAAATGGCGGTTTATTTAGGCTGGTTCGTCGGAGCTCGGGGGTTGGGTGGCGGCAGAAGGTTACCGTGTGGTCCTTCTCTTCCCTTCTGAGTTATAAATAATTTAAGTGCATTTACAGGGGAGAGAGACGTGCACTTTAACCCACTCCGCCCCCCCCCCCCGTGTTCCTACAGTTGGTTGCTTCCCTCCCTACTTATCCCCAACGGGAACCAATCTCTGCCTCGTAAGGGCAACATCAATTCTCCCCGTTCATTTGGTCTCACCCCTGTTATTAAAATATCCCCGTAGTCCCACAAACCCCTCCCACCCACGCTGCTCCTCCCCCGAAGTAAAGTCCCACCCCCGAATAGTATAACCCAGCCCCAGCCCACACCCATGCTCAGTTATTCTCCTCCAGGTATCTGTAGGTCGGGTTCTCGTAGCCCTGGTTCTGCATCTTACTCAAGTGCTTGTCTTCGGGGCTCCTGGAAGCTTCCACCTGCAAAAATAGGGGGGTTGGGGGCAATTAATTTGCTAACTATCATGCAGCTACAGCTTTGCCCCTGGGGGGGATGTATCTTCCCAAGTGAAGCTATCGCTGCTCTCACTTTTAGACTAGTGAATAGCAACCAATCGGTGATTAGCTTTTATTCATTGGTTGCTATGGGTTACTACCCATACCTAGGTGCAAATTTTACTCTCATTGGCTGCGTGGCGGCTTGGAAATCAGTGCAGCCGGCATTAGTGCTAGCCAATTGGCTCACCTCTATGATCCCGTGGCTTATGGTGCCGTAGGGCTTGCGTCGTATCAGGAGAAGGCTAATTATTATCACCATGGCAACAGCGACTGCCACCACCAGCAGACCAATCAAAGCACCGCGGTTAAAGGTGACCAGCGTGTCGGGTTCCTGCCGGGCCAATGAGAATAAATAGAAACGTTAGGAGGGCAACCCCAAAATGAGTTCTGTTTCTATGGTTACTGACCCATCTGGACCCCCCCCCCCCACACTGCTCTGCTGGGGTATTACCCACCCCCGGCCCATACATACTGGTAACTACCCACCCCCGGCCCATACATACTGGTACCTACCCACCCCCGGCCCATACATACTGGTACCTACCCACCCCAGCCCATACATACTGGTACCTACCCACCCCCGGCCCATACATACTGGTACCTACCCACCCCCGGCCCATACATACTGGTACCTACCCACCCCCGGCCCATACATTACTGGCACTTACCCACCCCCGGCCCATACATTCTGGCACTTACCCACCCCCAGCCCATACATACTGGCACTTACCCACCCCCGGTCCATACATACTGGTACCCTACCCACCCCCGGCCCATACATCCTGGTACTTACCCACCCCCGGCCCATACATACTGGTACCTACCCACCCCCGGCCCATACATACTGGTATCTACCCACCCCCGGCCCATACATACTGGTACCTACCCACCCCCGGCCCATACATACTGGTATCTACCCACCCCCGGCCCATACATCCTGGTACTTACCCACCCCCGGCCCATACATACTGGTACCTACCCACCCCCGGCCCATACATACTGGTATCTACCCACCCCCGGCCCATACATACTGGTACCTACCCACCCCGGCCCATACATACTGGTACCTACCCACCCCCAGCCCATACATACTGGTACCTACCCACCCCGGCCCATACCTACTGGTACTTACCCACCCCCGGCCCATACATACTGGTACTTACCCACCCCCGGCCCATACATACTGGTACCTACCCACCCCGGCCCATACCTACTGGTACTTACCCACCCCCGGCCCATACATACTGGTACTTACCCACCCCCGGCCCATACATACTGGTACTTACCCACCCCCGGTCCATACATACTGGTACCTACCCACCCCCGGCCCATACATCCTGGTACTTACCCACCCCCGGCCCATACATACTGGTACCTACCCACCCCCGGCCCATACATACTGGTATCTACCCACCCCCGGCCCATACATACTGGTACCTACCCACCCCGGCCCATACATACTGGTACCTACCCACCCCCAGCCCATACATACTGGTACCTACCCACCCCGGCCCATACCTACTGGTACTTACCCACCCCCGGCCCATACATACTGGTACTTACCCACCCCCGGCCCATACATACTGGTACCTACCCACCCCGGCCCATACCTACTGGTACTTACCCACCCCCGGCCCATACATACTGGTACTTACCCACCCCCGGCCCATACATACTGGTACTTACCCACCCCCAGCCCATACATACTGGTACTTACCCACCCCCGGCCCATACATACTGGTACTTACCCACCCCCAGCCCATACATACTGGTACTTACCCACCCCCGGCCCATACATACTGGCACTTACCCACCCCGGCCCATACATACTGGCACTTACCCACCCCCGGCCCATACATACTGGTACTTACCAGCTGGTCTCGCTGAATGTCCTCAGACTGGTAGTGAACTTGTTTCACAGATCCGTTATCCTAGCAACAGAGAGACAGAGACAGAGGGTCTGTAGCAAATATTTCCTTATTCACGGAGCCCCCAAACCCCTATATAACACTCTCCATACTGTACTCTCTATATAGCACTCTCCATACTGTACTCTCTATATAGCACTCTCCATACTGTACTCTCTATATAGCACTCTCCATACTGTACTCTCTATATAGCACTCTCCATACTGTACTCTCTATATAGCACTCTCCATACTGTACTCTCTATATAGCACTCTCCATACTGTACTCTCTATATAACACTCTCCATACTGTACTCTCTATATAGCACTCTCCATACTGTACTCTCTATATAGCACTCTCCATACTGTACTCTCTATATAGCACTCTCCATACTGTACTCTCTATATAGCACTCTCCATACTGTACTCTCTATATAACACTCTCCATACTGTACTCTCTATATAGCACTCTCCATACTGTACTCTCTATATAGCACTCTCCATACTGTACTCTCTATATAGCACTCTCCATACTGTACTCTCTATATAGCACTCTCCATACTGTACTCTCTATATAGCACTCTCCATACTGTACTCTCTATATAGCACTCTCCATACTGTACTCTCTATATAGCACTCTCCATACTGTACTCTCTATATAGCACTCTCCATACTGTACTCTCTATATAGCACTCTCCATACTGTACTCTCTATATTGCACTCTCCATACTGTACTCTCTATATAGCACTCTCTATATAGCACTCCCCATACTGTACTCTCTATATAGCACTCCCCATACTGTACTCTCTATATAGCACTCTCCATACTGTACTCTCTATATAGCACTCTCCATACTGTACTCTCTATATAGCACTCTCCATACTGTACTCTCTATATAGCACTCTCCATACTGTACTCTCTATATAGCACTCTCCATACTGTACTCTCTATATAGCACTCTCCATACTGTACTCTCTATATAGCACTCTCCATACTGTACTCTCTATATTGCACTCTCCATACTGTACTCTTTATAGCACTCTCTATATAGCACTCCCCATACTGTACTCTCTATATAGCACTCCCCATACTGTACTCTCTATATAGCACTCTCCATACTGTACTCTCTATATAGCACTCTCCATACTGTACTCTCTATATAGCACTCTCCATACTGTACTCTCTATATAGCACTCTCCATACTGTACTCTCTATATAGCACTCTCCATACTGTACTCTCTATATAGCACTCCCCATACTGTACTCTCTATATAGCACTCTCCATACTGTACTCTCTATATAGCACTCCCCATACTGTACTCTCTATATAGCACTCTCCATACTGTACTCTCTATATAGCACTCTCCATACTGTACTCTCTATATAGCACTCTCCATACTGTACTCTCTATATAGCACTCTCCATACTGTACTCTCTATATAGCACTCTCCATACTGTACTCTCTATATAGCACTCTCCATACTGTACTCTCTATATAGCACTCCCCATACTGTACTCTCTATATAGCACTCTCCATACTGTACTCTCTATATAGCACTCTCCATACTGTACTCTCTATATAGCACTCTCCATACTGTACTCCACCAGTTGTAAGTATTTTGAGGTCTCGGCTCATTCACGGGATCCCCCTCTCGCTTGTCCCCTTGTCTTTCTTACCTTTGGCCCAGGGAAGGTGAGTGTGCGCTCACTGGGGGGGAAGTCCGAGTAGAGATCCCAAACTGCAGAGCCTGCGGGGGGGCACAGAGAGACAGACATGGATAAGACATCACAAGAGAGAGCAATGGGTGAAAGAGACAGCATGGGTGATTTATGAAGGGGTCTCTGAGAGTGTAAAGTAACACCAGGACTGTCTCCATTAAAGGGGAACTAAACCCTGCGGCACAGCGCGGCTCAACCAAACGTTACTCCGCTGTTGCTGGACTACAAATCCCAGAATAATGTAACATATAATGAAGGGTGAGGCATGCTGGGAGCTGTAGTCCAGCAACATCAGGGCTGTATTCTTAAAGCAATATTGCCCAATAAAACTGCATTAAAATGCAAGAAATCCCCCAATGAGAATCCCAGCTGATGTGAGTAAATCCGGCTCCCTGTTCTCTGTTCCTGCAATTGGAGTTGGGAGCAATAAGCACAGTTTCCCAGCACTGAACAAGTCTGTCCCTTTATCCCCATGTCTGATTCCTGTGCCATATAATGAGGGGAAAATGCCATCATTATCTCTATATGTAAGGTACCAGCAAGGGGCCTGACACAGTGCTGGGAATCAGCATTCTCATTGGTCACTTCTCTTGCACTTACACTCACATTGTTGCTCAGTAGAATTCTCATTGGGGAATTTCCTTGCATCTAGAATTACGACTATAGCAACACTAGGGGGCGCAGTGGGGCAGCGTTATGGTTGGGTTTATATCCCCTTTAACACTGAGGTGGGAGAGTCTATGATACACAGGGTGTAACTCCCAGCACCCCCTTTATAAATGAGCCCCAGTGCTCGGCAGACACTGAGGGGGGAGAGGAAAGAGGGAGTCGATGCCCCAAACCCACTCACTAACCTTTCCGCTCAATCTGCTGGGAATCTGCTCGGGGGGTCCGTGCGCCCGCGGCGAGTGAAGAAGGAGGAAAGGGGGGACAGGGAGAGAGAGAGTAAAAAGGGAACCAATCAGTGACAGAGAGAGAGAGAGCGCACAGGCACAGGCAGAGACAACAGAGTGGGGTCCACTGAGAGGGGCAGCAGGGAACCCGGGGGGGGGGGGCAATATAGGGGTGCACTCACCCTCTCCCTGTGACGTCTCGGCCGAGTTCTGGGGGGGCACTCTAATCTCAGGGTAGTCGCTGTCCTCATTCATCTTCTTCTGGGTGGAGCTGAGCAGGTCTCCGGCCCCCACCCACTCGGTGCGCAGCCAGCTCTCTGCCAGGAGGGGGCGACAGTATTTTAGGGAGAGCAGGGGGCAATGCCAATGAGAGATATGGGCACTAGGGCTTGGTTTACTAAGTCAGCATAATAATGATAATAATAGATTGTAAGCTCTTTGGGGCAGGGCTCTCTTCCCCTCCTGTATCGGTTACTGATTGCTTTATATGTTACTCCTTGTAGAGTGTAAGCTCTTTTGGGCAGGGCTCTCTTCCTCTCCTGTATCGGTTACTGATTGCTTTATATGTTACTCCTTGTAGAGTGTAAGCTCTTTTGGGCAGGGCTCTCTTCCCCTCCTGTATCGGTTACTGATTGCTTTATATGTTACTCCTTGTAGAGTGTAAGCTCTTTTGGGCAGGGCTCTCTTCCTCTCCTGTATCGGTTACTGATTGCTTTATATGTTACTCCTTGTAGAGTGTAAGCTCTTTTGGGCAGGGCTCTCTTCCCCTCTTGTATCGGTTATTGGTTGCTTTATATGTTACTCCTTGTAGATTGTAAGCTCTTTTGGGCAGGGCTCTCTTCCCCTCTTGTATCGGTTATTGGTTGCTTTATATGTTACTCCTTGTAGATTGTAAGCTCTTTTGGGCAGGGCTCCCTTCCCCTCCTGTATCGGTTACTGATTGCTTTATATGTTACTCCTTGTAGAGTGTAAGCTCTTTTGGGCAGGGCTCCCTTCCCCTCTTGTATCGGTTATTGATTGCTTTATATGTTACTCCTTGTAGAGTGTAAGCTCTTTTGGGCAGGGCTCCCTTCCCCTCCTGTATCGGTTACTGATTGCTTTATATGTTACTCCTTGTAGAGTGTAAGCTCTTTTGGGCAGGGCTCCCTTCCCCTCCTGTATTGGTTACTGATTGCTTTATATGTTACTCCTTGTAGAGTGTAAGCTCTTTTGGGCAGGGCTCCCTTCCCCTCCTGTATCGGTTACTGATTGCTTTATATGTTACTCCTTGTAGAGTGTAAGCTCTTTTGGGCAGGGCTCCCTTCCCCTCTTGTATCGGTTATTGATTGCTTTATATGTTACTCCTTGTAGAGTGTAAGCTCTTTTGGGCAGGGCTCCCTTCCCCTCCTGTATCGGTTACTGATTGCTTTATATGTTACTCCTTGTAGAGTGTAAGCTCTTTTGGGCAGGGCTCCCTTCCCCTCTTGTATCGGTTACTGATTGCTTTATATGTTACTCCTTGTAGAGTGTAAGCTCTTTTGGGCAGGGCTCCCTTCCCCTCCTGTATCGGTTACTGATTGCTTTATATGTTACTCCTTGTAGAGTGTAAGCTCTTTTGGGCAGGGCTCTCTTCCCCTCTTGTATCGGTTACTGATTGCTTTATATGTTACTCCTTGTAGAGTGTAAGCTCTTTTGGGCAGGGCTCCCTTCCCCTCCTGTATCGGTTATTGATTGCTTTATATGTTACTCTGTATGCCCAATGTATGAAACCCACTTATTGTACAGCGCTGCGGGATATGTTGGCGCTTTATAAATAAGTGTTAATAATAACAATAAAATAATAATATTACAGTAGCTGAGGATGAAAAAACATACATCCATCAAGTCCAACCTTTGGCTTCAAATCACCTCTACTCATAGGGAGGAGCTATAAGTAAAGGGGTGGTTGATCTTCATGAAGAATGGCCTTTTCTTAGCAACTTTGCAATTGGTCTTCATTTTGTAATTTGTTTTCAAATGATTTTGTTAAGCTCTCAATTGGGGGGGGGGGGGGGCAAATCTAAATGCCTGATTGGTTTCTATAAATGAGCTCACAGAGTTCTACTTTCTGTTCTTTGGTTCTGACTCCTGAAACAATTTAGCCGAAGCCACCTAATCAAATACCTGGAGAGAACCGACTTTTACTACATTGTTTCATGAGTCAGAACTGGAGAACAGAAGGGACAGACAGACGCTGCTTTCAAAGCAGTGATATTTACACATAACTATTAGACTGGATAGAATGGATACTGGGAAATTTCTCTCAAAATGCAAAAAAATAAATAAATATTTTTTGGGGGGGTCAAGTTCCCCTTTAATTTATCTGTTTCCTACTTGCTATCATTTTTTCTGGCCCTGGCAACCTGCCGCTGGATTTGAATGATTGTGATAGGCTGAAAGGGACCCAATACAAACCAATCTGATCGCGGAGCTCAGGAGTCAGCTGGGGGTTACGGTACAGAAGGGACAGGGATTGGTTGACTCGTTCCTCAATGACCCGCAGGTGAGTGAGAACCTGGGTAAGAAAGAAGTGAAAGCTCATGAGTCGGGTACTATCAATCCTATGTCCTCAGCAATTTACCTAAATATTTATCAAGCCTGTACAGAGAGATACCATAAAACTATGGCACATAGGGATTCCCCTGTACTAAGCACAATTCAGCAGGAACAGCCCCCTAAGTTTGCCCATAGCCTGTACAGAGAGATACCATAAAACTATGG